>NW_022631010.1:10297455-10581702 GCF_010015895.1 Lontra canadensis
ACAGCAAAGGAAACAGTCAACAAAACAAAGAGGCAACCCACGGAATGGGAGAAGATATTTGCAAATGACAGTACAGACAAAAGGTTGATATCCAGGATCTATAAAGAACTCCTCAAACTCAACACACACAAAACAGATAATCATATCAAAAAATGGGCAGAAGATATGAACAGGCACTTCTCCAATGAAGACATACAAATGGCTATCAGACACATGAAAAAATGTTCATCATCACTAGCCATCAGGGAGATTCAAATTAAAAGCACATTGAGATATCACCTTACACCAGTTAGAATGGCCAAAATTAGCAAGACAGGAAACAACATGTGTTGGAGGGGATGTGGAGAAAGGGGAACCCTCTTACACTGTTGGTGGGAATGCCAGTTGGTGCAGCCTCTTTGGAGAACAGTGTGGAGATTCCTTAAGAAATTAAAAATAGAACTTCCCTATGACCCTGCAATTGCACTACTGGGTATTTACCCCAAAGATACAGATGTAGTGAAAAGAAGGGCCATCTGTACCCCAGTGTTTATGGCAGCAATGACCATGGTTGCCAAACTGTGGAAAGAACCAAGATGCCCTTCAATGGACGAATGGATAAGGAAGATGTGGTCCATATACACTATGGAGTGTTATGCCTCCATCAGAAAGGATGAATACCCAACTTTTGTAGCAACATGAATGGGACTGGAAGAGATTATGCTGAGTGAAATAAGTCAAGCAGAGAGAGTCAATTATCATATGGTTTCACTTATTTGTGGAGCATAACAAATAGCATGGAGGACATGGGGAGTTAAGGGAAAGGAGTTGGGGGAAATTGGAATGGGAGGTGAGCCATGAGAGGCTATGGACTCTGAAAAACAATCTGAAGGGTTTGAAGAGGTGGGGGGGTGGGAGGTTGGGGGAACCAGGTGGTGGGTATTAGAGAGGGCACGGATTGCATGGAGCACTGGGTGTGGTACAAAAACAATGAATACTGTTATGCTGAAAATAAATTTAAAAAATGATTAAAAAAAAAGAAGAAGACAGGTGTTAGTGGAGGGGGAATAACAAATAGACTTGTCAAAATTTGTATTGTTTCTGAAATATCGATACCAGTTGACAAGTAACCATTTTTCTAATAGCCTAAAGCTAAGAAAAGAAGACCAGTTTGGTTGTATGAATCTGAAAAATGCTTATAGAGAGATAGTGTTTGAAACCATAAGACTTAGAAAACCCAAGGAAATCATGAAAGCAGAAATGTGAAGGAAAAATTTTAAAATTTGGAGAAAGAGAAGAGAACATGAGAAACAATAAGGAACAAGAGTGGAGAAGAAAAGGAGAACAAAAAGGAAAATTCAAGAGGAAGGGAATTAATAAGGTACCGGATCAATTAGTACAGCAGACATAGTAAAGGAAGGGGAGAAAAGGACTGGCCAAAAAAAGAGGTGGGACAATGAGATCTAATGTTTGGCTGCCAGAACTGACCTTCAACAGAGAAGTGGAAGGATATGGGAAAGCAGCTTCTTTCTTTTCAGAGAAGCAAAATGCAGGGAAGCCATGGGAGAGTGTGTGTGTGTGTGTTTGTTTCTCTTTGGCAGTGGAAATCACTTTAAGAATATTACATTCTGATGGCTACTATGTTCTCTATGAACTGTGAGGTTCAGTCATCTGCAGAGAGTCTGGAGGGACGTGGGGAAAGATTTGGTGCTTCAGGGAGGCTGAAGATTTAAAATAATCAATGTGTAGAGCAAGGAAGTATTGCCAAATAGAAGAGTTTGAGAGTCTATGTGATGTAAATGGTTATGCATATGCTGTGAAACCAATTTTTCTGTCCTGATTTTCACTAGCAGACTTCATCTGCAACCAAGAAGGAGCAGAAATGAAATAGTAAGTGATGCTGGATTTCCGGCACTTGAATGTGATGAAGAGTACAGAGGACCAGATGAGTGATTCAGTTTGTTGACAAGAGTTATATTGAATTATGAACTATGTATACAAAGAATTGCATAATCAACTGTGTTCATAAAATGGAAAATTAAAATTCTGTAGAAATAATCATCAATAAGGAATTGATTACACATATTTAGACACATTGTACAAAAGATTACACAGAAATTTAAGATGATGATGATCTCTTTGTTTATTGACATGGAAAGATATCCAAGATATATGGTTAGGTAGGAAATATAGGCTAACAAAGTACATCTATAGAATTAATTTAGATTTTTTTTTAAGATTTTATTTATTTACTAGAGAGAGTGAGAGTGAGCACGAGAGCATGGTGAGGGACAGAGGAAAAAGCAGACTCCCCGCTGAGCAGGGAGCCCAATGCCAGACTCAATCCTGGGACTCAGGGATCATGACCCAAGCCAAGGGCAGATGTTTAACCAACTGAGCCACCCAGGTGCCCAATTTCATCCTTACTTAAAAACAATTATTTGATATCAGGTGTTGGCAAGGAAGGAGAACAGCTGGGATTCTCATGTATTGTCAGGGAAAGTGTAGATTAATATAGTCATTTTGGAAACTCATTGACTGCTTATTAAAAAAAATGTACTATATACACACACCTGAAACCAGGCAGCCATTCTCCTTCTGGGTAAATACCATTCAGAAGCATGTCCATAAGTTCCGTCATAAAGTATGCACTAAAATTTCATTAGCCCCGAACATGAAACAACCAATGGCAAAATGGTGAAATAAAGTGTGGTACATTTACATAATGTGATTATATACACATATATTTATACATCTACATTTATATATCAATGAGAATAATCCAATTACAATGACAAGTGACAATATGAATATATTTATGAATATAATCTTATACAAAATAAGCCAACATTAAAGAATACATATGATTCAATCTATATAAAATTCAGAAATAGGAAAATCTTAGTGGTGTGAGGAATTGGAGAATTTACCCTTGGTAGAGAGGGGTAGTTATGGGAGAACTCCCAGAGTTCCAAAAATTTTCTGTCTCTAAATTACTAATTATATGTTCACTTTCTGTACCATGCTATGCTTTAATAACAATTACATAAAGGTAATCCTCATATATAGAAAAAAAGTCTGGGAAGAAACATATCCACATGTTAATAGTTATAAAATCTGTGTGATAAGTGCATTGGTGATTTCTATATTGTCTTTATATATTTTGTTCCATGTGGATTTTAATATTGCAAGTATATTACTTTTATATGCAAAAAACAATGAAGCTCTTTGCTTTTAAAAAAAATGTGCTAAATGTGGTTTGAAGAAAAACCACTTTAACAGTATGTAGTTCATTTTTCATATTCAGAAAAAAATATTTTACCTCTTCAAATACTTTCAGGATACTGAAAAAGAAAAATTAATATCAATTCTTATTATTTTAGTCTTTTATCAACATTTGACCTTAATAATTTAATTTCTAACACATTTAAAGTTTAGTCTAATACTAAAACAAATTGTTTGCCTATTTCTGGTATTAATTTTTAAATAGGGCTGGGCTATCTATTAAAACCGAGCTAATCTCCTTAAATTCCTTACTGTGAACTCATTTTTTAAAACACCTACTTATATTTCAGCTCTAATGGAATGGGAGAGGATACTGCAGAAAATACTCAATTATTGTTAATCCCCTTCTTTCCCATGCAAGTCATATCAATCTTGTTAAGTTTTTTTTTCCTCCAAAGTGCAAGGGTCCACTTAACAAAATGCATGTGGTTAAGTTTGTTGCTCTAATAAAGTTCAAGAGGATGGAATTAAATTAGTAAAGGGTAATTACTTATAATTAGATATTCTTAATGGAAACTGAGTAAGTCCTAAGTTATTCTAAAAACTTGCTTGCTTGAATATGCTGCTCTGTTGGCAATTCCCCATTCCCTCCCCACATGGAAAGAAAACTGCTTTCCAGTTTTCAAGGCAGAATTCCATTGGCTCTAGAAAATACTCCAAGGCGCACTCAGAGAAAGTTTCTAAACAGTTATTGTTCATTAAACTAAAGCTCAGCTAACTAAAAGCTTGAAGTTTAGATTATGCAAAGGTAACTATCCCTTGGATTTAACCAAACAAGAAAAGAAAAAAGAAAAAAAAAAAAACAGGAGTCAACACTACAGTAAATGTGACTTATACTTAAAAAGGGCAAGGAGGTTGGAGGGGGAAGTAGAGGACATATAATCTCAGAGGATCAAGTACGATTATCTGTTGTCTACTCAGACACCTGGTTGTGAGACTCTCTTGAAAACTCATCAGGTGTCTGTCCCTATTTGCTGCTGGGCAGAAAAACTAGCTCTGGGTTATGGCCAGCTCCGTGAGGGCACCTTCTGAGCCCCAGAGCTCTACAGGCAATGTGGTATTCAGCAGGCCATGCCAAGGGGACCACATCTGTTTTGAATTGGGGATGTCTTCACACCAAAGGAGTGCAAGAGATACCCAAAGATGCAAGCAGCCAGCACTCCTATAAAATCACCAGGACTTCGATTTTTATCTTTCTCTCATCAAAACAGCAGAGAGGTTAACTTCTCCAGTTGACAGATGTGTAGAAGCCTAGTGCAAAAAGAAGCCTGACATGCTTTATGAAACTCCATGGCAGAAGAATGTTTTCATCCCTACCATGTGAAAAAGTTACGTTTAAATGACTTCCACATGGGGAATTTGGGTTACTCTGTGTAAGACCCTGGCTTTTGTCTTCTATATGCTTTTGCTCTCCAAATTAGATTTGTTCATTTGCTTAAACGTGTGTGTGTGTGTGTGTGTGTGTTTGAATTTTAAATAACAGGCTCCTCTTGGTCCCAATACAATGAAACGTCTGATCAGTAACTCGCACTCAGGAAAAAGTAAGTTTCACCAGAATAGAACATCCAGGGATCTGATTTGACCTGACAAGTTCTGAGACTGCACTTATTTAAATATTTTGTAAGTTTTTGCCTGATATTAAGGAGCCAGGGACATGTGAGAGACAGAAAAAAGATACTAGATAATATTACCATGACGTAGTAATGCCTGTTCTTTGGGCCACAGTGAACTTTCTTTTTGGCTGAAATACATAGATTGAGTTTGTGATACCTTTACTGTTCCTTATGGGAAAAATGTAACTGCCAGTCACATCCTAATATGTCTTTAAATTATGTATAAATAAATAATAGAAATCAGTGACCAAAGTGAAGAAGGTGTGAAAACAGTATTCTAATGTTAATTGAATCCTAGGCATATGTACTAATTTTAGCTCCGAAATAGGTATCAGCCTTCTCCTTTTTCAAAGGAGGTCCCTGGCCAGAGACTTTAAGTAATTTTTCCAAGGTTATACAGATAATACGTGATGGAGGAAAGTTCAAATTGTGACCTCATTTCAAAGTCCACTTTCTTGCATTCCATCATCTCTTAGAGATACCTGACACCTAGGATCATAATGCAAGTTTTAAAAACATACCCCCAAATTCTTTGACACGTCAGTCAAAAGGAGGGGTCCTTCTCCACTCCCCTTGAATATGTCCCTACCTCAGTGAGGCATCTGCAACCAACAGACTACAGTGGAATTGATGCTTCATGGCTCGTAAGCGTAGGCCAAAGAAGATCCTGTGTCTCTACCCACAGTTCTTATGGCCTGCTCACTACTCTGATATGATCATGTTGGAAAGGACACAGGGAGGTGTCCTGGTTGATGGAGTAGCCTTTTCTAAATTCATGAACCATGAAATCATTGGCAAAATAAAGCAATTGCTATTTTATGCTACTGAATTTTGAGATAATTATTACACAGCAACAATAATTAAAACACAAAATTCAGAAACAGGCAATGAAGCATTAGCAGGAGATATGGAGGGGCATTTCTATAGGTCTTTATTCATCCTCACTGGTTCATAAGCAGAACTCAAATATAGCACAAGGGATAGGAGCACGGACATTAGAGCCAGATGAACCTGAGTGTATCCCAACATGGCCACTTACTAGTTTTAGGGTGGCTAAAGGTGCTTACATTTTCTCAGACCCATTTCTGTAATGAAGGTAATAATAGTGTATTGGAGAATTAGTCTGGTTCTCTGCTCCAGGGAAACAGAACCAGTAGTATACATACAAGTATATATAAACATATATATATATATATATAACTAATATATATATTATAACTAATATATATATATTATAACTAATATATATATATATATATATAACTATAGTTATATATGATTTTATTGTGAGGAAGAGATTTATTATAAGAAATTGGCTCATGCAGTTATAGAGACTGAGAGGTCCTAACATCTGCAGTTAGCACGCTGGAGACATGAAAGAGCCAAAGGTATGGTTTTAGTTGCAGCCCAAGTCTGAAGGTCTGAGAACAAGAGAGCCAATGGTGTAAGTTCCAGTCTGAAAGCCAATGGTATAAGTTCTACACTCATGGGCTATTGTTTCAGTTTGAGTCTGAAGGCAGAAAAAGACCAATACCAATGTTCCAGCCCAAGTAGTCAGGCAGGAGAAATTTCATCTTATAGTGCTACCCTTTCTGTTCTATTTGGGCTGTCAGTTGATTGGATGAGGGCACTCACATTAGGGAAGGCAGTCTACAGATCCAAATATTAATCTCTTCTTAAAACACCCTCACAGGCACACCCAGAGTAATGTCTGACCAAAATCTCAGCTCCCCACAGCCAAGTAAAGTTGACAAAATTAACCATCACAAGTCCACCCTTTGTTCCTGGGCACCCATGTGCATCTCCTTATACTTAATCTCCAAATATAGATAATAATAAGGTTGTAATTCCACTTAACATGATACAACTATACTGCATACAACTGAAAGTACCCTAACTCCTTCTCTAGAAAAGGAGATAAAGTTCTTGAGTGGTGTTTACTCTTCTTCTTGGTACCCCATGACTTAAATACTATGATTTAAAATTAACCACATTTGAATACTATGATATAAAGTCAATACATCTTATATTACATGATAAGGAATAAGAGGGAAGAAAACAATGATACATAAAAAATATTTATCTATATTCATATTCACAAAAACATTTGTAACAAAAGTAAGTGGGAAATACTCATGACAGCTGCAGTCCTCATTTCTGTAATTCGTTACTTGGTGACTGTTTTTTATGACTACCTTCTTCTTCTATCCACTCTGTATTCCCTTTGTCTTCTGAAAACATCTTAATTGTTTCTTTACCCAGTCAGGGGACCCACACTTTTATTTCAGAAAGGTCTGGGGCTATTGGTGGTCCTGCTTTGATTGGGTGTCACACTTTTTCACTGATTTTAATCACAGGGTTGTTAATACTAATAGACATATTGAAAGATTTCTTATATTTCAAACATAATCCTTATCTTTGTTGTGGAGAAGTAGTCCAATCTTCCCTTGACAATTAGAAATCAATTAACCCAGTCAGCATAGTAATTCCCTTCATTGCTTATTGATTCTGAAGCATGAGGCACCCAAAATGGCCTAGAGGCAGTCTTAACCTTGAGTTGAATGGTATCACTGTTGTGTCTCCTGGTGGAAGCATTCCTTCTTTTGGATCTAAGACCAGCAGAGCATAAGGTAATGGCAATAGGAAGCAAAATGTTATTGGTGGGTCACTAGAGGGTAATAGTAAGGAGTGCCACTCACCTCTGATTCCCAGACCTATGAATCCTGGCTCTCAGAGAAATAGCACCATATAATGGATCCTGATGCAGACCATATACAGCATTCTGAAGAACCTTGCTGTAGTCCAGCTACACGGCACTGTACCTGAGTCTTTAAAGGGTCATTTCATCATTTTATTAAGCCACCTGCTTCAGAATGCTAGAGATGTGGTAAGGCCTATAAATTCTATGAGCATAGGCCCATGGCCATACTTTATTTACTATGAAGTTCCTTAATCAGAAGCAATGCTAAGGAAAAATGTTAAAATAAAAGAAGTAATGCTGTGTGGAATACCATAATTGTGGGTAAGGCATTCTGTAAGTCTACATATGGCAGAAACATTGCTTATAGGGAAGGCAAATTCGTATCCAGAGAATATTCCAGTAAGAGCAAAATGTTATCCTTTCCATGATGGATGTGGTCCAATGTAATCATCCTGCCACTGGGTTGCTGGCTGAGTACCTTGGGAAGTAATGCCATAGTGTCATATCCCGGATTCAGTATTGGTCTTTGCTGCTGGCAGATTGAGCGCTCAGCAATGGCTCTAGCCATGTTGGCTTTGGTGAGTGGAAGTTCATGGTGCTAATTTCATGCATCGTCTGCATCTCTGCCACCATCACCTTTATGGTCATGAAGTCTTTGGGCAGTAACAAGAGTATCTGGGGAAAGAAGCTGACTGGTATCTACATAAGTAATTTTATTCACTTGATTATTAAAATACTCCTCATTTGAGATCACCTCTTGATGAGCATTCACATGCAAAAAATCTCCATTTTTTCCCATTCTGAGAGAACTACCTACATACTTCTTCCCCAAATTTTCTTATCACCAATTTTCCAATCATGTTCCTTCCAGATCTCTGACCATGTCAAACCATTGGCCACAGCCCATGAATTTGTATATAATCACACATCTGACCATTTCTCCTTCTAAGGAAAGTGACCAATAAGGTTCACTCTATATTTCTGTCCACTAGAAGACTCTCCCTTCACATCTGTCCATCAGGAACGCCCCGGGAAGAGATTGTAGTGCTTCAGGTCCAGTTTCCGGTGTTGCCTGCATAGCAAGCATAACTATCTATAAACCAGGCTCAAGTCTTCTCTTCCTCTTTCAAATGTTCTTAGGGAATTTCCAATGAAGCCATAAGTGCAATCTGGAGAGAGAAGTTAGTGCACCAACAGTGGGGACTAGGGCATTTGGGCCACTTCTTCATGCAACTAACATGTACCGTAAGGGCCCACTCTGGCACCATTTCCTATATACCATCTCCGTCTGATGATGTGGGGCTGCTATGTGTTATGTAGCACAGGCTACATGGAAACTTGATGACCCATGGTCAAGCACTGGTCTCTATTAGAGGATAGCCAAGAGCTGTTCTCAAAAGGAGAGTAGTTACCTGCCAAAATTGGCAGTGCTTTGCTCCAACAACCTAAAGGCCTTTGCTGTGATTCACCTGTAGGGGTCTGCCAAAGGCTCCAAACAGCACCCTTATTCTACTGACACACAAATGCCTTTGGAACTGCTGGATGATGTGTCTCAAGTGTCAGAACAGTTTGGCTGGTAGCCTGGACCTATTATAAGCATTCTCTTGTTCCGGGCCCCACTTAAAACTGGGTTACTCAGTAAATGGGTTTGGAGCAAAATGCCCAAGTGAGGAGTTAAGTGTCTTCCAAAAACCAAAAGAGCGCACTAAATATTCTGTCTCTTTCTTGGTTGTAGGAGGAGCCAGCTGCAACAACTGTTCTTTCCCTCAGAAGGCATATCCTGACATGCCCCCACAGCATTTGAACCCCTAGAAATTTCACTGATGAAAACCTCTAAATTTTTGTCCTATTTATTTCCCACCCTTTGATATGCAGATGTATTACCAATAAATCAAGAACAGTTGCTACTTCCTGCTCACTAGGTCTTATAATATCATCAATATAATGGATCATTGTACTTTCTTGTGGAACGAAAAGACAACCAATATTCTTTTGAGCTAAATTATAACCTGGATCTTGAGAATTAATACACTTCTAAGATAGGAAAACGGGACTATTGCTGGTTTTGACAGCTGTAAGCAAACTGCTTCTGGTGGTCCTTATAGATGGGGATGGAGAAAAAAAGGCATTTTCCAGATCAATAGTTGCATACCACATACCAGAGGATGTGTTAATTTGCTCAAACAATGTAACCACATCTGGAACAGCTGAAATTGTAGTCACCACCTGGTTAAGCTTATGACGACTCACTGTCATTCTCCAAAATCCAGATGGCTTCTGCATAGACCAAATGGGCAAGTTGAAAAGACACATGGTGAGAATCACTACTCCTACATCTTTCAAGTCCCTGATGGTGGCAGTAATTTCTGCAGTCCGTCCAAGAATGCAGTACTGTTTTTGTTTTGCTATTTTCCTAAGTAAAGGTAGTTCTAGTAGTTTTCACTTGGCCTTTCCCATAATAACCCTCACTCCACAGGTCAGGGGACCATGTGGTGATGCTGGCAGCTGCTAAGTATGGTTCTTCCAATTGTGCATTCCATAACTGGGGAAATAACCACAGGACATGTTCCCACTGGGTCCACTATGAAACAAACTTCAGCTAAAACTCCATTGATCATCTGATCTCCAGAAACCCCTACTCAACTGGTGGGCCACAGTGATATTTTGGGTGTCCTGGAATTAGTATCAGTTCAGAGCCAGTATCCAGCAACCCCTGCAAATTCTGATTATTTGTCTTCCGCCAATGGACAGTTGCCCTGGTTAAAGGCCATAGGTCCCTTTGGAGAAGTCTGGGAGAAAGATTAACAGGATAAATTTTGGCAGTGTACCAGGATCCTTCCTCAAGGGGACCCAGCTTCCCCTTCATTCAAGAGGTTCTGGTTCTATGAACTGACTCAAATCTGGGAACTGATTGAGGGGCCATGACTTTCTGTTTTTTGACTCAAGTGAGACTTTTGTTCATCAATCTAAAACATTTTTAGTTATACAGGTCAAATAAGAACTTTAAAGTCTTCTTACCTGTTTCACTTTTAGGAACACCATGATTAGCCAGAACCATAGGTCTTCATGAGTCAGAGTATTTTGATCACTGCTTCGATTCTCTTGTTCATTATGGTAACCATATCCATCTTGCCTTGGATGGGTGAGCGCTGCCACTTGGCCTCCCACTACAGTGGGATTCAATTGCTCCCATTGCATTTACGTTCCCCAGTTCAGTGACTGCAATTCCCACTGTAAGATATGACCTACAGGTAAGAGAGAACACAGAACTCTTTAAGAATATGCAGGTCTAGGGGCACCTGGGTGGCTCAGTGGGTTAAACCTCTGCCTTAGGCTCAGGTCATGATCTCAGGGTGCTGGGATCAAGCCCCACATCAGGATCTCTGCTCAGCAGGGAGCCTGCTTCTCCCTCTCTCTCTGCCTGCCCCTCTGCCTACTTGTGATCTCTCTCTGTCGAATAAATAAATAAAATCTTTAAAAAATATATGCAGGTCTAAATTAAAGGATTCATATAAATTTTAAAACTTGAATCACATAACTTGATTTAGTTTCTTAGTGTGGTTAAGGTAAACTTACTTGTGCCTCCTCCTAACAAGAATGACACCATAAACTTGACACTGAAACATATGTACTAATGGATAGATTTCCAAGTATGTCTGGTTTCAACAGTGATAACATTGATTAGGAACACGCACACAGACATCCTTATTATAGCTTTTAGAGCTTTCATTTTAAAGCTTTGTGCCAGCGTTTATGCACATAAGTTGTTCTGTGTTGTCATAGCCTTACTCAGGTGATATTTTTCAGCTTTAATTTATACAGTTTTAGTCATTTCAGGCCACAGTAATAGTACAATAGACTGGGTGGCTTACTAACAATAAACATTTATTTCTCACATTTTTGGAGACTGGAAATCCAAGATCAGGGTGTCTGCATGGTTAGGTTCTGGTGAAGACCCAATTTGTAGGTTGCAGACTGCTAACCTCTCCTTGTATCTTCACATGGTGAAAGAAAGAGCTATTTGGTGTCCCTTTTAAAAGAGCACTAATCCCATTCATGAGGACTTCATCCTTTTGACCTGATCACTTGGTAAATTACCACCTCTTAAAACTATCACACTAGAGGTCAGGATCCCAAAGTATCAATTTTGGAGAGACATAAACATCCAGTCCGTCACATACACTGTAGCTGTCAGTGTACATATCATGAATGTACAGTTCGCTGAAGCTTACAGACATATCAAATATGTTCATGTGATTTTAATAATAAATTTATCACTGCCTCAAGAATATATAATTGCCCTAGAACTAGAGCAAATAGCCATTCCATAATAAAGAGCACAGGATCTAGGTTAGATTATCAAGGTCCACCTGTCAGCTCTCCCATTAGCTAACCCCCTCTGTGAATACCTTTTCTCCTCTATAAAATTGGCACAATAGTATGCCTACCTCACAGACATATTAAATGAGTTAATACATGTAAAGAGCTTAGAAAGCGCCTGTCCCATAATAAACTCTCAATAAATATAAGCCATTTTTACTGCTTATTTCATTTCCCCTTATAGTAGCTATTACCCACCAGATGGTGCCTGAGGTGAAGTGCTTGCTGAATGAGTAGGAAGGAAAAATAAGAGACCTTTACCTGACAGAATACAGTGTTTCAATGAAGTTACACCAGGCAGAGAGCGCAGCGTGTCCTGTTGATACGCAAAACAAACAAGGAGCTGGACTTCGACTTCAAGCTGTGTGAATAGAAGATGCCATTGCATCCATGACCCACATTCACAGTGAATCACAAGACGAGAGAGAGAGAAAGCTCTTAGGAGCCCAACAGGAATTGTCACCTAAGACTCGCTGTCGGACTAAACAGCCACTCCATTCTTTTCTTCTCCACAGTCGTTCCTTACACATTTCAACTGTTTGGCAATATGACTCTCCTGAGATTGAGAAACAGTGTGTCAGATTCCATTGATCCTTAACATAACAGAGGAGTGGTGGCCACGGTGTACTAGAAAGGGCGCTTTCATTGATCTGGAGCACTCTGTTTCCATCATAGGGAAGAATCTTCCCCCAACCAAAGTGCTAGAGGACTGATGACCAAGTAAAATCTTGGGTGAGGTGGGGGTCACCCACATACCCAGAGTCTTAATTTACTGAAAGAGTAAAGCTCACAAACAAGACCATCACTAAAAGAAAAAAAAATGCCAGAAAGAATACCAACTTTTCTGCTTTGTTTGTCAAGTGTACAAAACACTCAGTGCTAATTCTCTTATTGATTTAAGTAAATGAGAACAATTTCTTCCAGGCTAAATAGAGAAGTCTATAAGCTACTGAGCCATTTTAACTAGAACTGTTCCCTTTGGAAGTTTCTGGAGTTAAGAATCCAATAAGCAAGAGTTATTAAATAAGAATTATGTGCCTTATGAAGTGTATGCATAGGATAATTTGCTGATGTGTTGACATTATGGGAGTACTATACCCAGCCAGAAGTTCTCCTGTGTACTTTGTTATTATTTAAAGATTATTCAAGAATTCGTCTTTTCATATATAAATTAGATGGATGAGCACTTAAGAAATTCTGCAATTTTTTTCATCTTCATATTCCATTAAGCCACCAAGCTGTTGTAGAAGAAAACAAGCAAACAAAATATTTAATAGGGCTAGTTTTTCAGTTCTCTCACTAAACAGGTGTTCATTCTGTGAGATCATAAAATTGAAATCATGATATATATTACATCATTATTTAGTATTAAATACTGGCCAAAGGGCACTGCAGAGATTCGTACAGTTGTTGGTGGACATGTGATACAAATTGCCTGTCATTACACTAGAGAATTGAAACATAATGAAAGAAAATGAGGAAAATCTTAGACTTGAATGTAAATGCTTTTGAATTTTAACACTGTTAGTTATTTCTTCTAGTAGATGAATTCTCAACTCTTTGAAGCCTAGATTAGGTAGTCATGTTCTTGTTTACTGAGCCTAGTTCATTTACCACATTTAGACAGTCCTTTCTCAATGGCAGACTACCTCATTTTCTGGCAGAAAGCAAAGCAAAAGAATTGAAGCAATAGACTTTACATAAAGTACACTCTGTACTTCCTCCCTAGGGTAAGAATAGTTTCCATCCCAGACACACTCCAAAACCTTTCATGATTCTGATGACAGTAGCAGCAAAAAAATTATTTCACATGTACCAAAATGTGCAATCATAAGTCTCAAGTTTCTGTTCATAGCTTTGAAAATCTTAATTTACCAATTTAGAAATTTACTTAGTGGGAGTATTTGGGAACTAAGAAGATAAACTTGGATGCGCTTTCATTTTGCCAGACTGAATTCATTTCTAGAAGGACCACTGCATTATGTGGGATAGTAGGTAAAAAAAAGAATATTGGTAATAGAACTCTCTTTAATTTGTAAAAAAGAAAAAAAATTGTGTGTGTGTATGTGTTTGCATGTGAGATGTAAGCTTATAAGAAATGAAGTAGGTTTGGCATTACCTTTTCACCCTCACTTGCATATATGATAACATTAGTGTCTAAAAAGGAAAGGAAAATATTAAACAAGTAACTGATAGGGACATTTTCACAATAAGGGGAATAATAATATAGATGTAAAAAAAAAAAAAGAAGAAGAAGAAGCCTTAGGTGCTAGACTCATTCATTTATATTTCTTTTATGTAATTCTTAGAACAAACTGAGTTTCAAAAACCAGGAAACCAGGGCTGTCATCAGCTCAGTAATTAAGACTCACAGCCTCACAGTGAGAAAGTGAAAGCACAAGTTTGAAATACATACGTTTATAGACTCTGTCCGCAGAGTCTGAGCTGGGAAAAGCATAGAAGTGGTGTACATGCTGCAAGGCAGCTATGACGGCGTGGGAGCAGATTAATTACATCCTCACAGCGAGGGACACTCAACGGTGACTACTGCTTACCTAGGGAGAACCCAGCTGGCTTTGTCCTAGCATGAGGAGAGTGAGGCTGGGATTTCAACCTGAGGGATTGGGGCGTGGAAGTGGTCTGATGATTTCTATATCCCTATCAGCACAGAAAAACCACAAGTGTGGAGGCGGTAAAGGCAATCCTTAAAAATACCACCTAGTTTCATGCATTTATAAATTTCCAATTTCTCCTCAAATTTCAATTACCCTTCTTTATCATCCACATCAGTCATAGATGAGAAATCAGGGCGGATTCCCAGGGTTCTCTGTACTTGCACTTCTCTTGGTCTTGAAGCGAAGGCTACACTAAAGTGGGGATGAGTCCATACCTCATTACCCTCTTTTTCTCTTGGGTATCTCCAGGACAGGGGCATTAACACAGGTCAGCTTGAAAACAGTGTAAGAGCCAAAAAAACTTAACTATAAGGCGTATCAACCAGATATTAGCATATTTCTACTTAATGCTCTTTTTAGAAAACTTATTTTATTTTATTTAGCTCTGTTAGTGTGAAGATAATCTTGAATTTAGAATTTTCCCTTGACCTCAAAAGCACTCTGTAATTGAGGTGAATATCTTAAGGTCTCTTTTTGGGTCACCTGGGTGGCTCAGTTGGCTAAGCGACTGCCTTCTGCTCAGATCATGGTCCTGGAGTCCCCTACTTCGCTCTCTGACCCTACCCCCACTTGTGCCCTCTTGTGCCCTCTCTCTCTCAAATAATAAATAAATACAGTCTTTTTTAAAAAAGAGTCTCATTTTGACCACTGTGTTGCCATTAAGCAGGGGGTTTTTTGTGCCCAATTATTTGGAAAAGAAAAATGGATCTCCTAACTTCACCCAGGCCATCCCCCTGGTCACATCTTTAGAGACAGTTATCTGTGCTCTGACACATCTGTCTCTTTTCAACCAAATGAGAACTGTTGAAAATTCAACAGCATAACACAAAAAAATGATTAAATTACTTTAACTGTTGTATAATATATAAAATATTTTAAAAAAGAAAACATTTAATTATTCAGTAAGCATTTATTCCACACTACTAGTACACCAGGAACTACGTTATGCTAATAGGATCTAAAATGCTTCTAAAGAAAAAAGCACATATAAATGGAAAAATTATAAAACAAGGAGCTAATCATATTTATTAATTTAATATTTATTGAGCCTGTATTATATATTCTAGGCACTATTCTGAGAGATAGTAGAAAACAATGGATAAAGTCCCCCACATGGAGTTTGCACTATAAGAGAAGAGAAAGACTATAAATGAAAGGATAACACACACTATAGTATTAAGTAGAGTTCTGAGCTATGATGAAATATTTATAAATGAGGGCAAATGAATAAAGATGGATAGGATGATCTCTGTTAGAGCTTATGTGGAAGTCCTTACTACAATTTTTATTTCAATTAAAAATCAATTTTGAGGGACACCTGACTGGCTCAGTTGGTTAAGTGTCTGTCTTTGGCTCAGGTCTGGGATCAAGCCCTTCCTCAAGCTTCCTGCTCAGTGGGGAGTCTACTTCTCCCTCCCCTCTGCCCCTCCCCCCCCACTCATGGGTGTGAGCTCTCTCTCAAAGAAATAAAATCTTTCAAAAAAATCAATTTTGAATTAAGTTTTAGTAGAGACATTAAATTGTAATGAAAATCTGGATGAAATACTATGAACAAACAAGTAAGGACGTTTCTATTTTGGCCTGGGAGAAATATGAGGCTTTGTTACAGAAAGGACATATAATAACAGTAACAAGTGAAGAATGGAAATTGAAGCAATGGAGAATCAGTCGGCCAACACTTAATATAATAAAAAGAACTACTTTCCTTAATTCCAAAGGTGCATCAAATACATTTTGAGAAAACTTCAGAGAATGACAACTTAGCTTTGGTAGGAAAAGATCAATGATTAGCCAAAACAAAAAGTTAGGCATCTTCCATTAAAGAAGTAGATGTCACAAAGGTACCATATGAAATGCTGATTAGGTGGGACTTTCTATTGGGTTTGTTACTTCTTTCAAGCTAAAGCTAAGTCCTCAGTGACAATGTCTTCTTCCCCAGGACTTATTCCCATGGATGTGGAGGAAGTCTCCTCTGCAATTTTAAGAACTGCAGTTACACCATTTAAGAATCTGAAAATAGAGGGGCGCCTCAGTGGCGCAGTCAGTTGAGCATCCAACTCTTGGTTTCAGTTCAGGTCATGATCTCAGGGTCCTGGGATCAAGACCCATGTTGGGCTCTGCACTCAGTGTAGAGTCTGCTTGAGATTCTTTCTTTCCCTCTGCCTTTGCCCCTCCTGCTTGTGCTGTCTCTCTGTCTCTCTGGAATAAAAAAATATTTTTTAAAAAATTTGAGATTAGGGCTCCTCAATATGTGTACATGAACTGTCTGTGTAAGTACTGCCACTAATCAATCAGAATTTCTAAGGGAAACCTGAAAGTCTAAATTTTCAACAGACCTGAAGATGAAGAAAAACCAGTCTTAAGAAGAAGAGAGATATTTTCAGGTAGAATGATCTCCAAAGTTTCAAGTTGATAGGCTCTGGGGCCTAGAAATGCCCTTATGGCTAAATTATAGTCATCAAAAGGAGGGTGACGGAAGATAAGGTCAAGAATTAGGTTGAGGGGCGCCTGGGTGGCTCAGTGGGTTAAGGCCTCTGCCTTCGGCTCAGGTCCTGATCCCAGGGTCCTGGGATCGAGCCCCACGTCGGGCTCTCCGCTCAGTGGGGAGCCTGCTTCCTCCCGTCTCTCTCTCTGCCTGCCTCTCTGCCTACCTGTGATCTCTGTCTGTCAAATAAATAAGTAAAATCTTAAAAAAAAAAAAAAAGAATTAGGTTGAACAAATCAGCAGTGTCTTCTAAATGATGGCATAGAATTTGAGGATTTTTTTTTTTCCCGAAGGATGATAGGAAGTCCTTGGTAGATCCTAAATACAAAAGGATCATATTCAAAGACAAAAACACCAGTGGGGTTGCTAAAGGGAAAGGTTTTCAGAGACCAACAAATCTTACATCTTCATTGATTATTTTCTTCATGCTCGTGTTTGTGGAGGATATGGATAAGCAACATGGCCTTTTTTTGGCTAACACAAACATTTCTTTTAGATGACATCTCTTTATAACTATATATTCCAACAAAAAAATATAAAAGTACCATGTCAGATTTTTATTTTAATTCTAGTTTTGTATTAGTTTCAGTGATCACACACAGTGATTCAACAATTCCATATATCACCTGGTACTCACCACAAGTGCATCCTTAATCCCCATCATCTATTTAACCCATCCTTCCACCACCATTAGATTTTTCTCTATAATTAAGAGTCTCTTGCTTGGTTTGTCTCTCTGTTTTCTTCCCTTTCCTCATTTGTTTTGTTTCTTAAATTTCACAGATGGGTGAAATCCTATGGTATTTGTCTTTCTTTGACTGACTTACTTCACTAAGCATTACTGCACTCTCTAGCTCCATCTATGTCATTGCAAATGGAAAGATTTCATTCTGTTTTATGGCTGATAATAATACTCCATTATTTCACATATTCACATCTTTATCTATTCACCAATTGATGGACCCTTGGGCTGCTTCCATATCTTGGCTATTGTAAATAACACTGCTATAAACATAGGGATGCCTGTATCCCTTCAAATGAGTGTTTTTGTATTCTTTGGGTAAATACTCAGTAGTGCAATGGCTGGATAATAGGGTAGTTCTGTTTTTAAATTTTTGAGGAAACTCCACACTGTCTTCCACAGTGGCTTCATCAGTTTACACTCCCACCAACAGTGAACAAAGGTCCCTTTTTTCTCTACATATTCACCAACACTTATTGTTCCTTATGCTGTTGATTTTAAGCATTCTGACAGGTGTAAGGTGATATCTTATTGTAGTTTTAATTTGTATTTCCCTGATGGCTAGCGATGATGAACATTTTTTCATGTGTGTTGGCCATCTGGATGTCTTCTTTGGAGAACTGTCTGTTCATTTATTCTGCCCACTTTTTAATTTGATTTTTTTGGGGTATTGAGTTTTATACAGCCTTTATGTATTTTGGATACTGACCCTTTATCAGATAGGCAATTTGCAAATTTCTCCCATTATAAAGGCTGCCTTTTGTTTTGTTGATTGTGTCCTTTGCTGTACAGAAGTTTGGTGTTTTTTTTTTTGTTGTTTTTTTTGTTTTTTGTTTTTTTGAGGTAGTACCAATAGTTTATTTTTGCTTTTCTTTCCCTTATTTCAGGATATATATATATATGAAAAAGTTGCAAGGACTGATGTCAAAGAAGTTGTTCCCTATGTTTTAGGATTTTTATGGTTTCAGGTCTCACATTTCGGTCTTTAATCATTTTAGACTTATTTTTGTGTATGGTGTAAGAAAGTGGTCCAATTTCCTTCTTTTGGACGTTGCTTTCCACTTTTCCCAATACTATTTCTTGAAGAGACAGTCCTTTTCCATTTGGATATTCCTTCCTGCTTTGTTGAAGATTTATTGACCATCTAGTCATGGTTTTTTTTCTAAGTTTTCTATTCTGTTCCATTGATCTATGTGCCTGTTTTTGTACCAGTACTATACTGTTTCAATCAGTATGATTTTTAACATAACTTGAAGTCTGGAATTATGATGTCTCCAGCTTTGCTTTTCTTTTTTGAGATTGCTGTGGCTACTCAGGGTTTTTTGTGGTTCCATACAATATTTTAGAATTGTTTGTTCTAGTTCTGTGAAAAATGCTGTTGGTATTTTTATAAGGATTGCTTTGGGTAGTATGGACATTTTAACCATTTTTTGTTGTTCCAACCCATGAGTATGGGAGGTTTTTACATTTCTTTGTGTCATCTTCGATTTCTTTTATCAGCATTTTATAGTTTTCAGAGTACAGCTCTTTCACCTCTTTAGTTAGGTTTATTACTAGGTATCTTATTATTTTGGTGCAATTTTAAATAAGCTTATTTTCTTTTTTCTTTATCTGCTGCTTCTTCATTGGTATATAGAAATGCAACAGATTTCTGTACATTGATTTTGTATCCTGCAGCTTTACTGAATTCATGTGTGAGTTCTAGCAGTTTTTTGGTGGAGTTTTTCAGGTTTTCTATATATAGGGTCACGTTATCTGCAAACAGTGAAAGTTTTACTTCTTCCTTGCCAATTTAAATGTCTTATATTTCTTTTTGTTGCCTAATTGGTGCAACCAGGACCTCCAGCATTATATTTAATGGAAATCATGAAATTGGATGTCCTTGTCCTGTTCATGACCTTAGGAGAAAGATCTCAGTTTTTCCCCATTGAGTATGATGTTTGCAGTGAATTTTTCATACATGGCTTTTATTATGTTGAAGTATATTCCTTCTAAACCTCTTTGTTGAGGGTTTATATTTTTATTTTTATTTTTATTTTTATTATTGTGTGTGTGTGTTTTAAGATTTTAATTATTTGAGAAAGAGAGAATGAGCAATGGGGATGAGTAAGAGGGAGAGAGAGAGAGAGAAGCAGACTCCCTGTTGAGCAAGAAGCCTGATGCAGGGCTCAATTCCAGGACCCAGAGAGCATGACTTGAGCCAAACACAAACATTTAACTGACTGAGTAATCCAGGTGTCCCTGTTGAGTTTTTCGATTACTGAATCACTTTTTTTGTGCCTATCAGTCTGTTCAAATTGTCTATTTCTTCCTGTTTCAGTTTTGGTAGATTATGTGTTTCTAGAAATTGATCCATTTCTTCTAGGTTGTCCAATTTGTTGTTGAATAGTTTTCATAATATTTTTTATAATTGTATTTCTGTGGTGTTGGTTGTTATTTCTCCTCTCTCATTTGTGATTTTATTTATTTGAGTTTTTTCTTGTTAAGTATGGCTAGAAGTTTACTAATTTTATTGATTTTTCAAAGAATCAGATTCTTGTTTCATTGATCTGGTTTTTGTTTTGTTTTGCTTTTATTTTTTTAGTTTCTATATCATTTATTTCTGCTCTAATCTTTATTGTTTCTTTCATTCTGCTGTTTTTATTTTTGCTTATTTTTTTCTAGCATCTTGAAATGCATGTTTAGGTTGTTTATTTTGAAATTTTTCTTGCTTCTTGAGGTAGGCCAGTATTACTATAAACTTCTCTCTTAGGACCGCTTTTGCTGCATCCTAAAGGATTTGGACTATTGTGTTTTCATTTTCATTTGTTTCCATGTACTTTGTAATTTATTCTTTGATTTCCTGGTTGGTCCATTCATCATTTAGTAGCATTCTATTTAACCTCAATGGGTTTCTGTAATCTTTCCAAATTTTTTCTTACCGTTGACTTCTAGTTTCATAGAAGTCATTCTATGGTCACATTACTATGAACACAGCATCGTGGTCAGAAGAAATGCATGGTATGATTTGACCTTCTTGAATTTGTTGAAGCTGATTTTGTGGACTACTGTGTCATCTGTTCTGGAGAATGTTCCATGTTCACTTAAAAAGAATGTGTATTTTTCTGTTTTAGGATGGAATGTTCTGAATATATCTGTTAAATCCATTTGTTCCAGTGTGTCATTGAAAGCCATAGTTTCCTTGTTGATTTTCTGTATAGATGGTCTCTCCACTAATGCAAGTGGGGTGTTAAAGTCCCCTACTACTGTTGTACTATTGATTAGTTCCTTTATGTTTGTTATTAACTGTTTTATATATTTGGGTGCTCCTATGCCAGGTGCATAGATATTTATAATTGTTATATCTTCTTGTTAGATTGTCCCTTTTATTATTACATGGTGTCCTTTGTCTCTTGTTACAGTGTTTGTTTTAAGATCAATTTTGTCTGATATAAGTATTTCCACTCTGGCATTCTTTTGATATCTATTTGCATGATAGATGTTTCTGCATCCCCTCACTTGAATCTGCAGGTGTCTTTACATCTAAAATGAATCTCTTGTAGGCAATATATAGATGGGTCTTGTGTTATAATCCATTCTGTCACCCTATGTCTTTTGATTGGAGCATTTAGTCCATTTACATTCAAAGTACTTATTGACAGAAAGGTATTTATTGTCATTTTATAATTTGTTTTCTGGTTGTTTTTGAAGTCTTTTTCTGGTCCTTTTTGGTCTTTCTCTCTTGTTTTGCTGACTTTTATTAGTATATATTTTTATTTCTTTCTCTTTATTTTTTTGCATGTTTATTAGTGGATTTTTATATATAGTTACCATTAGGTTTGTATTTAACTTCTGCATAAAGCAGTCTATTAAGTTGATGGTCATTTAAGTTTGAACCCATTCTTTTTTCCTCTCCTTCCTACATTTTAGATATGGGTTATTGTATTTTTTGTGAGTTCCTTAACTGATTTTTTACAGAAATACTCGTTTTTACTGCTTTTGTTTTTCCTACCTTTATACTGTCTACTTACAGTCTCTTCTTTTCACTCAAAAAGTCCCCTTTAACATTTCTTGCAGGACTGGCTTAATTGTAATGAACTCCTTTAGTTTTTGTTTTCTAGAAATTATTTATCTCTCCCTCTATTCTGAGTGATAACCTTGCTCGATAGTGTATTCTTGGCTGCAGATTTTTCCCTTTCAGCACTTTGAATATATCTTGCCACTCATTTCTGGCTTGTAAAGTTTTTGTTGGAAAATCTCCTGCTAGACTTATGGGTTTTCCCTTGTAAGTTAGTATCTTCTTTTGTCTTGCTGCTTTAAAAAAAAAAAAAAAAAGATTTTATTTATTTATGTGTCAGAGAGAGAGAGAGAGAGAGTGAGCGCACAAGCAGGGGGAGCAACAGGGAAAGGGAGAAACAGGCTCCCATCTGAGCAGGGAGCCTGATGTGGGGCTCAATCCTAGTCCCTGGGATCATGACCTGAGCCAAAGGCAGACACTTAACTGACTGAGCCACTCAGGCACCCCTGTCTTGCTGCTTTTAAGACTTTTTCTTCATCATCCTATTCTGCCTGTTTAATTACAATATGTCTTGGTGTGGGTCTGTTTTTGTTGATTTTCATGAGAATTTTCTGTGCCTCCTGGATTTAGATGTCTGCTTCCTTGTCCAGATCAGGTAAGCTTTCAGCCATTATTTACAGTTGAGCAACATTTTAACTATTATTTAATCAAATATTTCTTAACTTACTTAAACTTCAGTCTTTTTTCTGTCTAAATAGATATATTAAAATGAAAACAAAATAACGTTTTGAAAAATCTGTACTAGGTAACATAATGAACCACTGACTAAAAACACTCCAAGAGCTTGGAGAAAGGGGATGTCAATACAAGGTCAAAAAATCTTGCAGAACTCCATGAAGGAAGTATAATTTGTATTGGAAGATGGGATGAAAAGTGTTTAGATGGGTGGAAAAGAGAAGGAATATCATTTTAGAAGTAATGATGACTTAATTGAGTGGAATTTATAATATAGGAAGGAACCCAACTTTTGGTGAGGAATTATCTGTTGGAGTCAAATTTCAGAGGGCTTTGAAACAGACTAAGGTATTTAGGTTTTTATTGATAGGAGTTAGGAAGAGTTAAAACTTTTGATTCATTAAGTGTTGTGGAAAATATTAAATATTTTCCCCAGCATCCCTCTGCTACTAGATAGTAGAGTCAGGGTTCAAATCTAGGAGCTCTGGCCCTAAAGCCTATCATTTAAATCTCTAACATTGGATTTCCAACAGGTCCACCAAATGTTAAGTACATTTGGGCAAAAATGAATTAAAAGACAATCTGATAATATTGGTGATAGTTTTCCTCACAATGACTTACACCTGGTAGAACATGAAAGCTTGGACATGGATATTTTAGAAGCAATGCATCACGCAAATTACATATCTGTGTCCTGGTTGTAACTGAGGGAGCTCCATTAGTTCACTGTGTTCATGGACCTGACATTGAAGGAATTCATCCAGATGAAATTAAAAAAAAAAAAAAAAAAACCCAGAAGCTACAGAATTAGCACCAAAAGACAGAAATGTAACCAAGCCCAGGGCTTTCCTGCCAAGAATAAAGGGTCATGGAAAACTCATCTCCTGCTTGTCTGGTCTGTAAAACCTGACTGAATTATTATTGAAAGGTAAAAAATTAAAATAAAAAGATCCATTTGTAGGATGCCTACCAAGGGAACTTTTTCTTAGAGTGGACCAAATAGCAGAGAAGTGAGGTACAGCTGATTCCAAAACAGTAGACAAGTTATGAAACCACTTGGATAATTACAGCTGGCCACTGCACTTCCATATGCATCATAAGCTGAAGTATACCCCTGCTAAATGCACAGAGAGTTCCCTAGTTTGTCTGACCATGCTCATATGTCTGCTGAAGTGATTGGAGACAAAACAGAGACTGAGACCCTCAGCAATAGTTTAAAATTTGGTTAGTTTGTTAATTATCTCATTTTTCTTATTATTAGAAAAATAAACTTTATTACACTCAAAGAAATAGAGTAGGGTAGGCCACCTTATTAATATAAAGTCCAGGCCATTCACATTGGTCAATACCAACTTCAAATTGTGCTGACGATGTGTAAAATAAATTCACAGGAGAAAGAGAGAGATCCAGAATCACTAGTTTAGGACTCATAATGTATTTTCAATACATTTTTTTCTCTATGTATTTCAATAAGCCATATTTGTTAAAAAACAAATTAGTGAAGGGGCACCTGGGTGGTTCAGTGGGTTAAAGTCTCTGCCTTTGGCACAGGTCATGATCCTGGGGCCCGAGCATGGAGCCCCACATTGAGCTCTCTGCTCAGCGGGGAGCCTGCTTCCCTTCCTCTCTCTCTGCCTGCCTCTCTGCCTACTTGTGATCTCTGTCTGTCAAATAAATAAATAAAAATCTTAAAAACAAACAAACAAAAAAAAACCAAAAAAACAAATTAGAAACAAAAATTAGAAACAAAAATTAGAAACAAACAAACAAAAAAACAAATTAGAAAAAGTTTTCTAGTAACTTGGTATTAAGAATTGTGGAATGAGCACTTTTATTTCTTTTCTGTCTAAAATTCTCGCTGAAATAAAACTGATTATTTTGAATTAGTAAATATGTAAAAATCCTTGAAAACCAAAAAAAGATACTATGAGCAGATCATAATTCTCAACAATCTCTGATTACATGTCACTCCCCCTATATTCAGAGTTACTGCCATTAATCTCTTACTCCAAGTTAGAGAGACTCAACTCTCAAGTACTATGTCCTTTAAAAATGCAAGATCTACCTGGGAAGGTCTCTCAGCTTAGGTTATTTGTCTTAGTAAAGAAGTCAGTCAGAGCCTGAATAAATGTTACTATAAAAAAGAATAAATAAAACAAGAGGATTTGGGGGAAGATTTAAATTGTTAGTGTATTTAATCAAAAGGTTAAATAATATAATGGCCATCAGAAGATAATTAGTAATTTAGAAAAATAATTTAGGTTTCATAAAATGAAGGGTGACAAGATGTATCACTGGCAAACAGGAGAAAAATATTCATAGAATTGGAATGTGTGCATACCAAATACAGCATCTAATTGGAATTCAAGAAGCAAACAAAATAGCAGAAAAATAAAACACAGAAGGGCTGTGCTAGAAACTGTGAACTTTGGATTTTACGGTACTTTAAAGGTAAGAAGTTAGCCTGCCATGGTTTTATGGATGCTGGCAGAAGACGCAAGTCTCCTGGGTCAGAGATAAAAGCCTTTGATACTCATGGGAGAGCAAGCAACATGAGCATCAGAATATTTACACCATTTCTCCTTTCTCCCGAATCCTACAGGGTGACATGGTTAGGCCTAGATGGATGCCTGCTAACAAATAACCTGAGGTTAAGTAACCCATATCTTTTACAAGGCATTAAGTATGCAGTTCTCTTATTCTGGGAAGACATCATCCTGCCTTTCTAAGCTGTATGCAAACTCACTTTTTGTTCTGAATGTAGACACTGTCTGTATATTCTAAGTTTGTTACCTAATAATACTTGTAAAAGATAGTATGGAACAAATGGCAGTTAGTGTTTCTGTTCACAAAATGTGTAGAAAAGTGAGAGACCCATGGAAAATGTTCTTCCAAATGACATGAAATAATCACAGATATATTAGAAAAAAAATTCTATAGCATTAAGAAAATATCAAAACTTTAGCCAAGAAGGACAACCAAGAAATTAATAGGAAAACTAAAAGACACATACTGGTAACATTACTGAGTTCCAAAAAGAGAGAATCCTGAATACTCTTCATTTGTGCTGGAAACTTGTGCTGGAAAGTTCTATTATCAGCCTTGTTAAGGGGGAAATTTTACATCCTAAAATAACTTTTTCTGTTTAGTACTGCTTAGAGTTGGCCAAAAAAAGGAAGAGATTAGGGAGATGGCAGCAAAAGTGTCAACCATTACTATGTGAGGATTATCATGATTAGATGGGGAGAGAGAGGTATAGATATTAGAAAGTCCAGCTTACCCTCAATCTCTTCTACTCAATATTCAGTTCTTCTTCATTCATACAATTCTTATTAATTGACAACCATGCCAGGTGTATCACCAAACTCTTGCCTTCAGATTAACAAAAGCAAGAATTTCTTGCAGCCTTA
Organism: Lontra canadensis; assembly: GCF_010015895.1. Lineage (NCBI taxonomy): Eukaryota > Metazoa > Chordata > Mammalia > Carnivora > Mustelidae > Lontra > Lontra canadensis. The sequence continues at coordinate 10,323,458 of NW_022631010.1, forward strand.
TCAACCATCTTCCCTTCCATGATACACCTGCTGCCTGGATGTGCTTGGCTTATCAGATGGAATGGTTGGTCATTCTGTGATCTTCCAATTATTCTTTTCAGCCTTTCAATTCTTTAGCCTCTCCCACAAATGTGTAAGGTCAAATTCCTTTAATAACTCTCTTATCTCATGACTCATAGTAGTTTTGTTTTCCTCATTGAGCCCTGACTAATAAAATTCCAAAGGTTTGGAACCAAAGAGGCTAAAGTTAATTGTTCCTCATAATGACAGCAGCTCAGTTTCAAGTGATCTTAGTCTCTGAAATCTGATTAAGTAGGAAATTAACAACAACAGAAACAAGTCCAATTTAAATTCTTTCTAGGGATCCAACATCATCTATCATCTGAGGTCTCAAGTTATTTTGCAAACCAATTTTCAAATAAATATTACAATAAAAAGTTAATCACTTGAAGAGATAAGCCAACATGGAAGAAAGACGACACACGAAAGAAAAAAACCCACAGAGGCTTCAGATTTCGCAGTTATCAGGTACAGACTTTAAATGAACAATGATGAAATGATGTTGAATGATACAAAAATAAGATTAAAATTTCAAGTGAGAATTTGAACATTATTTATTTGTTTTTTTAAAAGATTTTATTCATTTATTTGACCAAGAGAGACACAGTGAAAGAGGGAACACAGGCAGGGAGAGTTAGAAGAGAGAAGCTGGCTCCCTGCTGAGGAGAGAGCCCAATGTGGGGCTGGATCCCAGGGCCCTGGGATCATGACCTGAGTGGAAGGCAGGTGCTTAACAACTGAGTCACCGAGGCACCCCAAGAATTTGAACTTTAAATAAAACCAAATAAAAAGTCTAGAATTCAAAAATACAGTAACCAAAAAGAAGAAATAAGTAGGTAAACTAATAGACACATGTGAAGACAGAAATAATAAAATGTATGTCAGAAAAATTATAGAGGAGGAATCACAGATAGACAAAAGGATGCAACATATAGAAGATTAACAGATACATGGATATCCTGAAAAAAGATAACTAGTTAGAATTGGTGAAAAGAAGAAAATGAGTAGAAACAATGTAAGGGGAGATAATGGCTGAGAATTTTATAATACTGTTGAAAGATATGAAGCTATAAATTCAAGAATCAGGATTAACACTGAGTAGGATATTTAAGAAGGAAAACACATAGGCCCATTATAGTAAAACTGACAATTATAAGATAATAAATATCAAAATAACCTAGAGAAAAAAAGACAAATTGGCTTCAAAGGGACAACAATTAGATAAAAATCTCACTTCTCAGTAGGCAAATGGAAACCAGACAAAACCAGAATGACATATTACATGTGTTGAAAAAAATAACTACAATGCTAAAATTATGTACCCAGAAAACATCTTTCAAAAATGAAAGTGAAATAAAGACATTTCTTGCTCAAACTAAACTGATAGAGTTCTCACCAGCAGATTCCCCTAAAGTAAATAATAATGGTATTCTTCAGCCAGGAGAAAAAAAAAAAAAAGATCCTTCGTGGGAGTTTTACAATATAGGACATTATGAAGAGCAAGGAAAAGATAAAAGGGTTGATAGAGGGGGTGGGGAGGGGAGAGGCTAGATGGGTGAGGGTGACAACTATTGAGAAGAGCACTAGTTGTGATGAGCACTGGGTGTGGTATGTAAGTGATGAATAAATAAATTCTACCCCTGAAACTAATCTTATCTTGTATGTTAACTAACTAGAATTTAAGTAAAAACTTGAAAAAAATAAATAAAAATTTAAGATAAAGCTAAATACTATTATTAAAAGTCAATGTTTTCATACAGGATAAAATTAAAGCATAGCTATATGCGATTTGTAAGTGAACATAACTAAAACCTAGGAAAACAGAAAAGGCTGCAAGTTGAAGGATGGAAAAATCTGGTATAGCTTTATTAATATCAGAAATGAAGAATAAGTCATTAAGGAGGAAGCTTTGCTAGAGTTTTAGAAGACTCATCAAAATAATAAAAGATCAATTCAGCAGGAAAATGTACAAAATAAATTTGTGTATATCTAATAATTTGGTTCAAATATATAAAATAAAAAGTATGAAAACCATCAAGAAGGAAAAATAAAGCTGTACCATTTTAGCACAATTGTAATATGTCTCTGTCAGCAAATAATAGACAAAAAAAATTAAAACTCTTCTTCAGGGTACCTAGGTGGTTCAGTCGGTTAAGCCTTTGCCTTCACTCAGATCATGATCCCAAGATGCTGGGATCAAGCCCTGTATCAGGCTCCCCACTGAGCATGGAGCCTGCTTCTCCCTCTACCCCTCCCCACTGCTTGTGATCTCTCTCTCTCTCTCTCTTTATGATAAATAAATAAAATCTTTAAAAATAAATAAATAAAAATAAAACTTCATCATTAGTGTACCAATCCTCCTTGTGTCCTAAATACCCACTCTCCTATAAGTTAGGTGTGTTCTTCCATGTGTATAAAATATATAATTTTCTGTGTACAATTATTATGTTACTATCTAATAAAGAATACGTGTACTTCCATATTCACACTAATCTTCCTAAAATCAATTAGAGTTGTTGATAAAATAGATCTGATAGTTTAGTAAAGAATTGCCAATCCAAGATCCAGTTAAAAGTCAGAACCTAGGGAAACAAAAGCATTCTGGGAGTTTTACCTGAAGTCTGAGTAACTTGATCTTTATTTTATAATACTAAATGGGGACCATAAGAAAAAAGTCACAGCCCCAAGGCGAGGATTCTCATAGGAGCTTTGTTCTCATAAGTCTAGGAACAGAAAGAACTAGACCCTTAGAGTAAGAGAATGAGAAATAAACCTACCCAGGATCACCTCCATCCCCACCATGACAGGAGTCTACTGTGGCTCTGAGTGGGGCAGGAAGGAAATATCCCTGAAGAGTTCAAATCACAAGTTGTGTTCCCTGGGTTTGCAAACCTAAATTTATATCATCTGCATGATCCACAACTCCTATATGAGAAATTTAATTTGGTCCACACCAGACACCTGGCAGAAGCAAATGCATGTCCTCTTGAAGAAATGCACTCTCATCCTAGGCCTCAAAGAATTCCCAGCAAGAATTTTCCAAGGAGAATAATTTCACAATGAAACAATAACCTAGCTCATGAGGGAAAAAGCATCATGAGTAAAAACCCACAGAATCCACAGGGAAAAAATAATTACCATTCCTAGACTAAAAACTGTACTTTTCTCTGAAATTCTTTCCAAGAACAAAAAAAAAAAAATTTTTTTTTTTTTAGATGGTGGATTCAGATTTGTGAAGAGTCAAAAAGAAGTTACCAAGTATGAAAATACTCACTTAGCATACTCCATTTGCAATCAATATTGACATTTGGGTTTTTTTTTTTTTTTTCTTTTTTGGGCAGCAAATGGAAGAGAATATGCTATGGGAATCATAGTGCAAGTTAACTGAAATGACAGGCATATCTCAATTTCCTTTAGACATGTTTTTGATTCTTAAATTTTTATTATCATATATAAACTTCTTTTCAGAGATGAGTGAAATATTTGCATAAGGAAGACATAGAAATCTGTAGTGAGGATCTTATGAGAGGTTATAAGACCAAAACCAATTTTGATCAAGGGAAATAGAAGAATAAAATAATATATCATAAAAATCATAAAATCATAAAATCATAAAATCACTTTTCCTTTGCAAATCCATTTTATTAACATTTCAAGGCTTCTAATTCTTATACTATGCTTAGATGTCTCCTAGGTCATTATTGATAGAATGCTGTGGTCCTAACATAAATGGTTAGTCCTACATTTTTTGTAAGAACTTTTGAAGTGATTATGTTTAATTCCATGTCTCAGGAAAGGTCAGCCAAAAGACACTTCTTTCCTCCTTCTCTTTTTCCCTTCTTCCTTTCTAATTCAGTTTAGTTCAGTTCAACAAATTCAATTTGAAAACTATCATATACCAAGCAATATAACACAAGTTATATTTGAACTTTTGTTTTTCTTTACCAGCTAGCAGGCAGGTGGAAAAAAATTACATCATTTCCTATATTATCAAATTAGATTTGTAATTTTTTTCCTGTATATAAGTGGTTTATCTAACTATGGCTTTGTGCCTGGTGTCACCAATCTCCCTATACACATAAATTACCATTGCCCTCTTGTTTACGCATCCAGGTTTGGTTTTGCTATTGGTCAATGTAAATGTCTACATGAGAAAGGAAGCTTGGGACGATTTATAAAAGCAATGGAGTAGATTTCTATTAGGGCTGAAAATCTTTATGCTGCAGGGAGGGAAACCTCAAATTCAGTTCCAACAAGAAATGTATTGGCCTAAATAACTAAAACAAGTAGGAGTAAGTTGGATGTAAGTAGAACTTCAATCAGAAGATCTGAAATCTCTCTCATTTGTTTTTCTTTTCTTCATTCACAAATGAGTGCTTCTCCATGCAGTAGAAAATATGGATCCCAGAATTATCAGGTAATGTTATTCTTGGCACACATGTCAAGGGAAAAAAATCCCTTTCCCAAGAGATACACCAAAAATTATGAAGTCGATGTGGACTAACCAAACTTGGACCATATGTCTTTCTCTGCTCATCCCTATAGCTCTGATTAGCCAGGCCAGGATCACTGCCCACTCAGTGGACCCACTGAGCAGCAAGATAAGTATCATGTGAAGTAGAGTGGTTTCCCTAAAGAAAGAAATTAGCCCTTCTCCAGAAGAAAAATAATCAATATTTATACCAATTATAATCCAGGTTATTTCATATGGACTCATCAGTTACCAAGATTTAATATTATATGTTATATCTGGAAGGGATACTGAGCTGTACAGGAAATAAATAAACAGTTCACTTGGGGAACATACTTAACATTTGAATTAGTAAATCAACACTTGTTTTGTAACAAACTTACAAATATATTTATCACTTTGACTTACACATAATAGGAAGATGAATTTCTCTAACTAATTGGAATTTCTAAAAATATATATATAACATATAAATATATAAATTTCTAAATTTGTAAAAAATGTGCTATATAGCCATCAGAATAAAAAAGTAGGATAATCCCTTAAACCTACTTCAACACTGTCTTAGGAAAAAAGTAAGCAAACAATGTTCCTTATATTTTTATAAGTGAACAATAAGAACAATTGTGTACTACAAGAGGGTGAAACTTGCAAGACTACTATCTGTTTAGGTGAGGAGGCCCTGGTATGACAGTTACATTTAAATAACATAGGACACACTTTGCACTTCATGAGGCTGTCATTAAGCAGAAGAAAATCTTGTGGACCCCTGTGTGTCATTTCCCCCAGACTCAATAACTTTGTGCTCTGGCCATGGTGCTGAATATTGAGGGCCACACCTTGGGCAGCCCTGGACAGACTTGAAGAATGCAGATTCAAATGATGGATTCAAAGCAACAGTGGATACTTCCTTTTTGAAGGAAAGAAGTATTATATTCTCTGACTTTGTTGAGGAAGAGGAGGAGCTGTGACAAAGGATAAGGCAGAGACTATAGTCCAAAGGAATATTACATTACTGACTCTAAATCAGAGAATATTTATCATTGTCCTCCTATAAACCTATGATTAATATTTCTTACTCAGTACCCCCACAGAATAAGTTCAGAGAACAAATTCATTATAGAAGCCAGTTGCATTAGTGAGAAAAATATACTCTCAGTACCCTGATGAATCAAAAAATAATAATTTATTTACTTAGAATTATGGTCTATGAGGGCATATTTGTTTTTATTGATTTTTTTGTTTCTTTTGTATCCCCCCCATAACTACCTGACCCCTAGCAAGATATGTGGTAATTAAGTGAGCTAAAACATATGAAGTGTCTTGGAGTCTCATGAAAATATTGCTAAAGAAAAATGGTAACTGTTATCATTCAATGAAACAGAAAAGAGAAGTTACACATATATGAAACACATTCCTATGATCAAGACTTTTTTTTTTAAGATTTTACTTATTTATTTGACAGAGAGAGATCCCAAGCAGGCAGAGAAGCAGGCAGAGAGAGAGGAGGAGGAAGCAGGCTCCCTGCCAAACAGAGAGCCCAATGGGGGACTCTATCCCAGGACCCTGAGATCATGACCTGAGCCGAGGGCAGAGGCTTAACCCACTGAACCCCCCAGGCGCTCTAAGACTTTTCAAAATAAAAATATTTGCCTTAATACTTAAAGTTTTGACTTCATTCAAAGAGTCCAAAATTCCAAAAGATGAAAACATCAATACAGAACATCTTTAACATTATGAAATTGACTGCTAAGGCCATTTCACTCAATCCTACTCTGAAGATATTGAGGAAAAAACATGGGTCTTAACTTTTATAGATATATCCACCATAACCTTCACTAGGAAGCAATATGAACTACGAATAATACCTTAGAGAAATTTTAAAGCGAATTTTGAAAGCTACCATCTAAGTTAGAAATACATGCCATAATTCAACTAGATATTAAATAGTAAGAAATCATGAAAAGAATAATAAGAAAAGAATGACTCTAGAAGTAATAGGTCATTAAAACAAATTAAATACTAGTTAAAAATCATTTTCATGGGAAAATATTGGTAATAAAAATGTTTGGTATAGTCAACACATATTTATCCATGCCTGACTACCTTCCAAAATAATAATTTGTTAGTGTGCTTTCATATAATATAACAAATTACATATGTTTTATATCTGAAAGATTTTTTAATTTAGTTATTGCTGAAATGAAAATGCCATCTATAATGTTACCAAATTATTCAGCAGTTATAACTTTAATATATTTTAATTCACTTCAAAATACAGTAATCAAATTTTTTTATTACAAAAAAACATTTTTAAGCTCTTTAACATAGAGTAACAGGAAGTTTTACACACACACACACACACACACACACACACACACAAACACAGAGGACCCATGCACTTTTCATCCACCCTCTGCCAATGTTAGCATCTTTCATAACTACAGTACAATAACAACACCATGAAATTGATATTAGTACAATCCACACACCTTTTTCATATTTTACCAGTTACACATGCTTTCACATGTGCGTATCTAATTTTATTCAATGTGTAACTTTAGGAACGACCACCACAGTCAAGATGCATCATATGTTACAACTTACAGCCACCCATACCACCTCCCTCTAAAGCTCTATGCCCTCGACACCACTAATCTGTTTTCCATCCCTATAACTACATTACTTCAAGAATGTTATATAAATTACTTTGTACACTGTGTAAACTTTTGTGATTAGCTTTTGTCAGTCAATATAATTATGTGACAATCCATCCAAGTTGTGTGTGTAAAAAGAGTTGTTCCTCTATTGTTAAGCAGTATTCTATTTCATGGTATAGATATGCCTTCATGTGTTTAACCACTCTCCCATTGAAAGAAATTTGGGTTGTTTCATTTTTTTGTCTATTACAAATAAAGCTGTTAAGAACATTCATGCACAAGTTTGTGTGAGTGTGTAAATGCTAGTTTTTTGTTTAAAAACTTTTTTTTTAAAAAACAAGTACCAGATTCAAGGAAAAATTGAGCAGAAAATACAAGGTTTTCCTTATACTCCCAACCTTCAGAAATGTATAACCTCCCCCATTTTGACATCCTCCCTTAGCAAGGGACATTTATAACAACTGATGAACCTACATTGACACATCATAATAACCCAAAGTCTATAGTTTACATTATGGCTCAGTCTATGATTCAGTGTTAATAATTCTATGGGTTTGGACAAATGAATAAATGATATGTATACATCATTATAGAATCAGACAGAGTATTTTCACTGCCTGAAAATTCTCTATGTTCCACCTATTTATCCCTCTCCCTTAACCCCTGAAAATCACTGTTCTTTTTACTGTTTCCATGGTTTTTACTTTTTCCAGAATATTATACAATTGGTATATACAGTAGGTAGCCTCTTCAGATTGACATCTTTCACTTAGCAATATACATTTAAGATTCCTTCATGTCTTTACATGGCTTGATAGCTCACTTCCTTTTAACACAGAATAACATTTTACTATCTGGGTCTACCACGGTTTATTTAACCCTTCACCTACTGAAGACCGTCTTGGTTGCTTCCAAGTTTTAGCAATTATGAATAAAGCTGCTATAAACATTCAATGTGCAGATTTTGGTGTGGGCATGAGTTTGCAACTTTTTTGGGTAGATGCCAAAGAGTGTCATTGTTGGGTCATATCTTTGTTTGTTTTGGTGTTTTGTTTTTGTTTTAAGAAATCACCAACTGTCTTCCAAATTGTCTATGCCATTTGCATTCTCATCCTCACCACATTTGGATGCTCCACATCCTCACCAGCATTTGGTAGTATAAGCACACCAGGTTTTGGTCATTCTAATGGGTATATAGTTGTATCCCATCGTTGTTTAAATTTTGTATCTCTAATGACATATAATAGTGACCATCTTTTCATATGCTTATTTGACATAGGCATATCTTTTTTAGTGAGCCTACAGTTAAGGTCTTCGGCTGATTTTTAAATCAAGTTTTGTTTGTTTGTTTTTTATGGTTGAATTTCAAGAGCTCTTTTTATATTTTGGCTAATAGTCCTTTACCAGATGTGTGCTTTGCAAAAATAGTCTCCCAGTCTGTGGCTCATCTGCTTATTCTCTTGACATCATCTTGTTCAGAGCAAAAATTTTTAATTTTACTCAAGTCCAGCTTGTCAATTATTTCTTTCATGCCTTGTGCCTTCACTGTTGTATCTAAAAAGTCATTGCCAAAAAAAAAAAAAAAAAAAGTCATTGCCATCCACAAGATCATTAGGTTTTCTATGTTATTTCTAGGAGTTTCATAGTTTTGTGTTTTACATTTAGGCCTATCATACATTTTGAGATATTTATTGTGAATAAGTAAGTTCTGTGTCTACACTGATTTTTTTTTTTAATGTGGATGTCCAGTTGTTCCAGAACTATTCATTTAAAAGACTGTCTTTGTTCTATTGTATTTCCTTTGCTCCTTTGTCAAAGATCAGCTGACTATTCTGTGCATATTTAGTTTTAAAAGAAAATGCCAAACTAATTTCCACACTGATTGTTCCATTTTATATTCCCACTAGCAATGCAATCCAGTTTTTCTACATCCTTACCAGCATTTAGTGTTTTCACAATTTTTTAAATTTAGCCATTCTGATAGATATTATTGTGCTTTAAATTTGCATTTTCCTAGTGGACAATTATGTGTAGTACTTTTCATGTGCTTATTTGAAATCTGTGTATCTTCTTCCATTAAATGTTTTGTCATGTCTTTAACCCATATTATATATATTTGGATTTTTTTAACTTCTGTGTTTTGAGAGTCATTTATATACTAAAGATACAAGATCTTTGTCAGATAGGTTTGTAAACATTTTCTCCAAGTCTGTAGCTTGTCTTTTTATTCTCTGAACAGGGTTTTCACAGAGCAGAAGTTTTTAGAGAGGTTCAATATATAAATTTTCCTTTTATGGATTATGCCTGCATTTGTATTATTTCCTGTATAACTATTTAGGACTGGCACTTGTGTACATTTAGTTGTGTTCTTTAGGGAGGTATGATGGGCAGAGAATTTTTTGTAAAGGCTTAAATGTCCATACCAGTTGTACAGCTAAATTTTTTCTTATTTCTTGTGTCAATTTCTGAAAGATACATTTTTAACAGGAAGTAATCTGTGTCCTCCAAATTATCAGAGAATTTGACAAGGTGACTATTTTTATCTTCCAGTTATCTTTTTATTTATGCTAAATTACTAAAGTTTTTGTTTGTGCTTTCTCTTTTTACTGTTCATTTTGTCAGCCTTCTATGCATTTCATTAATCTTTTAAAAAAAAACTTTACTATATTGCATGCTTCTTTCATATTTCATTAATTTTTGCTCTCATATTTTTCTGATTTGAGGATTTATTCTATTGTTCTTTCCAACTTTTTAAGTTAGACACTCATATAACCAATGCTTAGCTTTTCTTCTTTTGACCATAACAATTCAAGGCTCCATATTTCCTTTGAAATATTATTTTGTTGATTTCCGTAAGTGTATTTGTGTTTGTGTGTGTGTGTGTGTGTGTGTATGTGTGTGTGTGGTTTAAATGAATAGACCATATTTTTTGGAATAGTCTTAGGCTTACAGATAAATTGAATGCATAGTATGAAGAATTTCTATATATTCCCTTTCTCCCTGCAAAGTTTCCCCTATTATTAATATCTTGCATTAGTAACATACATTTGTTACAACTTATTACCCAATATTAATACATAATTTTTAACTGATGTTCATAGTTTACATTAGGTTTTAAGTTCTACCAGATTCTTCTCCCAAAGAAAAGCCTAATCTCCAAGGCCTGGATTTTACCAGAGTGCAATTCTGAAACACATCCTATTTGGGGAAGGGAATTCTGCCCCAGCCATAGCATTTCTGTTTCATATAAGAGGAAAAAAATCTAAATCTCAAATCATTCATCTAGGAAATAGACTGGGAGCACTATAGTCAAGAAGGGATTTTAAGGCATAGGGAAGCACAGAAACACTGTGAGGACAATGTCCCCAAGACTAAGAATTACAAGACCACAGAATGTTCTTCCTCCCCTACATCCTACCCACACTTCAAAAAACCTCTAGCATAATTGAATTATAGCTAAAATTGCAGGAAAACACAGATTATTTCTTTGAAGAGGTAAAAAGAGAAACCCTAAAACTAAGGAGACAACAGCAAGGACACAGAGAATTTGAAGCCTATGTTACCTATAGGTACAACAAACATTAAACACACTCTAATTTCTATTACAAGATACCACATGTCCCTCTTTAAGCAAAAAGAAAAAAAAAATCGCAGGCATGCCAAAAAAGCAAGAAAAAAGATACATTCTGAAGAGACAAAATAAACATCAAAATTAGATTTAGATATGACACAGATGTTGGAATTATCAGACAGAGAATTTAAATAGCTATGATTATATGTTAAGAGTTCTAGTGGAAAAAGTAGACATCATGCAAGACCAGATGTGTTATGTCATCAGAGAAATGGAAGGCCTAAGAAAGAATCAAAATGATATGATTAAAAAAAAAAAAAAACAGTAGTAGAAATAAAGAATGCCTTTGACAGGATCATCAGGAGCCTCAACAGAGCTGAGGTAAGAATAGATCAATAGAAGCTTTCCAAACTAAAATGCATGGAGGGCAAAGAAGAATGTCAAACAAAGGGACAAACAAACACAGAACAGAACATCTGAGAACTGTATGATGGTATCAGAGGTATAATATACACATAATTGGAATACCAAAAGGAGAAGAAAAAGAGAACAGGGCAAAAGAAGTATTTGAAGTAATAGTGTCCATGAACTTTCCAAAATTAATGACAGACAGCAACCTGTAAGACCAAGGAGATATAGAACACCAAAGATATGACTATTGATAAAGAAAATCTCCTAGTAATATCATATTTAAACTGAAGGAAAACTAAAATAAAAAGAGAGTAATTTGAAGGAAGTCGGAGAGAGGGAAGGAAATACCTTACAGATACAGGATCATGTGGCTACATGAAATACATGATAGCAATGTCACAAGGGATGAGAGGGAGGAATTAAGACTACACTCTTCTAAAATATCTACACTACACCTGAGGCGATATAATATTTGAAAGTGAATATGCATTATTAAAAAATCTATATTGTAAACCTGAGGGAAACCATTAAAAATTTCTTTTTGAAGCATAGCCAAGAAAGGAAATAAAAATTGCATCATATAAAAGGCTCAATAAAAAACAGGAAAGGCAGAAAATAAAAAACTAAAAAGAAGAAATGGCATGAATAAAAGGTACTTATGCATTTGTAACAATGTAAGCCAACATCACCAATAATCACTTAAAATTGGTATTTCTTAAATACGCCAATTAAAAAACAGGGATTGTCATATTGGTTAATAAAGAAAAAATCTAAATGTATGCATTTTTTAAATACCTTTTCAACTCCTTTTAAATACAAAGACTCAGATACATTAATAGTAAAGGAATGGGAAATATATACTATGCTAAAAATAATCAGAAGAAAGATGAAGTAGCATGTTAAATTCAAACAAAGTATACTTTAGAACAAGGAAAATTATCAGGAATAAAATAAGGATATTACATAATGATAAAGGAGGCAATACCATAAGAAGACATGACAATCCTGAACATTAATGTATCTAACAGTAAAGTGACAAAATATGTGAAAAAAAATCATATAACTGAAAGGAGATATAGAGAAATCCACTATTATAGCTGGAGATTTCAATACCCTTTTGTCAGTAATTGATAAATTAAACAGCAGAAGACCAGTAAGGATATAGATGATTAGTACACTATCAATGAACTTGATCTAGTTGACATTTATATAATATTCTATCTGACAACAGCAGAACACACATTCTTCTCATGCACACATCAAATTTTTTGCCAATAAAGATCAATTTCTGGCCCATAAAACAAACCTTACAAATTAAAAAAATAAAAATCATATAAAGTATGTTCTTAGAGTATATGGAAATAAACTATAACTAAAGAAAAGAGCTGGAAAATTCCAAAATATTAGGAAATCAAACAACACACTTCTCAATAATGCATGTGTACAATAAGAAGTCTTCAGAAAAATTTCAAGATATTTTGAATTAAATAAAGATGAAAATATAACATCAAAATTTGTGGGATGCAACTATAGCAATACTTAGGGGGAAATTTACAATGCTAAAAACTTCCTTCTAAGCACTATAGGAAAAAAAACTGAATATTCATTAACCTAAGCTTCTACATTGGGAATATAGTGAAAGGAGGAAAATTTTAAACTAAGGAAAATAGAAGAAAGTATGTAATAAAACTTAGAAATGAATACAGAAAAAATAGAGAAAAATCAATAAAACCAAAAGATCCATCTTCCAAAAGATATAAATTAATAAAATAACATGTTCTAATAAAATTGATAAAATCTGGCCTGGACATCCACACAAACACAAAAAAGAACAGAAATTAGGAATATCAGAATTAAAAGAAGGATCATCACTGCTGATCCCATGGACATTAAAGAATAATAAAGAAATATTATGAACAGTTTGTATCCACAAATTTGATAGGATAAAAGGACCAAAATCTTTGAAAAATACAAACTACAAAAACTTTTCAAGGAGAAATAAATTTAATATTACTATATCTATTAAAGGAATTTCATTACTAGTTATAAACCTTTCTAAAAAGAAAATGCCAGGTCCAGATGGCATTCCATCTGACAGTTAATGAAGAAAAAAATGCCTTCTAAAAAATAAATGCAAAGAAGTACATTTCATGTGTTTCTATAGTGTGTTCTCACATATTATTCAAGCCCATAAACTGATAGTTATTACAAAAAATGGAAATTACCAACATGTCTCCATGAAGACAGATGAAAAATCCCTTAACAAGTATTAACAAATAGGATCCAGCAATATACAAAAAGGATAATACAGTAAGTACTAGAGTGGTTCATTTGAGGAATGTAAGGCTATTTCAATATTCATAAGTCATTCAGTGTAGTACAATACAATAAGACACTGAGTACAAAAAAGAATGATTACCTTTATAGATGCAGAAAACACATTTGACAAAATTCAACACCGGTTCATGATTTTAAAAAATTCTCAACAAACTAGGAATAGCAGGGAACATTCTGAACTTAAAGGGTATAAATAAAACATCTATAGCTTTATCATATGTAATCATGGGAGACTGAATGCTTTCCCCCTAAGACTGGGGACAAGACAAGGATGTCTTCTCTCACCTCTCCCATTTAACATCATACTAGAAGTCCTACTAGTTTCACAATAGATGGAAAAGAAATAAAAGTTGTACAATTGGAAAGGAAGAGACAAAACTGTTCACACATAGCATTATTGTCTATGTAGAAATCCCCAGAATTTACAAAAAGAAAGCCTCCCAGAACTAATACATGACTAGAACAAGTTGGTAGCATACAATGCCCATATACAAATATTAATTCCATTTCTATATATTAGCAATCAATAATTGGAAGTTAAAACTCAAAAACAATTAAAATTTATAATAACATCAAGAGAGGGAAAATTTGTAGATCACATATCTGATAACAGATTTGATTCCAGAATATATAAAGAACTCTTAGAACTGGGGTGCCTGGGTGGTTCAGTTGGTTAAACACACAACTCTTGATTTTGGCTCAGGTCATGATCTCAGGGTCATGAGATCAAGACCCTTGTCAGGCTCTGTGCCCATCATGGAGCCTGCTTTAGATTTTCTCTCTCTCTTCCTCTCTTCCTTCCCATCCCCTGCTCATGTGCTCTTTCTCTGTCTTTTAAAAAAAAGAAGAAGAAGAAGAAGAAAAGAAAAAAGAAAGGAAAACTCTTATAGCTTGATGCTAAAGAGATAAATAACCCAAATTTTAAAATAAGCAAAGGATCTGAATAGACAGACCTTCTAAAGAAGGTATACAAATATCCAGTGCAGCATGCAAAGTGCTCCATATCGTGAATCACTGGGGAATCAAGACCATGAGATACCACTTTATATTAACTAGAATGAGTATAATATAAATATGGACAATAACAAGATTTGGCAAGCATGTAAAGAGATTGGAATGCTCACACATTGCCCCTATGCATATAAAAAGGGGCAGTCACTCTGCAAGAGTTTGGCAGTTCCTCAAAAACCAAAACATGGAGTTACCACATAACACAGGTGGTTCAATTCATGGGTATATACCCGAGGGAATTAAAAACAAAGGTTCACACAGAAACATACGCCAATGTTTAAAGCAGCATTGGTCACATTAGTCAAAAAATGGAAACAACCCAAATATCCATTAACTGATGAATGGATAAACAAAACGGTTTACAAAGTGGTATATCCACACGATGGAAGAATATTTGGCAATGAAAATAAATGAAGTATTAATACATATGCAATGTGGATGAGTCTTGAAAACATTACGTATTCTGCAAATCTGAAGAACAGGCAAATCTATAGAGACAGAAAGTGGAATATTGGTTGCCTAAGAGTGAATGAGGAAAACAGAAAGTGACTAGCAATGAGGGCTTCTTTTTGAGGTCATGAAAATCTTCTAAAGCTGATTGTCGTAGTGGCTGCACAACTGTTTTACTAAAAAAAAAAAAAATTGAAATTGAGCATTAAGTTGGTGAATTGTATGACATGTGAATTATATTCATTGAAGATTTTTAAAAATTAAGTGTTTGGGAAAAAATCTAACAAATGGGTACATAAAATGTATGCAAAAATCACAGAACACTGACAAAATATATCAAAGAAGATATAAATTAATGGTGTGCTATTTTGTTTTATAATATGGAAAATGTAATACTAAGATGTCAGTTCTTCCTAGATTAATCTACAAAATTAGTGCAATCCCAATCAAAACCCAAGAGCACTTTTTTGTGAATATTGACAAAATTATTCTAAAGTTTATGTGGAAATCTAAAGGTTCTTAACTATCCTACACAATAAGGAAGAACAAAGTTGGAGGACTCACATTAACCAATATTAAAACTCTAAGACTTAAGACAACATGGTTTTGGCAAAAGAGGAGACATATTGATAAATGGAATAGAATAGATATCAGAAACAGAACCACATAAATATAGTCAACTAATTTTTGACAAGTGTGTAAGAATAATTCAATGGATAAAGAGTAGTTTCTTTCAAAAAATTGTACTAGAGCAATTGGGCAACTGTATGAAAAAAAAAGAGGAACGTAGACTCAGACTTCACACTTCACACAAAAATAAAATAAAATAAAAATGAACCAAAAATCTAAACATAAAATGCAAAATGATAGAACTTTAGAAGAAAACACAGGATAAAATCTGTGAGATCTTGGGCTGGTGATGAGTTTTTATATACAGCAACAAAACACTATCCATGAAAGAAAAAAAATCGATAAGCTAAATTTTATTAAAATTAAAACTCTTATTCTACAAAGGACACTGGTAAGAGGTTGAAAAGACAAGCCACAGTTTGTGATTAATATTTGCAAAATACTTATCTGATAAAGGATTTGTTTCAGAATATACAAAAGAAATAAGAAAATAGATTAAATTAAAATTAGTTAATTAATTAATTAAAATAAATAAATTAAAAATGGGAAAAAGACCTGAACAGATATCTCATCAGAAGAAGATACAGAGATAGGAAGTAACATGTGAAAGATGTTTAACATCATATGTCATTAGGGAAGTACAAGTAAAAACGAGATGCTATTCTTAGAAGGCATTTCTTACTCCTTGGAGACACATTTCTTAGAATGGCTAACACTGAGGAGGGAAACTTGATAGATCAAACGTTGGTGAGAAAGTGAAACTACAGGAATTCTCATTTTATTGCTGGGTAGAATGCAAAATGGGACAACCCCTTTGGAAGATAGTTTAACAGTTTCTATAAAACTAAACATAATCTTACCATCTAATCCAGCAGTTGTACACTTGGTATTCATGCAACTGATGTGAAGACTTGCCCATGCAAACACCTGCACACAATGTTTATAGAAGCTTCTCTGACCAGAGTAATGTTAACAATAGAGGAAACTGGGGGCAGAGTAGACAGAAGTTCTATAATATTCTTAAGTCTTTTTTGTAAATCTACAACTATCTTAAAATTTAAAAGTGTAACACATAAAAAATTTTAAAAATAGCAAATTAAAAATCATTACATTAGGAAGATTTATTCTTAAACTTCTTAAATATTGGCACTAGATGAACACAATGAGTTTTGAGGTGTGGGGAAAAAAAAAGGCTGGGGTCAGCTCATGAGGAAGAAGCCTATATTTCTCATTGATAAAAGCTTCTCTTCCAACATGTGATTCGTAGTTGTTCAAGTTATCTGCCAGTGAAAGATTTGTTTTGCTGTTGTTTGGGTAATAACTGTAGCCACAAATCTGCTCATTGGGATGAGCTATGCTGTTCAACAAGTGATTTTTGCATAATATCTTAACTCATTCTTCCATTGCTTCAACAAGGCTGGGAGGCACCAGACTCACAATTATGAATATAATTCCAACCCAAGAGAAATGAGGCTGTGTAAAACATGAGAATGTATTCATGGAATAAACAGTTATAAGGTGCTTGCTATGTGCCACAATTTCTTGAGTACATTATGTATACTAAATTATTAAAATCCTTATAAAATCTTTCTAGGGTAGATGTTAGTATTATCTATGTATTAGTATTAACTATGTACTAGTAAATCCATTGTCTATTTCAAAATTACTACACTTTTTGTTAAAGATACATGGATACAGACAGAGTTTAATTCACTTGTCCAAGCCCAGGTGGTTTGCTTCCTGAGTCCCTCTCCTAATCAGGATGCTATGACAATCCTTAACTTGAGGCAGTTCCTTTGGAAACTCTTTGCCATTTGTCTTGCTGCCTTTGAGCACATTTTCTGGTGATAGTGACTTTTCAGTGCCAACAAATTTAAACTCCTAAAAATGAAGTTAGAAAAGTATTGATTCATTTAGTAGACGCCACATTATTAGAACACACAATCTCAAGGAAATATAAATGGATATACATAAGTTTTCAAGAGACACAGCAAAGCAGCTGAAACAACCTAAAATTAAGGATTATATGTCATAAAGGAGCCTTCATTCACCAAGTCATTGGAGACTCACGGAATTCTGAGAACAGCAGCCTCTAACTAATATTTAAGTGGTTTGTAAAAATAGCTAGATGGTTCCATGTGACACACTGAAAATGATATTATAAACGATATGACACATTTAAGGCATTAAGGTTAAGACAGGAGTGTTGTATCGCCACTTAGTAACTACTTAAGCTGTTGCTTATTGATAAGTTCCCAACTTCTGCATTTTGAGTAGAGTGGGAGACCAGGAGAGCAAAACAATCAAATAAAAGGTTGGCGATGATACTATGATTTATAATAAGAAATACATTTGGTCTTCATCCTCATTTCTGGCACAGAACTTTCCCTTGGAATTTCCTAAGTGGGGACAGTAATACAGGTGTCTTTGTTATGTTAATGAGGTGACTTCTGGACCCCATTTGGGAACAGAGGCTGGTTGCCAGGGGAGCCAACCACAGATAGGGTCCCACCCCCTGACCTTGGGAAGGGGAGAGGTGCTAGAGGTTGCACTCAATCACCAGTGGCCAATCATCTAATCTATCTCATCTGTGTAATGAAATTTCCATAAAAACCCAAAAGGTCTGCCTTTTAGATAATGTGTTCCCTGGTTTCATTTGCTATATTGGGAGCACTAGGGTAGCTCTGTCAGTTAAGCATCCAACCTTGATCTCAGCTCTTGATCTCCGGGTCCTGAATTTAAGCCCTGTATTGGGGCCTACCTAAAATGTATAAATAAATAAATGAAATTATATTGAACATTGGTTGTTTTATTATTTATCTACTTTCATATGTGAAAAAATATGTTAAATTTTAAAATAATTTGAGAATGATGACTGGTTAGCTAGTGGTTACGTTTTACATATTTTTGCACTGTACTTTTAGAAAACTTTTATTTGGACGCATTTCAAATATATATCAGCAGGAACATAACGGTTACCTTGGTACACAAAATCTAGCACATGGTAATATTTTGACAGATTTGCTTAAAAATATTTTCCCTTTTTTAAGAAATCAAATCATCTTTCTTTTTTTTTAAGATTTAATTTATTTATTTGACAGACAGAGATCACAAGTAGGCAGAGAGGCAGGCAGAGAGAGGAGGAAGCAGGCTCCCTGCTGAGCAGAGAGCCCGATGCGGGGCTCGATCCCGGAACCCTGGAATCATGACCTGAGCCAAAGGCAGAGGCTTTAACCCACTGAGCCACCCAGGCACCCTGCAAATCATCTTTCTTATATCATCCCCAGAGCTTACTATCATCCTGATTGGTGCATATCATTCCCTGCATGTTTTTTTTTTTTAAAGATTTTATTTATTTATTTGACACAGAGAGAGAGAGAGAGCGAGCACACATAAGCTGGGGGAGCTGCAGGCAGAGGGAGAGGGAGAAGCAGGCTCCCCACTAAGCAGGGAGCCTGATGTGAGGCTCAATCCTAGGATACTGGGATCATGACCTGAGCCGAAGGCAGACACTTAGCCACCCAGGTGCCCCTTCCTACATGTTTTTATACTATTACTATATGCATGTACTCATGAAAACTGGAAATCATTTTGTAGAATTTAAAATTTTGCATGCATGGTTTTGCACCTATTTTATCATTTAATATTTTGTATTAACCTAATTCACATTTTCAAATGTATCTGCACTAATACATTTAATTTTTGAAATTCATTTAAACTACACTATAATGTTCCATTATATAAGTAAATCACAATTCACATTTCCATTCCTCAAAAGACAGAAAATTAGACTGCTTCCTATTTATTAAAATAATAATCATTATTGAAAGGAATTTTTAAAAATCTTTGTATGTGTTCCTTTGCACACATGTATAAGATTTTCCTAGGTTATCTATTTAAGTTGAATTGTGGGTTATCAGGATATATGTAATTACAACATTGTTAAAAATTGCCCTCTAAAATGAGTGCATCAATATACATTCTCACTAGAAATGCACAGGGTTTTTTATTGTATGGCAAGAGATTATGCTGTTTAACAAATCCCATTTCCTTTTCCTCCTGAGCATAAAACTCGACTCCATTTCCTAATCTTCTTTGCAGTAAGGTATTGCCAATGACCTGAGTCCTGCTGACATGGGAACAGAAGGGATGTGTGGTCCTTTAAAGTCGTTGTGACCAAGAAGTGAGACTTCCCACGGTCTCTTTCCCGTTTTCCAGGTGCAGCAAGAGTTTTCTGTGGACTTTGAACAGAGTTGAGCTACAAGATGAGAGGCACTAGGATGCCTGAATGACCTCATCACAGGCGTATGAGCAGAATCATGTCTGCTGGACTGGGACATGAACAGTAAATGAACTCTCATTGTATTAAACCACTGAGATTCTAAATTTCTCATTCAACTGAGATTTCTACATATTACCTTCTCCTGATCTATTACATAAACATTTGCTTCCATCCTCACTTCATTTTGAAGTGACCAGACTTATATTTTTGTCTGTTTTAACTTTTATAAGTACTTATACAGATCTGAATAGTGTGCCAATTTGCATAAATCTGTACTAGTAAGGTTAGATAGTAGCTTCCATGTTTGTTGGCTTTTGATTTTCTCCTTCTTAGACTTATCCATTCACCTCTCATCCATTTTCTCTCATGCTATTCATTTTTTCCTGTTGTTTTCAAGGACTGCCTTCCGAATTTTGGCTATTAAGCCTTCTGTGGCTAAGTTCATTGTTAACATCTTCTGTCAGTCTATTATGGCCATCTCAACTTTGTTCATGGTGTTTTCTTTCCACAGATTTTTTTTTTTCATTTTAATATGGTCAGTTTAGCATTCACTTCCTTTATGGTTTGTGCATTTTTTTCTTAGTTATGAAATTTCACTTTACTTTGTGGCCATCAAAGGATTCTCTAATAGAGTCTCCTAAAAAGTTTTTAATTTTTGTTATTCACATTTAGAATTTTACTCTTTATTTTTGTGTACCATGTGAAGTAGTAATATAATTTTACTTTAAATATATATATATGTATATATATATATATAGAGAGAGAGAGAGAGAGAGAGAGTTCTGCCTACAGTGACTTGTCATACCACGTCTGTCATAGAGCTAATATTTACAAGTGTACATGAGAGATTGTTTCTCAGGTCTTCTTTCCATCATTAACCTACTGTGTATACCAGCATCACATTTATCTATTATCTATATAGTCATACTTCGGATATATCACAGGTTTGGTTCCAGACCACCACAATAAAACGAATATCACTATAAAGCCCATCAAATTCATTTTTTGATTTCCCTGTGCATATGCCAGTTATGTTTATACTATATTAAGTGAGCAATAGCATTGTGTAAATAATTCATATACCTTAATTAAAAACACTTGATTGCTAAAATACGCCAATAACCATCACCTGAGCTTTCAGCAAGTCATCTTTTTGCTGGTGGAAGGTCTTGCTGTCCTGTTGATGGCTGTTGAATGATTAGGGTGGTGGCAGCTGAAGGTTGAGTGGCTCTGGCAATTTCTTACAACAACATAGCAAAAATTACTCCGTGGTCCATGGGCTGCAGAATGAATGTTATGTTAGCAGGTGTGAAAGTGAAATTAATCTTGGGCACGTCCATCAGAGCTCTTGGGTGACATAGACATATTGTGGATGAGCAGTCATATTTTAAAAGGAATTTTTTTTTTCTGAATAGTATTTTGAAAGGCATTTTTTTTTTCTGGTCTCAATAGTGGGCTTAAAATATCCAGTAAACCAAGATATGCTGTCATCCAAGCTTTGTTGTCCCATTTATGGAGCACAGACAGAGTTTACATAATTCTTAAGGGCTCTAGGATTTTCTATATATATAATTTTTTATTTCTTTTCGGTGTAACAGAATTCATTGTTTTTGCACCACACCCAGTGCTCCATGCAATATGTGCCCTCCTTAATACCCACGACCTGGCTCCCCCAACCTCCTACTCCCCGCCCCTTCAAAACCCTCAGATTATTTTTCAGAGTCCATAGTCTCTCATGGTTCACCTCCCCTTCCAATTTCCCTCAACTCCCTTCTTCTCTCCATTTCCCTATGTCCTCCATGTTATTTGTTATGCTCCACAAATAAGTGAAACCATATGATAATTGACTCTCTCTGCTTGACTTATTTCACTCAGCATAATCTCTTCCAGTCCCATTCATGTTGCTACAAAAGTTGGGTATTCATCCTTTCTGATGGAGGCATAACACTCCATAGTGTATATGGACCACATCTTCCTTATCCATTCATCCGTTGAAGGACATCTTGGTTCTTTCCACAGTTTGGCAACCATGGGCATTGCTGCTATGAACATTGGGGTACAGATGGCCCTTCTTTTCATTACATCGGTATCTGTGGGATAAATATCCAGTAGTGCAATTACAGGGTCATAGGGAAGCTCTATTTTCAATTTCTTGAGGAATCTCCACACTGTTCTCCAAAGTGGCTACACCAACCTGCACTCCCATAAACAGTGTAAGAGGGTTCCCCTTTCTCCACATCCTTTCCAACACATGTTGTTTCCTGTCTTGCTAATTTTGGCCATTCTAACTGGTGTAAGGTGATATCTCAATGTGCTTTTAATTTGAATCTCCCTGATGGCTAGTGATGATGAACATTTTTTCATGTGTCTGATAGCCATTTGTATGTCTTCATTGGAGAAGTGTCTGTTCATATCTGTTGGGCTGGCAGAAAGAAAGGGCTACTTAAGATGGCGAAAGTTCCTGCCACAAAACCTGAGCTCAGACAGGAGAACAAAGACCCAAGCAGGAATCTGCAAACACCCCCGCCCTGGGCTCCCGTGGACCAATGGGACCCTGACAAGCGGGAATCTGAGACCCCCGCCCCGGGCTCCAGTGGACCAATGGAACCCCAACAAGCAGGCGAAATATCCAAATAAGGGAAACTTGCCAAAAGACCCCTGAACTCCCCTCAAGGCCCCTTAAAAGCCCCTTTCTCCCTGCCTTTGGCGCGACTTCCGCCACTCTGCTTTCCAGAGTCACGGAACCCCGCCCGAGGGTGCCCACCTCCTCCTGACGCAACTTTCCTGGCTCCCCTTCTCCTGAGCCCTGAAACTTCTCCGGGGAGTGCCTTTAATAAATCCTGCCTTGCACCCACTTTGCTTGGTGTTGTGTTTATCTCGCCGGAAAAACTTTACAATATCTTCTGCCCATTTTTTGACATGATTATCTGCTTTGTGTGTGTTGAGTTTGAGAAGTTCTTTATAGATCCTGGATATCAACCTTTTGTCTGTACTGTCATTTGCAAATATCTTCTCCCATTCCGTGGGTTGCCTCTTTGTTTTGTTGACTGTTTCCTTTGCTGTGCAGAAGCTTTTGATCTTGATGAAGTCCCAAAAGTTCATTTTTGCTTTTGTTTCTTTTGCCTTTGTAGACATATCTTGAGAGAAGTTGCTGTGGCTGATATCGAAGAGGTTACTGCCTGAGTTCTTCTCTAGGATTCTGATGGATTCCTGTCTCACATTGAGGTCTTTTATCTATTTTGAGTTTATCTTTGCGTAAGGTGTAAGAGAATGGTTGAGTTTCATTCTTCTACATATAGCTGTCCAATTTTCCCAGCACCATTTATTGAAGAGACTGTCTTTTTTCCACTGGATATTTTTTCCCGCTTTGTCGAAGATTATTTGACCATATGAGGGTCCATATCTGGGCTCTCTACTCTGTTCCACTGGTCTAGGTGTCTGTTTTTATGCCAGTACCATGCTGTCTTGGTGATCACAGCTTTGTAGTAAAACTTGAAATCAGGTAACGTGATGCTGCCAGTTTTATTTTTGTTTTTCAACATTTCCTTAGCAATTCGGGGTCTCTTCTGATTCCATACAAGTTTTAGGATTATTTGCTCCAGCTCTTTGAAAAATACCGGTGGAATTTTGATCATAATGGCATTAAAAGTATAGATTGCTCTAGGCAGTATAGACATTTTAACAATGTTTATTCTTCTGATGCAAGGGGCTCTAGGATTTTCTGAATGGTGAGTGAGCACTTGCTTCAACTGCAGGTCACCAGCAGCATTAACCTCTAGCAA
The DNA here is from genome assembly GCF_010015895.1 of Lontra canadensis. Taxonomy (NCBI): domain Eukaryota; kingdom Metazoa; phylum Chordata; class Mammalia; order Carnivora; family Mustelidae; genus Lontra; species Lontra canadensis. Next base: position 10,347,123 of record NW_022631010.1, read on the forward strand.
GACTGAGCGTGTCCTTTGACTCTTTAAAGCCAGATACTGGCTTCTCTTTTCTAGCTGTGAGAGGCATTTTCTTCCCAAATAAGGCTGTTTCACCTACATTGAAAATCTACTGTTGAGTGTAGTCACCCTCATTAATTGTCTTAGCTAGATCTTCTGGAAAACTTGCTATAGCTTCAACATTTGCATTTGCTAACATCACCTTGTACTTTTACGTTATGGAGATGCTTCCTCACCTCTCTTCACATTGAAGATGCTTCCTCACTTCTCTCAGAGAAGTTAGAACCTCCCTCTGGATTAGGCTTTGGCCTAAGGGAGTGTTGCACCTGGTTTGATCTTCTCTCCAAACCCTTTTACTGTACTCTCCAAACCCTGGATAGATCTGAGACTATATCTATGAAGTAGAAAGGACTCAAGTAGCAATTCTAAAAGCAGCTACTCCCTGGGCTCCCGTGAGGTCAAGGTAGGCCACAATGATGTCAAGTCCCCACCTCAGCTCAGGACTTTGCATATTTATCTTCAAATCACCAAAAAGAAGCCAGAGTCTTCCTTTTTGGGTTATTTCATCATATGTGACAAAATCCTTCCTTTGCATGAAGAAGAGAGACATTCTGATGCAGAGGCCTGGGGCCAGCCAGCTTTGGATACGAATGTGTTTCCACTGGATCTAAGTTCTATGACTTAAGGCATTAGATGTTACCAGTGGGGTGAACTGCAAGAAATAGTTCCGACTGATATTCTGTCCTCCAAACTATACGAAGCTGGACTTCAAAATATGAATTCGTCAGGTAAGTCTTTTAAGAAATAGCCTCTCTTCAAGAGATCACTAAAATACAGCATTCCTTTCTTCCTTTCAACAAGAACTATCAATGATGAGCATTCTCCCATTTGTCTGTGACTACAAAGTAAACAGTTTTGTTTGCAAAAAAAAAAAGGTTATGAGAATAATAAAATGCCAAGTCTATACCTTCACACTCAGAAACAAAAACTATAAAAGCAAGCCATGTGTTTGCTCATTTTCTTAATCATATCATATTATTCATAGCCTCTTGAAATTCCTAAAACATCATAACAGGCTTCCTTTGCACAAGCAGTAATTTCTAATAGTCTCCACATTCCAAAGACAGTGAGGGCCAGAAGCCAATATTCCATGCACAAGTTCTGTGACATGAAATAATGTTTAAAAATTACTACCATTGCTGATTAGTGCTAATTAACTGCCCAAAGCATTTTAATTTTCAGGTATTTTTTTCTGGATTACATTTTCTTCACATTATGAAACAAAGTTCAAATGAGTCCACTGCAGCTTTATAGCTTACACATTGCACAAACCTCTCCATTGTTCTTAAGTGTATATTATTTAGAAGAAAAGGAAAATAATAATAAATACACAAACTATAGATTTTTGTTTAATTGGTTTCATCTTAACTCTATTGCTTGTCATTTCATATCAAGATTCTAAAATACCAGTTTAGGGGCACCTGGGTGCCTCAGCCGGTTAAATATCTGACTTCAGCTCAGATCATAATCTCAGGTCCTGAGATCAAGCCCCAGGTCAGGCTCCCCACTCAGTGGAGAATATCCTTCTCCTTCTCCCTCTGCTTTCCCTCTGCTTATGCTGTCTCTCTCTGTCTCAAATAAATGAATAAAGTATTTTTTTTTAAATACCAGTTTAATGTACCTGAAGGCCAGATGAACTAGAGAAAAGTGTTTTCGAGCCAAGACCAGGGATCAAACTTGTGATTTTCTATTTTAAGAAAAACTCACTTAGGGTAGAATTAGTGAGATGCAATTTCTTGACACAAAGCTATAGCATAACATTTATGAGAATAGAATCTAGACCCCAGCTCCCTAAATTCAAATTCCCACTTCCACCACTGTATGACCTTAGCAAAGTAACTAGTCTTCGTACTTAGTACTTAGTCCTTTCATGCTTCTGTTCTCTGGCTTCAAAATGGGATTAATCACAGCATCTAACTCATAAAGCTACCAGGTGGATTAATAAATGTGAAACCCTCAGTAGTGTCTGAAAAAAGTTAATACTCAGTAAATGTTCTTTCCTCATTATTATCTTTGTTAGATACATGGCAGCTTCCATTGGACCATTTAAATTGGTTTAATGACATTTTCCTTATAACAAGAAATCATCAAAACCATTTCAAGATAAAGTGAGAACAGATTAACATAATTTTGCCATCCCTTCATTCCTCAACCCAGCTCATAGGCCAAGGCATTCTGCCTTCTTTTTGTAATTCTATTAAAAACTGAATTCCCGGGTGGCTGGGTGGCTCAGTGGGTTAAGCCTCTGCCTTCCACTCAGGTCATGATCTCAAGGTCCTGGGATCGAGTCCCGCATCAGGCTCTCTGCTCAGTGGGGAGCCTGCTTCCTCCTCTCTCTCTGCCTGCCTCTCTACTTGTGATCTCTCTCTGTCAAACAAATAAATAAAATCTTTAAAAAAAAAAAAAGCTGAATTCCCCTGGGTATCACTAGTCTGTTCTCCATTCCTATAATTCTGTCATTTCAAGATCTGCTATGTAAACAGAATCATGAAATATGTAACCCTTTGAGGTTAGCTTTTTCATTCAGCATAATTCACTGAGCATCCATCCAAGCCAATGTGTGTAACAATGGTTTGTTCTGTTTATTGCTGAGTACTCTCCCATGCCATGTAAGCAACAGTTTGTTCAACTATTTGCCAACCGAAGAACATGTATGCTATTTCCACTTTGGACTGTATAAACAAAGCTGCTATGAATATTTGTGTACAGTCTTTGTGTCGACATAAGTTTTAATTTCTGTGAGATAAATGCCCAAGAGTGCAATGCTGGATCATATGGTAAACACATGTTTAGTTTTGTAAGCAACTGCCATATTCTTTTAACATTAGCCATGCAATTTTATGTTTCTGTCAGTGACATATGAATGATCCAGTTTCTCTGCGTCCTCCCCAGTATTTGGAGCTATCACTATTTTTCATTTATCTTTTCTAATAGGTATACACTGATATCTCATTGTGGTTTCAAGTTGCATTTCTCTAAATAGCTAATGATACTGAACACCTTTTCATGTGTTTTTTGCCATCTGACATTCTCTGAAAAAACGTTGAGTATTGTTTGTCTTTGAACTTGAGATTTGAAAGTTCTTTATGTATTTGCCATACTAGTCCTTTATCAAATATGTGGTTTGCATTTAGTTTCTCCTGGTTTCTGGTTTGTCTCTCAATTCTCTTAAGACGGTCTTTCACAAAAGGGAAGTTTTAAATATGATGAGATCCAATTTGTCTATGCCTGATATACGTCAGAAAATCCTAGGCATCAAGAAACAAAAATTGGGAGAAATAGCATCCAATCATACATATTTTACAAAAAAACTCCACAAAAATAGGTTTCTGGTCAGTTGAAGTCAAATGAATTCAATTTACAGAAACAGTTCAAGAAACAGAAATTTAGTTTAGTTTTGTTGATCTATTTTTAATAAAACTGTAGTCAATACTTCCTGCTTTGTAACAACAGAATCCTAGAGAATTTTTTTACAGAAGAGAAGCTGGTGACTTGACTGAAGAACACCCAACTTTATCAGACAGCCAAAGTCATGCACAGCAACCAGGACATGACAGCCAGGATTGGAAGGGAAACTATTTTCCATGCATCTCAGACTCAGAACAAGTGGGCATTAGTAAGGGCAGGCAAATTGGAGGTAATACAAAAGGATCACTCTCAGACTTCTTAATATCATATTAAAAAAACAAAAACAAAAACAAAAACCTCAGAGACTCCCTAAAGCTGGAGTGTCCCCCACTTACCTTGGTCAGAAATCCCCAAACTTGATCTTGTGCTGAAATGGAACTTCCAGTGTTAATAGTCCTGCAGACTTCCATGCCACACTTCTTCATTGTGCTGGCTTTTTACCTTTACCTTTCGACATAGCCCATCTCTCTTGGATCTCATCAAATGAGTGGCTGAAGTATAGTACCTAAATTCTGGAGGCAAAATACAGTTTGTTAAGAACAAAGGATTAAAATTCAAGATCTGTTTTTGAGTCCTAGTTCTATCAGTCACTTGTTCTGTGACTAAGCAGAGAATATTCACATACCTAAGGTTCTCAGTTGTAAAATGGAGATCATTTTACTTGCATGATAGTGATGTTTTGATCCTGAAGTGAGATCACGCATGCACAGGCCCCGGCATATTTTAAGGACTCATGAAATGACAGCTATTTTATCATAGCCAAGTACCTATGCCCCATCAACAGGTGATCAGGAGTTCACCTGTTAGTCAACAGGAGTTCACCTGCTAGCTCACCCAAGGAATGAGCCAAATTGTGAGGGTTCCAACATAGCCTACCTTCAAAATTTGGGTGCTCTTCAAAAACACACTAGCCCTATCAGATTTGGAACTTGAACTCTCACCCAAGAACATGGCTTGAGATACTTGCACAAATGGACAACAGAAGAGAGAAGCTCAAGTAGTAAATATGATAAACAGAGATAGAGAGATCATAATTCCATTTCTGGTTGAACTTGAAAAGGTGTAATAAATTATCTTCATTTGGAGTTCATCATAACAGCAATTGCCACCCACCGTTTATGTCCAAAATGTTATTTCTATGTCCAAATAAACAGGCCAAGAAAATATTCAAGAATGTAATAATGATATTTTTTACTCTATTCAAAGAACTAATTTAAGGTTAATGGTCTCCTATGATGGTCACCATTAGACCAGTATCTCTCCAAGACAAGGAGCTAAATTAAATTAGTTTAAGGGTTTAGGAGCATGGTTTATCGTTTAAAGTTGAGGTCTACTACAAAAGAAGACATGAATTCAGGTGTTCTCAGAAAAAGAAATATAAGAGAAGCAGAGTGGGGGAGAAGGAACTAAGCAAGGATGTGGTCTTAACTGGAGTTGAACTTCAGTCTGAGGCACTGGAATATTAACTGCACCATACACCTGGAACCTTCTTTAAGCATGAGGGCAGGACTGTGGTATTCTGTGGCAGTGGTCATTAGATGTGGGCTGTTCTCATCTTGTGAGCAGAAGTTCACAGTTAGGTGGAGAATAATTCTCTGGAGAAGGAGGCATTCCTAAATTAATAGGTGCCAATACTTATGACAAGCAGGGGTTGGTTGTGCCTGCCCCTAAAGGGGACCTGGACCAGTGAGAGAAGTAAATATTTCTATTTGGAACCAGAAAAACCTTGCTCCATATTAAGAATGTATTGGCTTAGTAGGAAGACAAGTAAAAAGGAGATATATAATGAAAGTGTCCAGATCATGCCAAAAAGAATCTATGTTTGTAGCCTTTAAACTTTGGGAAAAGGTCATGGACATCTCAAAGGTTGTGATAAATGTTAGAGACCTGTTGTCAAGAAAATGCACAAGTGTGTATACACATATTTGCATAGAATTTTAGGGGTTCATAGATCCCCTGATGAAGAGTACTTAAGAGACTGAATTTAAAATTTCTGTTTGGACCGTCTGACCTTGTACTGGCCTTGACACCAGCACTGGAATGGTGACCAGAATCTTGAGGAATGAAGGAAACCAGAGGAGAAGCAAGATAAAGATTTGGGTTTCCAGGAAAATGGAAAACATCAGTTGAAAGAAATCAGAAATAACCCATAAGGGGAAGGTCCACTAGACCAGTAATCTCAAGAGATACATGGGATAGAAAAATGATTTCAGGAGCAATGAAAAAAAAGGGGGGGGGTCTAGATTTTCTCTCCTGCAGTATGTTTTTGCACAGCTGTCCACATTCTGCTCATACATAATGGTGACATTCCCACCCTTCCAGCATAAGCAACAAAGGCAGTTCTTAACACTGCAGGTGAGCACAATATGGAATTACTTTCAAGTTCATTATACTTAGAGGTGTCTCTTTCATCATCCTGACTCTTTAGTATGTAACAACAAGGAAATCCAACAAAATCCCATGACTCATCTTCCTTCCATTTTTCCTAATAAATGTTGCCAGAATTCCAAAGTGGACACAACCCAGAGGATGCTCCAAAACCCAATTTGGGGGAGAATGTTGAGGGACATAACAGAGGAGTACGTGTTGAGTGGGTATGAAACATCCATTGTTTTGAGATGTTTAGTGACAGTTTCCTGTCATTAGTTGCTCCAAACACTTAACAGATGTTAATTTTTATTAACATATAACATACATAAAGATGTACATATCCTAAACTCAATGAATTTTCTCTAACCGAGCATACCTGTGTATCCCTCCAGGATTGAGAAACAGAATTTTATGTGCCTCTTAGAAGCCATTCTGAAGCCCTGTTTTGTGGTCACAGTAATATCTGATAACTTTTTTGAAGCAGGGTACAGCCGACCTAGAATTCATTCCACAGAAGGTCTTCTCTTTGTAGCTAATTCATTCTGACTATATTCATCCTGACTGTTTATCTCCGAATGCTTTTCCTGATAGTTGTCCTTCAATTTAAGTGATGTGGGAGTTTCACAATGATACCTCATGATAAGAAGTTTCTCACCTTCTCTTCCAATTAGTTCCCTTTGTTATTTTAGCTTCTCCGCATCTGGAACTCTGGCTGCTGAAATGTCCTTCATGAGAAACAACAAGGACACATTTCATCCTGACCTCTATTTTAAGGATCAGTTAAGAGGGTAGGAAGCAATATATCTACGAACAGGATGCGAAGTGCTGATCACACACTGATATCCACACACTTAGGCAAAGTGCAAACCTGGGAAATATTACAGTGACTTAGGGAAGAAAACAAGCTGAGATGTTCATTGAATCTTCTCCACTGATTTAGAATCTAAGACTAGAACCTCTTTCATTGCTGTGAAATGTAATGACAGGCAGGGCTTCAGATAACCATCCCCAAGTCCGGATGCTTATCTAAACCAAACCTGCCTGCCTGGAATCCTTTTGACTTACAAAAATAGAGACTGGATTCATGGGGAGCACTGCTTCCCAGGCAACTGGGGGCAGTTCCTGTGTTTAGTAAGGAATATTTTTAAAGAAAAGACATCATTTCCTCTCCCCTTTCCTCCAGGTTAAACCCAGACCATGAAGACAAATATAGGGCAGAGTTTAACAAATAAAGATTATATAAGCAACAGTAGGGAGGAGTGTGGCAAAAGGGGAGAAGTAGGGAATCTAGAATTTCACTTGTGACTGTTCTATTTTTAAATACAGCCTCTTCTCCATCCTATACCTGTATGAATAGCCATTAAACTTTTCCTTTCACTTCTTTTTCCCTTTCTTTTATTTTTTTAATGATCTGGGATATTTCCAATAGCTGCTGGATAGAAAGAATTTTTATATAGCAGGATTGGCCTCAGCAAATCTGTAAAAAGATTGGGATTTAAGCTTAGAAACTGCTCATTTTCTCTCTCAGAAGTAATGACTGTCCCTGTCAATACCAGCCCCATCCCAATACCCACACATCTCTTCTGATTCATTCCTCTCTTCATTTGTTCCTTCATTTGCTTATTTAAAGATTAAATGAACACCTAGGTTGTGTCATAACCTGAGTTTCTACATCCTTTAATATATTCCCTCTCCCAAGGCAAGGAGATCGCAGTGCCACAATAATGTTTCGGAAAAAGCGAATCCTTAAGGTCACAAAATGGTTCTATGACATAAGCCGGTAAGAGCCTATTACCAGGAGCTGAGTTTCAAGTCCCAGCTTCCCAGAATCCCTTAAACTTAACCCATTAAAGGAATGGATTCCCTATTTGGACTATTTACAAGGTTAATCTTACTTAAGAGAGAATGTGAACATAAACAATTTGGGATTGGAAATTTGAGTTCAAGTCTCTGACATCTATTTTGCTTTTCTCTAATTGATTTTCCACACTGCAGCCCGTGGATGCTTTCTGCCTATCAATACAGATTTTGTCATGAAAATGTAATCATGGCGCGCCTGGGTGGCTCAGTGGGTTAAAGCCTCTGCCATCAGCTCAGGTCATGATCTCAGGGTCCTGGGATCGAGCCCCACATCAGGCTCTCTGCTCAGCAGGGGGCCTGCTTCCTCCCCTCTCTCTGCCTGCCTCTCTGCCTACTTGTGATCTCTGTCAGATAAATAAATAAAATCTTAAAAAAAAATGTAATCATGACAGTCACTACTTAAAAACCTCCCCTGAGAGTGTTAAAAGATCAACTGAGGCTTATGAAACATTTGAAGAGTTTACTTGAGCAAAAATCTATTTGAATCTGGCAATGCCAAATGGGAAGTGGTTAGGAGCCCTCCACTGACAGGACCTTCCAGAAGAGACTGATACTGAGTAGTGTGGAAGCCAAGCAGTGAAGTATGTGTTTGGCTATAGCTTAAAGCCTCATTGGCTGTTTGTGATCTGTTGTCCTGAGCATATCAATTTTGAAACCTTGAGGCATTTACGGTCTTACATTTTGGTTTGCTTATGTAGGCCACACAGCATTATAGCCACCTCAGCATAATGAATTTGAAAAGGGAAAACTCAAATTTTTCAGACAGCCTTAAGACCCTGCAGGATTTGGCTACTCCCCACCTCTTGATTCTTCTTTCTCCCAGTCTCTGTGCTTCAGAATTCAGAGCTGAGATTTAATCCTGTGGAGAACAGAGGTGAGCACAGTCCTGAAAAGCCCACAAAACCAGGAGGCTCCTGTGAGAGGTCCACAGACAATAAATTCCTCAGAATAAAGGATAAAGGATAAAGATAAAGGGGGGTTGAAGGTCCATCACCAGTTTCTCTTTCAGATCAGAAATGGAGGGGAAAAAATGAACTCATGAATGAAGTTTGAGGAGACCCTATAATTGTTTACTTTTCATCCTGAGGTAATGCTAAAATTTTTGTTTAGCTATCCATAAAAATGTAATAAAAATATCTTTAAAAACCTAAAGGACTGCATGGAGCACTGGGTGTGGTGCAAAAACGATGAATACTGTTACGCTGAAAAGAAATTAAAAATTTTAAAAAGAAGTATTTTATTAAAGTATTAGAATTAACCATTGGTACATTCAGGCATTTAATTAACTATGGAAATTCAAAGGAAAATCTTATTTGTCAAAGTCGATTTAAAGATAAATATGTTATATATTTCATAGTTTCAAATAGATATATGATTAAATGTTATAAAGTAAGTCAGTTACTTGCAGAATTGCGTGCTTTAAGAAAACATGAAGCTGTCTTCAAATTCAAAACAAAGCATGATAGAATTCTTTTTTTTTATAATTTTTTTTATTTATTTACAGCATAATAGTATTCATTGTTTTTGTACCACACCCAGTGCTCCATGCAATCCGTGCCCTCTCTAATACCCACCACCTGGTTCCCCCAACCTCCCACCCGCCCACCTCTTCAGACCCTTCAGATTGTTTTTCAGAGTCCATAGTCTCTCATTGTTCACCTCCCCTTCCAATTTCCCCCAAATCCCTTCTCCTAACTCCCCATGTCCTCCATGCTATTTGTTATGATTTGTGTTGTACCTTCTAATCTATTATGAAATTGTAATAAATGTGGCAGAAGTGATATTTTAATCAATGGGTGATATCTACAAGCATCAATGTACTTCTTTTCTCAATTTATGGTAAATTAAACTAAGGTCTACACTAAATGATACTATATTCATGTAAATGTGATCACTTTAAAGTAATAATAATTATCTCCGGCAAAGTATGTAGTAAAGAAATGAAAGCAAATGAACCTGTAAATATGAGAATTTGTCGGAACCAAGATATTTTTGGAAAAATAATTGAATTTGAATCAGACATATTATCACTACTGGTACAGCTAACAGGAAGTAATTGAAAAGTTCCTCTAAGTTAAATTAACTCCTAGGACTATGATTTTTTTTTTAAATGTGGTTATTGGTTTTTGTGTTTTTTTCCTTTCTTTCCTTCTTAATCATGACCTGTAGTGTTGTAAATCTGCCTCACAAAATACATCCTAATAACCTTCCTTTAAAAAAAATAAAAAATAAAAAAATAAAAACTTAAAGGACTAACAAAATACACAATACTCCCAGTTTTCTTGGATCCTAAGATTTTTCTTATTTTAATATTTATGAAATAAAAGAAGAATTATTTACAAGTATAATAATATCAAAATCTGTGATGTGTTCTAATTAATTGGCAAGGTTATTTCTTTCTAGTATAACACTGAATAATGATATGTCAAGATTTTCTCTCAGCTCATGTCTTTAGCCTCCACTTCAATGATAATCATTTCTTCCCAAAAGTTTTTAGGCATATAGTTATATAAATAACATGAGAGCATGTATGATGTGTACTTCAATACCTCACATCACATTTATTATTATACTTGCAGAAAAATTCTGAATAATGATGTTGTTAGTGGACATTGTTGTCTTTATTGATTGGGTAAACCCACTTAGAGTTTTACTATTTTTTTAGAGTGCTGCTTTAAAGTGTAGCAGTATGTCAACATTCATATTTATAATTGTCCTTATTTTCCATAATTTCTTTATTGTGATGTTAGCTTTTCCTGTTATTTTGATGTCATAATAACAATTTGGAAGTTCTCTTTCTCTAAGGTCTAAAACAGATAATCAACCTTGAAGTTCTGTTTCTCAATGGTTTGAGAGAATTCATATGTTTATAATGCTAAATTAATTAACAAGGAGGTCATTAAGCTGAGGTGGCTTTAATGCCTTAGTATCATACATAAGTAAACCAAAACAGGACAACCAGTCACAAACAGCAAACTAGGCTTTCCCAGCTAAGGCTATTGCTCAATGTTATAGTTAACCCAATAATTTTCTTTTGGGGCACCAGGGTGGCTCAGTCAGTTAAGCACTGGACTCCTGATTTCAGCTCAGGATGTGTTCTCAGGGTTATGAGTTCAAACCCTGTGTCGGGCTCTGTGTTCGGCACAGAGTCTGCTTGAGATCCTCTCCCTCTGCCCCCAACCCCATTCTCTCTCTTAAATAAATAAATAAATAAATAAATAAATAAATAAATAAAATCTTTAAAATAATAATAATAATAGTTTCCTTGCTTTGCTGCCACCTTTTCTGTCAGAGTCCTTCTCCCTAGTTCCTGTCGGGTGTGGGCCTTCTAACCATTTCCGTTTTAATGTTGCCCATTTGCTCAAATAAACCTAAAACTTTAAATAAGCCTCAGTTTATCTTTGAATAAGTAAAATCATGTAGTCTAGTACTTGTGAGGGAGAGATGGGGAAAGTGCCTCCTAACTTTTTTGTCAAGTAAGTAAATTTATTCTACACAAATTGGCCTATCTCTTCTCAAGTTACTCTCTTCTTTTCCTTAGAAAAACATGTGTTTCATCCAAGTATTCAAATGTATTTGCATAAAATTGAGAAAGACGTTTTCTAAAGTACTTGATTTTCTCCATATCGATGGTTATTTCTCAATTTTTATAATCTCATATACTTCTATTTTCTTGATATTTTTAATTAATGCATTATGTTATTAGCTTTTTCAAAGAACCAGCTCTTAGAATTATTCATGTTTGTAAATTTGTATTATATGTTTTTATTCAGCTTTCCTTTTATTTATTTATTTATTTTTTAAGATTTTATTTATTTACTTGACAGACAGATCACAAGAGGGCAAAGAGAGTTGGGGGGAAGCAGGCTCCCCACTAAGCAGAGAGCCCAATGGGGCTCGATCCCAGGATCCAGGGATCATGACCTGAGCCGAAGGTAGAGACTTTAACCCACTGAGCCACCGAGGCGCCCCTCCTTTTATTTTTATTTCTTTTTAAGATTTTATTTATTTGTTTGACAGAGATCACAAGTAGGCGGAGAGGCAGGCAGAGAGAGAGAGAGGGGGAAGCAGGCGCCTTGCTAAGCAGAGAGCCGGATGTGGGGCTTGATCCCAGGATCCTGAGATCATGACCTGACCCAAAGACAGAGGCTTTAACCCACTGAGCCACCCAGGCGCCCCTCGGCTTTCCTTTTTCTTTCTTTCTTTTTTTTTTTCTAAATATTTTATCTATTTATTTGACAGAGAGAGATCACAAGTAGGCAGAGAGGCAGGCAGAGAGAGAGGGAAAAGCAGGATTCCCACCAAGCAGAGAGCCCAACATGGGGCTTAATCCCAGGGCCCTGAGATCATGACCCGAGCCGAAAGCAGAGGCTTAATCCACTGAGCCACCCAGGCGCTCCATCAGCTTTCCTTTTAAAACATTTCTTGGGTTGGATACTGAGTTATTTTGTTTGGTTTTTTTTCCATTCTTTTTGGCTTAGTGTGCTAAGTAATTAAGACTAAGGATTTTACCTCTAACAACATCCTTAACTGTCTTCTTTTAGTTTTGATGCATAGATTTTTTTACTATCCATATTTTTCTAGGTGTGCTGTAGTTTAATTTCTGATATTATAATTGACCTAACAGTGAATTAGAAAGTTTCTTTAACATTTTGGTGGAATGGTTGATTTCTCTTTTGTTATGAATTTCTAGGTTTATTACATTATGAGCACAGAATGCCATGGAGAATTTGTTGTGACCTAATATAAGGGGCAATTTTATAAATAATTCATGGGTACAAGAAAAAAGAGATGTTTGCTTTCCTGATTATGTATCTAGATACATTTTGTTAACCATGTTATTTATATTCTTGTATCTTAAATATCTTTACTATTTTGCACAATTAGTATGTTTTGCTCTGAATGAAGCAGATAAAAGTCACTTGCCAAAACTTTTTTTACCCCCTTTATACTTGGGTTTGTTTTGCCTTTAACTCTTGAGGCTGTTATTTGGTTGAAAACCAGGTGACACACCTTCAGTGTGATTGCTGCCACTTTCATTTTTTTTTATTATTATTCTTTATTATGTTACATTAGTCACCATACCGTACATCATTAGTTTTTGATGTAGTGTTCCAAGATTCATTGTTTATGTACAACACCCAGTGCTCCATACAACACGTGCCTTCCTTAATATGCACCACTGAGCCAACACATCCCCTCAACCCCTCTTCCCTCTAAAACCTTCAGTTTGTTTCTTGGAGTCCACAGTCTCTCATGGTTTGTCTCCTCCTCCAAATCCCCCCTCCCATTTTTCCCTTCCTTCTCCTAATGTCCTCCATGCTATTTCTTATGTTCCACAAGTAAGTGATACTATATGATAACTGACTTCCTCTGCTTGACTTATTTCACTCAGCATAATGTCCTCCAGTCCCATCCATGTTGATGCAAAAGTTGGGTATTCATCCTTTCTGATGGCTGAGTAATATTCCATTGTATAAATGGACTACATCTTCTTTATCCGTTTATCCATTGAAGGGCATCTTGGCTCTTTCCACAGTTTGGCTGTTGCAGACATTGCCACTTTCATTTTTCAAGGATCATCCTTATCACGTGAATTCAACAGTGAGATATTATAATCTCTGCTCTTGCTTTGCCATTTCTCCTGTGTCTTTGCCCATTATTTACTTTTGACTTATCTGTCTTTTTTTTTTTTTTTTTTTTTTTTACAGAGAGAGATCACAAGTAGGCAGAGAGGCAGGCAGAGAGAGAGAAAGGGAAGCAGGCTCCCCACTGAGCAGAAGCCCGATGCGGGGCTCGATCCCAGGACCGTGAGATCATGATCTGAGCCAAAGGCAGAGGCTTTAACCCACTGAGCCACCCAGGCGCCCCTCTCTGTGTCATTTTAAATGCATTTCATTGAAAGAGTTTAATATGGTTCTGACTTTTTAAATCTAATTTGAGAATATTATTTTCCTTTTGTTAACAAGTGTGTTTATTTTATATGTATTTATTGCTAAGATGAATGTGTTTTCTTAGTTCCACCATCCTATTTTATGCTCTAATTTCTGGTTTTAATACTTCCTTTGTATTTCTAAATTTCTCAATGATTTGTGCATTTCTTTGTTCTGTAGTCTGAATGCTTTCTTTCTGAGCATTCAGAGCATTCAGGATCTTTAGTTTTCTGCTTCGTCTATGTTTGTGGATGGTTTCAGAGCATAGAGCAACACAGAGATGTTTCTGTTCTGCCATAAATAGTTAAAAGTGCTCTCTGATTTAGAGCCTTGATATTTGCTCACATCTCTTTTTCTTTTTTCTTTTTTTCCCTTAGCTTTATCGGCATATAACTGAAAAATAACAACTGTATATACTTACGATGTACAATGTGATGTTTTCATATACATGTAAGTTGTGAGATAACCACAATCAAGATTCTTAACATATCTATCTTACATAGTTAGCACCTTCTGTTTTCTCTTTCTTTTGTGTGTTTTTGTGGGAAACTCCTAGCAAATTTCAAGCATTCCATACAGTATAACAATACAATACAATAGGGACACATCGCTCTGTAGTAGATCTCTAAAACTATTCTTCTTGTATACTCAAAACTTTGTACGCTATAATCAACATTTTCATATCCTCTCTTATAAACTACTTCAGGGTCTTAATACCGAATATGCTCTGGAGCCAGCAGAATGTCACCAAAAGCACTATTACTTAAAACCAGTAAATGACTCAGCACACCCCTCCCACAGAGGATCTTGACTTTCACAGGTTTTGTATATGCATCTGTGAAAACTTCTAATTAACAAAAGGGTATAGTTAAAATAAGTTTGAAAATCAATGATACCGGGGCACCTGGGTGGCTCAGTGGGTTAAGTCTCTGCCTTCAGCTCAGGTCATGATCTCAGGGTCCTGGGATCTAACCCTGCATTAGGAATCTCTGCTCAGCAGGGAGCCTGCTTCCCCACCCCCGCCCCCCCGCCAGCCTCTGCCTACTTGCGATCTCTCTCTCTGTCAAATAAATAAATAAAATCTTGAAAAAGAAAGAAAATTTTCTGTTCAAAAGTGGACATATAAAATATTATTTGAGAAAGGTAGGTATATGGGCTCCTGGGTGGCTCAGTTGGATGAGCATCTGACTCTTGGTTTCTGCTCAGGTCATGATCTCAGTGGGACATCTGCTTGGGATTCTGTCTCTCCTTGTCCCTCTATCCTCCCTCGCCAACCCCCCTTCCTATCTCTCTCTCTTTCTCTCAAATAAATAAATAAATCTTTAAAAATAAATAAATAAATAAGTGTAAATGTTTCTTCTGCGGTCTAACATGAGCAATCACATTCTGATCCCTAGTCCTATTTCCAGGAAATACTAAGATCAGTCACTCCTGATTTCTAAAGTTCAGCAATTCCAATTTCCTCTGAATGACTCAAATTATATTTGCTACATGCAGCCCACAGCAATTTAGCTACTTAGGAGGAAGAGGAGAAAAGCATCAACTAATATAACTTGGTTTATCTTTTGCCCAAGTATTTTCTGTCCTTCACACAAGCCTGAAGATTCTGGGAGATCATTCTTTTTTTCAAGAGAAACAGTCATATTTTCTCTTCAATTAATACAAATACTAACCTCTATGCTTATCCATCCTACCATGTGCCAAACACAGAAAAATGAAAACAGAGAAACAAAAAAAAGGTGGCCCCTGTCACCAAGCAATTGCTAGAACTCTAGTGAGAGAAACAAGCGTTGATTTGGAGAACAAGAAAGCGTCCATTAGATTAGAAACAAATTAAATAAATATGTATTGAAGGAAGAGAGACTGGGAGATATGAGGGAGGGAAGTTTTGAATTAAGCCTCACAATTCATTTCCTTAAAGGTGAGGTATGATTTCATGACAATTTATGGAATCCGTGTAAAAAGGACAACAACAGAATGATGAAAAACACATTTAAAGGAAGGTCCAAGTGGAGACGTGACAGAATCCATGATGAAACTAGAAAGGAATCAGATAGGAGAGGTCCTTGAACACCAGCCCAGGGTTCCATGGTAAGCAGTTGAGACTTGCAGAGCATGTACATGGAATGACTGAAATCATGGAATAGGAAAATCATTGTGCCAGTAGCATTTCCTAAGTGGACATTAAAGTTCCCCAAACCACTTGGGGACCTTATAGCTATAGTATGAGCTCTTTCAGCATATCTAAAATGGAATCACTGTTGCAGCTTACCCTGCCTACCCCATAAGATCTATACAAAGAATCATTCATGGGAAAAAAAAAGAGCATCATCATCCTTATTGTTTTAAAACTCTGTAAATGGAAGGATTGATCATAAATAATATTGACATTAAAAGAGGGACAACATAAACATATATGAAGGAGTTAATCAGGTCAACTTAATAAATTTAAATAAATTGTAAAAGAGGCAAACTTGGAGCTGAAGTCTATGTATTTTCTAGGGCCTTCCTTTGAAAACAACATCCTAGTGATGCTTTGCTTCTACTTTGACTTTGTCTCTAATACCCTCCCCTCACCTTCACTCCCCACCTCTCTAGCAGATGAAGTTGCCTGGGTTCCTATCTCATTTGCCGACACTATTCCTTTAGAATTTACCTAATTATACATTCATTCATTCTCTGGTCTGTGAACTCCTCAAGAGGAGCCAATTCCTCATTTTATTTATACCTCAATAGTGGTTCATGTAGCTTGGAGTAGGTGGTAAAGTTGGAAAAGCCTGACCACTAGCAGCCTCCACTCTGGTGATGCTTTCTCTGCCTAAAGGTTTGTTCCTGGGATTGTCATCCAGCAAATTCACAGTCTCTACCTCTTCACTCCATGGTATGATGTGGTCAGTTCTGTTAGTGTCCTGGGACTGCTATGACAAACTATCATACAGGGATATGACAAATGATCCTAGTGGCTTAAAAGTCAAAGGGAATTTATTTACTCACAACACAGTCAAGGTGCTGGGAGAGTGGCCCTCCTTCTGGAGGCTCTAGGGAGGATTCTGTTTCTGTTTCTTTTCTTTTTTTTTTTTTTTTAAGATTTTATTTATTTATTTGACAGAGAGAGAGATCACAAGTAGGCAGAGGCAGGCGGGGGGGTGGGGAAGCAGGCTCCCTGCTGAGCAGAGAGCCCGATGCGGGACTCAATCCCAGGACCCTGAGATCACAATCCAACCCAAAGGCATAGGCTTAACCCACCGAACCACCCAGGTGCCCCCTGTTTCTTGCCTCTTCTGGTGTCTGGGGGCTGCTGGCACCCCTTCCAGTTCCATCACTCCCATCTCTGCTTCTGTGGCCTCATGGCCTCCTTTACTTCTATCCACCTTTTCCTCTTGTGTGCCTCATGAGGACTCTTGTCACTGGATTTGGGGTGATCTCATCTCGAGATCTCTACATTAATTATATCTGCAAAGATGCCTTTTCAAAATAAGGTGACATTCACAGTTTCCAGATTTTGACAACGACATATCTGTTTTGGGGAGGCACCATTTAACCCACTGTAATGTCCATCTCAAGTGTGTGAACCATTTTTCACCACTCATTTCAACAGTAAGGACTGCTGAGTCTAAATTCATCTCACCCATTTTAGTTACGGGTAATCCTCAGACCTCTCCGTGTGGGAAAATCAACTATCACTGGTTCGTCAGGAAGACAAAAAGCCTTCTGAGAAAATTTTCCTCTGCTTGAGTTTCTCTTTAGTTAGGCATTTACTGAGAGAAAAATGATGGTTACTTTTCAAATATTTTTGGACATAGATACATTCAGATACACTTCAGATCGTCTTTTGTCTATGCTTCTCTTTGTAGACTTGGTTTTAATTACAGACTAACCATGTGAATCTGCAAATTAGGGTTAGAAATAGGGTCAGGGCTAGGATTAGGATTAGGGCTAGGATTAGGGGTTTGGGGTATGTTGAGAACCAGGATTAGTTAGGACTATTGTTAGTTATGGTTAGGAAACTCGGGTTAGGATTAGGGCTAATATTAGGTTAAGGTGAGGCTAGGGTGAGGTTAGGGTTTGGTTTAGGGTTAAGGGTCTGGGTTAAGTCTACCGTTGGTTGGGGATTAGATTTAAATAGAGCTTGGGTTAGTTCCAGATTAATATGAAAATGATTTGGGATAAAAATTTGATTATGGCATGATCCTGATAAGATCATATTTCCAAAACAGAGTTTTCTCTTCTTGAAATAATGATAAAATTTACCTGATTATACTTCCATGTGAAAGAGGATACTACTATATGGAAAAGCTCTTAGCAAACCCCAGAATACAGTGACAAGATTTCTTTCCATATTACTTCATATGAAGGTCAAAACTCTGTTTTTCTGGAATAAAACGGTGTTTGACACCTTTTGGATATTATGGATACTCTGATATTCTCTTTTGGATACTATGTTCGAATACAATGGATATTGTTTGGATGCTATGATATTCTTTTTTATGAATATTCAATTCATACTCAATCCTAATTTATTCCAAAATAAGCACTAATCAAACTCCATATGCTGTATATAGCATTATACTAGTTCTTTTAGGACATATGTAAGGTAATTAATTTTTATAGCATAGTCACTTTCTTCAAAAAGTCTTCCTTCTCTAACTGGTCAGACATAGCCATCTGAAAACAGTGTGTGTGTGTGTGTGTGTGTAATGTGTTTGAGATTATCATTGGTAAAAAGTTTAGCACAGAAACACTATAAATGACCAGTACTATAATTACAGCAGCCTTCATAGAAGACTGAGCTTTATCTGGGTCTAAAACTTGTCCAGGATTCGGAAAAGCAATGGAATGGCATTTTGTTGAAGAAAACTCTAGTATAGGATGTTAGGCAAAAAGGATCATTTTGTGTCCAAGAGTTGTTGAACAAACATAGACTATGATAGCAGTGAAAGTGGTGTGTGTTAGAGGATACTAGGAGCACAGTTTGCATTATTGTGGTGGAAGCAAACAATAAGCGTCATTGAAAACCAGGCCAAGAATATTGAACAAGGTGTTGCACAAAATATGAAATGATGGATAATTTCTCATTAGAAGATTAACATGTACAAAGTCAGGGGTTTAAACACCATTATTATGATCTGAGAACTGAGTAAAAGATTTGAAGTTTGGGAAACTGAGAAAAGAACTCCTAGCAGAATGTTGTGGTCAAGGGTTGAAGTTATTTTTCTGAACTGGTTGATGGGGATTTAAATGGAAAAAGGAATGGCTATAGGAACATTTGGAAGAAAAAAGCATAAGACCCACTCACTACCTAAATGGGAATCATGATGGTGGGGAAGAATCAAAGATTGCCTTTTGGTTTAGATTGGGTATGAGGAAGAGAATTTATCAGATATACTCACCTGGATTAATCAATTTTTAACTTCCAAAACACAATAAATTAATCCTAGAACTCAAATTCATAAAAAAGCAAAAGAAAAACAAAAGAAAAAAGAATAAATCCAAATCTTCTTGGTGTTTCAGAAAACTCTCCAAAGCCATGGGTACACATATATCTTTTTGCTTAAAGTCTACATGCAGATTACACAATCTTTTGGAGGAAGAACTGCTTTTCAATTACTATATATATCTCTCCTTACCCTGAATATGTGATGTGGAATAACATTATGTTTACATGCATGTATTCTCTTGTATGTACAATTGTCATACAGTCTTATACCTACTTAGTATTAATTCCTGGTTGAATGCATGTGTATGTGTGTGTGTGTAAACAGTACACCCTCAGATGAAGAGAAAACTATTACTCCTGTTTTCTTTGTGTATTAAAATGAATAGCAATTGTGAGAAATGGTCTTTTCTTTATTCTGAGTCCAAATTAAAAGGCCTTTCTCATCAAGCTACAACTTAAGAACCTCATTCTATCCTGGACTTTGAGGTGCGGTATGGCCAACATGAGTTTAAACCACCTCCTCTCATTCTTAAGATTCTCAATTCAAGGAAAAAGCTTGAGGCTGGAACAATCTTGTGCAGTCAACACCCTCTCAAACCCTGGTGAAGATGAAAGGGTCCACAGCTCCTTTCCATTCTTTGTGACAGTTAAGCCCTGTTTTGCTTTTCTTTAATACAGATTTATCCTAGGGCCTGTTCTTTTTCAATGTGATCCACTTGGCCGCACCCATTTGGAAGAGTCTATTACTATGGTCAGGGCTGGTTTGGCTTGCAGCAAGCTCATTGCTACATTCTTTTTTTAGAGACTGCCAAATGTGGGACAATGGGTGTGTCTTGTTGACATCCTGTGGTTCATCAGATAGGATCACTCTTCAGTACAACCTCTGTAGAACTCTGCAGCTGTGCTGGGAGGCACAAGTCAGCATGTCTAAGGGGAAGCCCAAACTCTGATTCACATTTAACCAAAACGTTTGTGGGGAATGGGAACACAGGCATGCCTAGCTTTATGAAATGCATGGGGCCCTAACCCCATACCTAGATTAGTGATTTGTGGTTGCAAATATTTGCCTATTTCTCCAAACCATAATTTATCCCAAAGAGATGACTATGTCACTTAGACATTTATATATAAGAACCACACACAAAATGGATTTCCTGGATCAGTTCTGATTCTCAAAGCCCATGTCCCATTTTTTTGATTTGTCCCATGCAGACCAGAGTCACTTTCAAGGATAAGTTAGGCACACAAGGAATGTTAGAGTGCAGTTAAAATGCATATCCCATGGCAGGGAAGGCCCAGAGTACATAACGCTGGGCTGGAGGAGGCAAGTATCACCAGAAATTGTTCCTCAAATATATCACCTAACAACCCTATCCTCCATTATGGATTTAAGCAGATCAACAACTTCATCTTATTAAGTACAAATGCTCCCCCATATGGTTAAAATACATCCATACTTTAGTATAAAATACTTCAATGAGGTTTTCCAGGCCTTTCTCTCTCAGCACCTGGAACTCCTTTCTGGGAGATGGGGTTGGGAGGAGGATGGAGTGATTTACTTCATTTCCCAAATATATTGCAGGAAATTTTATCATTAACTTGAATGAATAAAAAACATAATCAAAACTATGTATATTCAGGCTCCACTTAATATGTTTAACATGAAAAATGGACTCTTGGTTAAATTAAATATGGTAAAAGTTTAAAAGTTGGTGCCTCTTGGTACAAGGAATAGGGATGCCTTTTACCATTTTTGCAGCCTTTCTGCAGATTTACAGTTTTTCAAAATAAATACTTGGAAAAAGATTTTTAATGAACTCTCACACCTAAAGAATTAGTTTGAAATCATTGACCTAATCAACTGATGATTGACACCATTAGTGCTCAGATTCTTCCTAGAGCAATAAGAATGGGAGTAGTGTTGATAGAGGAGAAGAAGGTGGCATTAGAGAATCAGAAGGTAAAATAAGAAAGGTATCTGGGGTCCAGAAATAAAGAGGTGGGTAATAGAAGAGGAGACTGAAAATGAAAATGAGATGGGATGTCTATTTTGCCAAATGCCTGCCAGCATTTCTAAAAGAGAAATGGCAATTTAACCCATAAAATTTTGTCAGAACAGGGGTCCCTAGGTGCCTCAGTCAGTTAAGTGTCTGACTTCAGCTCACGTCATGATCCCAGGGTCATGCGATCGAGCCCCGTGTCGGACTCCCCACTTGGCAGGGAGTCTTCTTGAGATTCTCTCTCTCCCTCTGCCTCTGCCCCTCCTCTCTCTCTCTGTTTCTCTCTCAAATAAATAAATAAAATCTTTAAAAACATATATTGTTTGGGGCGCCTGGGTGGCTCAGTGGGTTAAGCCTCTGCCTTCAGCTCAGGTCATGATCTCAGGGTCCTGGGATTGAGTCCCACATCGGGCTCTCTGCTCAGCAGGGAGCCTGCTTCCCTCTCTCTCTCTCTCTCTCTCTCTGCCTGCCTCTCTGTCTACTTGTGATCTCTCTCTGTCAAATCAATAAATAAAATCTTAAAAAAAATAAAAAATAAAAAAACATATTGTTAGAATAAAGGAAAGTTGTCAAATCAAAAAAAAATGTGTTATTTTGAAAGGCCACTTAATCTTTTTGTCTGTTTCCAGTTTCACTATGGTCCATTAGAAACCTTTCCACAGACACATGTCCAAAAAAAAGTTGCCCTTTTGGAAGCCAGTGAACCTGTGGGCAGATTGTGAGGAAACGTCCCCCCCAGGTGAGGTTTCCGGCCACTTTTCACCCAGAGGTTCCAGTCCGTTTCAGAAACTGCCTCCTTTGAGCCTACTCTGCTTTCTTAAAGAGCTCTGTTTGTATCTCATGACCATCTCCTTTCAAAGAAAACGTGCTCAACCCCTTTAAATTCTGTTACGGGCTCTTCAAACATGGGCTCTACATCTTGGTTCAGTTGCTCCTGTCTAAAATAAAGGAAGGAAATACATAAGTTTCTGGGTTTTTCCTTTGTGTTTGCTTTTGTGGTATCTTCCTTTTTATTTAATAAAACTAACTGGAGGAAATACTGACTCCTCTAAGGAAAAGGCAAATCATGGAAGAAGAAACATCCTTAAAGTATCCTGTCCTATTTTTCTCATTTGAAAAGATAAGAAGATATAAAATAGAAGGTGAAAATAGCTCTCATTATTGTGGTTTTCCCCCTGATATTTACTCACATATTTTGAGAACACATTTTCTGAGAACTATGATGTGAAAACATTCTCAACATATAAGTTATTCATCTGTGCTATTCAAAACTTGGAAATTCAAAAGGAAGAAAAAAAAGAATAGATTAATTTGGGGGAGGATTTAGCTTTCACCTAGGGAAAGAATTTAAAGAGGAAATCAAGTGTCTTTGGAAACTGAATGAAGTCATGGACTGAAAATGTCTTTCAGTAAATGTAAGGTATTAAAAAAAAAACACAAAAAAATGAGAGAATAGCTCTAAAAATACGTATCACTCTCCCCTTCCACACATCATCTCAATCATTCTAAGTAGCATCTTTCTGTTCCTGTGAGCATGTCCAGGATTCCAACACTCTGGACATTTCTTATCACATACGTCCAGTCCCCGAGGTCATGCCCTGTGGCCATTCTTCTCTGCTGCTGGAGTAATTTGCAGAACTGGGTGTAGTCTGGTGTATGCTGCTTCGCCATTATTCTCTATCCCAGAAGGTCAAAGAATGGAACTTCGTGAACTTAAAAGAGACACTCAGCCTAAACAACGACCTGTGCTCAAATTAAGACATCTAAAAATAGCATTTATTCTCCCAACAGTGTGGACTGATGTTATATCCAGGGAAGGAGGAATACCTCTTAACTGGACTTTCAAATTGTACCAAGTCACTTCAATTTCACAAGTTTTAAGAAGATTCCTTCAGAACTAAAAGAAAAGAATTTTGCTCCACAATGTCAACATCTGTAAAGACATAAATTCTTCCACTCAATTGTAAATCTCCAGAGGATTTCCTACTATTTAACTAAATAGACTAGAAAGTCAGAGAACTGAGGTTTGTTCCTTGGAAAATCATCAGCAGTCTGTATTACCAGATTACC
The DNA here is from genome assembly GCF_010015895.1 of Lontra canadensis. Taxonomy (NCBI): domain Eukaryota; kingdom Metazoa; phylum Chordata; class Mammalia; order Carnivora; family Mustelidae; genus Lontra; species Lontra canadensis. Next base: position 10,370,258 of record NW_022631010.1, read on the forward strand.
ATGTGTTACTGCTGATTAGCAAAAATTTCCTCAGTTCCTGTGAAGGTGAAATAAAACACGGGCACACAGGACAATCTGAGAGAAATGAGAAAGCATCATTAGTACTTTGGTCAATATGAGGAAACTGGTCCATATTGTACAAGGGACTGCACTGCCCATGGCTAATTATAGTTCTTCAATACCTGCAGCGTAAGGACTCTCTTCAGATAAACAGTACGAAGGAAAGTTCTTCTGAAGTGGGATCTACTGTGGATGTTCTTATGCAAAAAATAATGATACATTAAAGTCTGGCAGTGTTACCAGCACTTCCCAATAGAATATATGATTTTTGGCTTTTTTGGCATAATTACAGGAGTTGTCTTGCATTTTTATCACCCAATACATCAACATTGATGGATTTTGACATTGGTTTTAAATGTATCTTACCATTTTCCCTCTTTGAACAGAACCTGCTGCTATGGATATAGAGAAAGACACCCTCACCTACATAATAAGCCTCTATATGTAAACAGTAGCAGATTTTAAAAATCCACAAATAACAGACTATAATATGCAGTCTCAGTTAGTTACTGGGCCCACTATTTCCATCTAGAGCACAACTCACAAGAATATGAGCTCATCTAAGGTGAGGCACCACATCTCATTTATCTTGCACATCTAGCTAGCCGTTGCCCAATACATAGCAGAACCTCCATAACTGCTAAGTTTTATGAAAATGAGTCTATTATGAGGTCCATCACAGCAGAGAGCCTAGAACACAATGGGATTAATTACATATGTGGGCTCTAAACCAGTCACTGGGTAAGTGAATGAATTAATGAATGGTTTGACCTAGCTAATTTGTAAACAAAAGCAGAGATGTTCCAGGCAGAAATAATGTCATGGTGGCTGTGGCTAATGGTGAATTGAATATCAAGCATTGTTAAGTAGGTTAACCGTTGGCCATAGAAAACCATTAAATATTCTTGAAGGAAAAAGTGGGTTAGTGGAACTGTTATTTAAGAAATATTGCAGTGTTTTTTTATATGATGTACTAGAGCAAGGAGAGAATCAAGGAAGAAAGAGGAACTATATCTATAAGCTTTAGACAAAGGAAGTAAGTGGGGAATATCACCTTCCAGGTGTTTCTCATTTTTCTAGCTCTCACTCTCCTTGGATCCTCTGTGTGACTATTTAAATGTCTTCTTAACTAAGGTTCTTTCTCCTTTGGTCTATTTCATACTATCCCACTAGATTTAGCCCCCTAAATTGCAGTTGCTTTTCTCCCACTCTTCTAATCAGAAACCTTCAACTGTTCTTCACATCCTCCTAACCCATGTTAAAATCTAGAGTCTCATTGAAGGCTGTGAATATGGTACAGTAAAAAAAGTGCTTCAGTGGTGTGAGGGGGAAAAGTTCAAGTCCATCAGGATTAACCACTTTTTAACTAGTTTTCTCAACCAAATGTCAAACTAGAAAATTCCTAAGGACCTTTCCAAATTGGCATTTTGTTTTTCATTTGATATGATCTTTGTGGATACTCTTAATGTACCCTGAAACAGTACTCCTCAAACTTCAGTATACAGATATATGACTTACCTGGAAACCTTGTTAAAATGTAGGTTCTGAGGCACCTTGTGGCTCAGCTAGTTAAGTGTCTGTCTTTGGCTCAGGTCATGATCCCAGGGTCCTGGGATCAAGTTTCACATTGGGCTCCCAGCTCAGCAGGGAGTCTGCTTCTCCCTCTCCCCCTCCTCCCTGCTCATGACCGCTCTCTCTCTCACTCTTCTCTCTCAAATAAATAAAATCTTTTAAAGAATAAAATAAAATGTAGGTTCTGATTCAGTGAGACTGGAGTTACTCTGATGCCACGGTCCATGGAGCACACTTTGAGTAGCAATGTCCTACATTAGAGCTATGTTATAGAACTTCACGTTGGCAAAACAACACCTATCCTTTCCTTGCACATTTTGCTGAGTCTATTGGTCAACTCAGAATGTCCTCCCATCCACATTCACCTGTCAGAAATTGTCCTATCTTTCAAATTTTTCTTATTAGAGCTAAAGATATTGTCATCTCAATAAAGCTCTTCTTAATTCACATCCTTACCCACAGGGGAAGACATTTTGTTTTCTCTGATTCCCCCAGTTCTTTGCGTATCTCTTATAGCATCATAAAAACCCTGTGTTATCATTACTTGTGCATGTGTGTTGTCTCTCCCCTCTAGGTTATAAGCTTCTTGGCAATACAGAGGAGAGCTGCCACTTTTGACTAAGGAGTAGAAGGAAGAGCATTTGGGGAGGAGGGAGGGAGCATGGTCACTCTAGTGTCAGGAAAATTCACACCTAGTACATCTGCTTCGATCACACATTTCTTTCTATTACACCTGGAAGGTACTATAATATGCACCAGAACACAACACCTGACACATTGCTGGATTTACATCATTGTTTATGTTTGGCAATGGAGACAGAGAAGAAGTCACAGTCCTGGTTTTGGCATGCTTAACTTTCAGTTGTTGGCAAACAGCCTCATAAAAGAAGTTCTCCCTGCATCTGGAACTTGAGAGGCTGGGAGACTGGTCTGGAGCAGGGAGTGGTTCCTTTGGAGAATAAGCCGCCTTATTCTACCTACAGAGCTTCTAAATTAATGTAGTCACCCTCATTGGCTTAGGACATTGTTTAAAGACATTTTTATTTCTCGAGACACAAATGGAGTAATGCAACACATACAAGTGCCCTTTTATATTACTCTGTCCTATCCTCCCTAGATTTGGCATATTATATAAAGGCAAGAGGCCATTTGATGTATTTTTTAGCATGATGCCAGTTACATCTAAAACGCTAAAGCATTAGTCAGGGCGACATGATGTTTTACAAATCATGAAAAAAATGCATTGCCTTTTTAACTTGACTTTACTCCATCATCTATTTCTTTTGTAATACATTTTATTGCTTGGGATTTATAGGGTCATTTCTCTGAGTGGTTTGTGCAACAACACACATCAATCAATGTGTCTGCTTTCATTCATCAAAGGGCAAAAATTCAGGTCAGACATCAGTCATTTGTAAAGCTTGTCTGGATTAGTGAAGGTCTAGAGCTTGAATGTAGAATACACAAAGAGCAATGTGAGGTACATCCACAAGTAATGTCAACCTACTCATGAACTAGTAATGTCCAGATTTATATCTGCCATGTTCTTAAATCAAAACTGTATTGACTACTGTGATAACAAAGATTTGTTCCCACATAACAGCTGCTGCTCCAACTATAGTCCTATTCGTTTTCATAGAATAATCAAGCAATAAACTTCATAAATCTTGCTCCTGAATTCCTGATTTGGGTAGGAGGTGGGGCTTCTTTGTGTAACTGAGTGGAGTAAATATGCTCTGAAGTGGAAATGAATCTTGCTGCCTCTCTTGGTTCCATCCCGAGCACATGGCCCTGTAAGAGGAAAACTGTCAAAGGCCTGCAGAAGAACTCAGCAATGAAATAAAATTGTTGTACTGGAAAGCTCTTTACACTTTTTCCCAAAGTACATGGTTTAAAATATTTAATTCTTGGGACACCTGGGTGGCTCAGTGGATTAAAGCCTCTGCCTTCGGCTCAGGTCATGATCCCGGGGTCCTGGGATGGAGCCCCGCATCAGGCTCTCTGCTCGGCAGGGAGCCTGCTTTCTCCTCTCTCTCTGCCTGTCTCTCTGCCTACTTGTGATCTCTGTCTGTCAAATAAGGAAATAAAATCTTTTAAAAAAATATTTAATGCTCACAATCACCTTGTGAGGTCAGCAGAGTAGGTGACACTATGTCTCATCAACATGTATACAAACTGAGCCCCTATAATCTGCCCAGGTTCAAAAGATTCAGAACAACAAAACAAAGGCAATGCAGGTTCCCCTGATAATAGACTGATGCCCTCTCCAAACTGTGATTTTTTTTTTTAAGACAGTCATAGGCCAGGAAAAAAGAATTCTCTTAGCTGTTAAGATAATTGTGGAAATGAGGTAATGAATAAGCATTTACTGCTTCCTAGGTGAAGACAGAGAAGAAATAATCAGCATCACCTCATCCTCCAATGAGTACCTAAGAACTCAATTCACTTCAGCTTTATTCAATGTCTCAGAAGCTTCTAATTAGGGACTTGAGATGATAAAGTACATAAAATTGATAGTTAATGAAAATATATTCATATTGTACTACTTTTCAAGTAAATCATTTAAATGTTTCCTCAAGTGATGACTGGACCGGTCCCTTTAAAAGCAAAAGCGATATATAAGAGGGGATACATGTAAGCACACAGAAACACTGACCTGTAGATTTGATTCTTGGAAAGTTATCTAAACTCTCTAGGCATGAGATTTCTGATCCGTAAAATAGGTCTGGTATGAATTTTAAACAAATCAACGAACATATAACTCCCGTGTTTTGCCCAACAGATAGTAGATGCTCATGTTAACCATGCAGTCTTACTTGCATCTCTGACTTTATTCTCGCTGCCTCTGGTACTGAAATGAATCACTGCTATCTATCCTATGACACAATACTGAGAGAGGAGAACCAGATTTCAGTGAGAAAAATTCCCTCCTGCTTTGTGAGAGAACTACAGCTAGACTGAATTGAAGATCAAACAAAAACTCCATTTATGGCTTTTCTCCAGAAGAAATCAGAAGCAGAGTCCCAGGGTAACTGGCAAAGTAAATGAAACTTTGAATTATGCCCAAGGAAGGGAAGGCATCTGCCATAACTATTGACTATAAATAGTGGTGTCCTATAAGAATCCTTTTTAAATTTTACCTACAGAATCAAGTAGAAAGGAAAGAGAGAAGGGGAAGGGAAGGGAAGGGAAGGGAAGGGAAGGAAGGGGAGGAGAGGGGAAGGGAGGGGAGTGGAGGGGAGGGGAGAGGAGTGGAGGGGAGTGGAGGGGAGTCGAGGGAAGGGAGAGGGGGAGGGAAGGGAGAGGGGGAGGGAAGGGAGAGGGGGAGGGAACAGAAGGGAGAGAAAAGAAAGAAAGTAAATTTGGAAAACTGAATAGAATTTCATGGACTCTTCCAGGACAAGAGCAATGACTTTTCCAAGAGAAGTTCAAACAAAGCCAGAAACCAAAAACAAAACTAAGTACAAACAATGGTTTTGAAAGCAAAATGTATTTATAATATACTTGCCTTTCAAACCCCACTTTGTCATTTCTTTTCCACTGACTCTCATAAAATAAGGGACAACAGAGGAAGACAAGCACTCTAGGACCAACTATTTTCTTCTATGATGTGGTCAGGGCTTCTGGCTACAGTTAGATCCTATGTTCTACTGGAGAAGTTAGCAAGAGTACTGGCAGATGAGGTCTATTTCACTTTAAGGTGAGGGTGGGAAAAAGTTTGAGCTCCTTGCTCTTAAATGACTAGTTTGGAGATTTTGCTGCAGGCCTTTTGGATGATGTGTGTACAGTTTGGTCTTCCTTTAGAGACTTAACTCTGGCATGTTCCTGAAGATGACTTGTGCCATCACAGAGTGGAAAGAGAATGGAAATTAGACCTAGATCCATGAAGAAGTCATCTTAAAGACCAGGAGATTTTGGCTATTTGAGACATGTTCCTCAATCAAAGAGTGCTGTTATTAAAAAGATTTGACAATGCTCTTCCTCATGTTCTTTTGTTTAGGCTTCCATGGGAGGATACTGCAGGCAGGTACTTGGGGTTTTTTAGCCAAGATGTGGGGACTATAGCAGAAAATATTTTCTAGGGATAGGAAAATTGAAATAATTCTTCTATGCTGTGTAAGCCAGGGTCCTTCAGAAGTAATAGTGATAATAATGACAGTGATGATAGTAAAATAGCATTTATTGACTGCTTTCTTGAACCAAGTATCATTTTCAGGGCTTGTATACAATATCTCATTTAGCCATTGTAAAAATCCAATGACATGGTATTACTAATTTCATTGGATAGGTGATGACATTAAGCAAAAATTCATGATGCAGTACAGTTGCAGGTGTTTGCTAATTAAGGTAGAAGTACTAACAGAAGGATACACTCCAAAATGGTCCAACAGGTTAATGTTTCACAGCTTAACCCTTGGGGCTGTTATGGTGTGGAATGAGTATTACAAATATATCAACACCTGAAATTGTGGCTATAAATGACCCTGAACATTCTGCTCAAAGACATAGCACCCATGGCCATGGCCTCTTTGTTAACTACCAATCAATCAATATAATATAGTAACAAAAATGTTAAAGCAAAGTTTACAGTTACTAGTCTGCAATTTTTCCTTTCCCTTCTATCTTTCTTTTAGAACCCCTTTATTTTCATTTTCTTATGGATGACCATCTATTAACTGTTCTCCCTTATGAGTACATCTGCTTATAGACAATTGAAATTTTCTGAGTTATTCTTTGACATGAGTCCTAGAAGCGTTCAGTGTCTCGCCCAAAGCCTAATGCCTAATAAGTGAGGGAACTTGTATTCGAACCCAGGCTTTCTTATTTGTACTAATCTCCTCCAGACAAGATCTGAAGTCTCTGTGCCTACAGTTAGGATATAAAAGGAGTTCCAGTGAGAAAAAAATAGTGGCAAGCATTGGCTCCAAAACTGCAAATTTATTCTAACACACAAATACACACACACACTTACACACACTTTCCTCACACACAAACACATGAGACACTTCTCTTGTGATTCCTATTCTACTTCAAAGATTCCTTTGTATTCAGTTCAGCAAGATTCTGCACAAATACAGTCACGTAAAGGGAACTGTCCGTTTTCTGGCAGGGGATTGCAGTGATTCTCCTGGTGTGGAGGAATGACCCCAGGAAGGGAGAAAGGGTCCCTGTGGCTGGATCTGACGCACTAGGCCATGTCCAACAGAGCTGCGTCACCAGGCTACTCTGCAGTCTAAGAAGTACTACTCATTATGTCCACTCTTCCCCGACATTTCACCACGTTCTCCTCCTTAGTCATCTCCCAAGGCCTTTTTCTACCACGAAGGCCCTCTGCCCCTCATGAAGGCTCTAACCTCACAAGTGACAAAGCACACTTAGCGCTGTCTCATTGTGACCTTGATGCATGCTACTCCCACCTCCCTTCTAGCTTCCAAGCTCCAAGTACAACACCCGTGTCTCATACCACAGCCACATTCTCCTCTGAGCCTGACATATGGCATGTGCTTGATAAATATTTATAGATAATAGAAATATGAGGCCTAGGCCCAGTGCTCTTCTAGCTAATTTGGTAACTCTTCCCATATTTCCTTAAATATAAACAAAGACAAGTCAGCAGGAACCAACCAGAAGTATGTGACCAAATCCATTTGATGGCAGAAGTTGATCTTTCCAAATGGAAAATAGTCTTGAATTTCTGCTAGTTATCTTTTCCATTCTCCATATGTGCCAATTATTTTTTCCATTTACATACATATTCTTGGTGACCTCTTAAGCGAATGTCAGAAAACATTCCACAAAAGGAAGAATTGCCAAGATACGTTCAGGTGCTGTAAGAATAAGAAGGAGCATTGTATAAAGGCAGAGAAATTAGCATAGGACCTGCCTTGATCTTTATTCACGAGGTTCATAATATAAAGATTAAAAATCTTATCCAGGTAATAGTTAATGCCTGGGTCAAGTTAGAGTAAAACCGATCCTACAATTTTGCAAGTAAACATGCTCTTAGAAAAATCCAGTCCAACTTCGTCTATCATTCATCCCCAAGGCTATTCTTCAAAGTAACACCCATTTTAAATCTAATTTGATAATAATCTAAGTAAAGATCTTCTAAGAAGTGTGATGGAGACTTTCTCTTACTTAAAATTAAGAGTGAATAAACAACGAAATAATAGCAGAGTAGAAATGGAACTCAGGTCCTCAGAATCTACAACTCTAGCTGAATCTCCTTGGATTCCATTAACATATCTCAGTCTCCTGAATACAGCCCTGATGTTTGATCAGCCCATGTTGTGGGACCTCAGTCTGAGGGAGGTTCCTTCTAGTTCTCAATTCTATATACAAACATACTGGCCTTTTCTGAACTATCTCTTTGCTCTGGGAAACCTAGCTCATCCCCACCCAGTAAATCCTTGTGGCTTATATGACCATGTCCTTTTGAGTATCAAGGATATTTAATATCATCTTCAAGATTAACACAAATAATTACAAATTGACTTGTTGGTAAACTGAACCCTGAATTATCACATTAAGTTCCATTAGAATTTTACTGCAACATCAATAGAAAAATTCCTGAGGTCCAGGATACCTAACTTTCAAGAAAAAAGAAACCTGGTTTGTAAAAACTGTAGATTTATTTATAAATGCTAATATAAATATTAGTTCAATTAAAATAGATATTCCCTTTCTTTAGAAAGATAACTGAGTGGAGTTTTACTAAGAAACACAAAAGCCAGCCTATATTGTGGTAAATTTGCTGTGATTATTAGCCTGCCCATTCACCTCTTAATCAGAGGCTCATGAGTGTGACATAAAGACCACCACAGGCCTTTACTATACTCATAGGTATATGATCTCAACCTGGCTGTCTGAGAGTCAAATTAAGCAGTGAAATCACAGAAAATTACACATATAGATAATATACAGAGTCAGATGTCGGGTTTCTTCTTTAAAACACCTGGCAACACTGAGTTCACAGTCCCACAAAAAGGCCAGTTTATAATAATACTGATGTATTATTTATAAAATATTTTAAAATTATAATTTTTATATTTTATTTTATATTTTAAATATATTTATATATTATATATTAAATATATTTCTATTTATCTATAAATAATATAAAATATAATATATAATATATTAATTAAATATAAATATATTTTCTATTAAAGATTTTTTGTATTTTAAATATTTGTGATATTTATAATATTATTTATAAAATATATAAAATATTTACAAAAATACTGACATATTTTGGTAGTGTCTGGACTTCTGAGTATGCCACAGGCTATACCACTCCCAGTTGTCTTCAACTCACTGGTTTGAGGAAACTGCCCAAGTCACAGAGGCTCTGCACATGGGACCTTCTCATTGCTCATACACGTGCATTATGCATATATATTTAGGTATATTTATTTACATACTTTTTAAAAAAATTTTGAACATGATCTTTGCCAGTTTTGATTTTCATTCCTAGACAGTATAACTGTGACCCTTCTTTGTCCTCAAAATACTCCATTTTCTCTGCTTTGTGCTAAATCTGAAAAACAGCAAAGTCCAAGTGTAAAAGGAGTGAGCAATGAAAGGGTCTATTGCGTTTGAAGCAGCCCACGACTGTTTATGCTGGCATCATTTTGCCCTGAAGATTTTTCCTACTACTTTCTGGAAGCATTCTAACATAAACCACTCATTCTGGTTTTCAGATTCAAGCACATTCTGGTCTCACCACCTGTGTATGCAATTGATTTGGTTTTAACTTTGAGCTTCATCCCTGAACCAGACCTGGCACCTGCAGAAGAAAGTACCCGGGGCTAAAACAGAGTGAGCAGGGCCACAAAATAGTGTAATATCCTCCCACTGTGGTTCAGAGGGGATGCTGTTTCGGGGTGTGCATTTCATCTCACGAGACTCCAGACAACAGAAGAGCTAGACAAAAGGAAAACATGTGATGAGGTAGTATTTATACTGCAATCTTTCCAACATTTCAGAAGGGAATGGTTTACAGATGTATACCCTCCAATGACATTTACACATCTATTGTTTTCTTAACCCCCTTCTCCATCCTATTACAAGATTCTTTTTGTGAAAAAGATTACAAACTTCCCCATGCCTTTCTGAGATAAAGAGCCCATTTCCTCCTGATTACAAGAGAAGACATGATGAGCTACGTGATAGGCCAAGTGTTAATGTGAAATCAGCTTCAGAAAATGGAATACTTTTATGATTACTTAAGCATTTGTATTTCACGCCATAAATTTTTCCCTGTCTGAAACTGACCACTTAACCCAGTCTTAGAACGTCAAGCTGCTAATTTACACCATTTTCTGACAGGAAACCATCTATGGCGATGAATGCACAGTAGGGGACTTTAACAGAATCCCATCTGGACTTTTAGCTATTGAAGACAATTTCTTCTTAATAATCTATTAAAGAAAAAAAATAATCTATTAAAGAGAGATGCCATAAAGATGAGTTACCATCTCTTGATCATAAATTTCAGAAGGGGCTTTATAAAGAGCCTCTTATTTTTTCAACTTTTTTCATCTATTTTCAATGCATTAATTCATCAACACTTAACTTAGTGTCTTTCTGCCTTATGACTCTCAAAGAGTTTAAAGTGCTGGTAAGATCACAGTTGTTGCCTTCAGGAAAGGATATCTGTCTTGGACACGTGCTTTCTATCAATTGAGGCCTCTGGATTCCTTTATGATGAGATATATCTTCTTCAAAAAATCAGATTTCAGAGTTGTGTGTGTTTCAAGATTTTTTTTCAAAATAACTTTTTTCTGATCATGAAAACTCAAATAAGAAACGTGAAATTCTGATTACTTGTTGGCAAATTTGGATTTTTGGTGTTGAATTATTTTAAAAAACTCAAAAATATGAAGACTTCTTTCTTTCCCCTAGCCCTTTGTCCCCTTGCCTCCTTCAATTCTTGGTTCAAATCACCTTCTCAGAAAAACCTTCCTTGATAGACTACTTTATACTATAATTTTGTCCTCCCTTCATCTTTACAGAGACCCCTACTTCATTTCATTCTGATACACTATGTATTTAATTATTTCTTTCATTGTCTTTCTCCATCTGTTGGAACATGAGCTCCATGAGAATAGGAGTTTTCGGCTGGTTCTCCCACTTCTGTGTCCCCAGAGCCTAGAATAGTGCATGATATACAGTAGGTATTGAAAAACATCTGTTGAATAAATGCATATAGAGGAAATAACTAATTTGACAAATACAGAAAATAAAAAAAATAGCAATGACAGATTTAGGACCAAAAATGATGCCTGACACACGGTAAGTACTCAAATTTTTGTTAAATTAGTGATAAATGAACACAAGAATAGTAAAAAAAAAAAAAAAAAAAAAAAAAAAAGAAAGAAAGAAAAGAAAAAAACACACAACAAAAGAACTATATTAAAGGGAAAAAGCTAGGATAATTACATGGCCAATACATGAACAAAAGTTATTTGAGGTAATTAAGATGTGATTATGAACATTGGTTTTTTTTTTTCAGAGTAAATTTGCTAAGGAAGAAGAGAAGAAAAATAGAAAATCAAGTGGAAGAAATGTTTTAATCTTAAAATAGTGTTTAAAGTCTGCCTTAAATGTTTTAGGGACACTTGGGAGGCTCAGTCAGTTGAACGTCCAACTCTTGATTTCAACTCAGGTCATGATCTCAGGGGTGTGGGACGGAGCCCCCATTAGGTTCCATATTCAGCATGGAGTCTGCTTGTCCCTCTCCTTCCTCTTTGGCCCCTCCAAACTGCCCCCACATATTCTCTTTGTCTTTCTAAAATAAATAAATAAAATATTTTTAAAAATATTTTAAATATGATTTTCAAAAACATCTGCTAAATAAAAATAATTAAGATGATACATAAAGGACAAAGTAGGAAATGAAATCACCTATAGTTACATCCTTTTAATTCCAGCTCTGTAAGTATGTGGGTATACTGAATATATTTATGATATTTTTCTATGAGGTTTACATACAAATTTTAATTAATAGGAAGCAAAAAATTCAACTGTGATAGTTAATTTTATGTGTCAACCTCATTGGACTCAAGTATTACCAGGCAGGTGGTAAAACATTGTTTCTGAGTGCATCTGTGAATGTGTTACAGAGACCATTAGCTTTTGAATCCACAGACTGAATAAAGAATGTCACTGTCACCAGGAAGGTGAGCATCATCCAATCCATGTGAGGGCCTGAAAAGAACAAAAAAGGTGGAGGAAGGGCAAACTCTTCTCATTCTGCTTGAGCTGAGACATACATCTTTTCCTGCCCTCAGACATGGGGCTTTCAAGCTCAGACTGGGACTTACACCATCGGGTCCCCTGATTCTCAGGCTTTCGGACTCATACTGAATTCTACTCCTGCCTTTCCTGGTTTTCCAGTCTGTACTCAGCAGATAGTGTGACTTCTGAGCTTCCATAACCACATGACCCAATTCCTGTAATAAATCTCCTTTTCTAGATCTACATTTGTATCTGTATTAGCTATTTCTTTCTTAAAAAAATAAAATAAAATAAGCTCCACACCCAATATGGGGCTTGAACTCATGACTTTGAGGTAAAGCGTTGCATGCTCTTCCCACGGAATCAGCCAGGCACCCCTATGCCATCTATTTCTATATCATCTGCACCTATACCATCTATTTTTATCCATCTTATTAGTGCTATTTCTCTGGAGAATCCTAATACATATGTTTACCAACATGCTTTGTTTCTTACAAGGATGACATATTATGGTCATTGGATTGTTTTCTATGTGTTCTGTCAACTAACTTCTTGGTATTTCTTTGTGCATAGATGCACCTTAATTTTTCTAGGTCATTTTCCCTTGTTAAAAGTTTACATTAGTGCAAATGTTTGACTTTCTAAATTAGGTCTTAACTATTCTTTGAGATAATTCTTTGCCTGTGTCTGTAATAGTTTTCATAAAATCTTAAAAATGAAACATAAAAATATTTAATGTATATTTTAAAGATTTATTTATTTGAGAGAGTGTGTGTGTTTTGGAGAGGGGAAAGGAGAGTGAGAGAGAAACCCAAGCTGACTCCACACTCAGTGCAGAGCCCAGTGTAGGGCTCAATCTCACAACCCTGAGATCATGACCTGAGCTGTAACCAAGAGTCAGACACTTAACTGACTGTGCTACCCAGGTTTCCCAAACACAAAAAATATTTTAAAATTTTTATACAGATTGCTGTGTTTCCTCCAGAAGTATCAAGCCATTTTGAACTTCCATTAGCAATGTTTGAGAATGGCCAGTTCCTTGCAGTTTTTTTTACATAACTAAAAAAAAAAAAATATATATATATATATATATATATATATATATGCGCCATTTTTTTTGGTATTTGCTATTTTGATAGATGAAAAACAAAATGGAAATTTAGTTATAGCAAGGCAGGGGAGAGATGGATATTCAGGGAGACCAAACAACACAGTTTGGGATGAAATTTCACGATAGTACCTTTAATTTGCATTTTTTATTTGGTTACTTTGTATTTTAAATAGACCATCAAGGTTAGCAGCCTCTCTAGACTAATTTGTAACCATAAACCATGTTAGCTGTACTGGCAGGGACTTGTACATATATATTTTATGTAACAAACTGTCCTCTACTTTCTACAAATCACCTGAGCAATCTATAAACATTAATTGAAGTTTATGCTTCCCTGTTTCTAAACTTCTCTGCAGAAGAACAGAAGTTATGCCGGAGTATGAGTATACTATATAGGAAGAGAGTCAAAATGTAATAGATATATTCTGAATTTAACATAATATCTAAGAATGAATTGAACCTGAAGACAGAGAGTAGACTTATTTTTTAGTATATTATGATGATAAGCCTTGATATTTAAGGAATTTTCCAAGTACAGCCTGCCATGCTATAATGATTACTGATAAAGACCAACTTAATATAACAAAATCTGACTCATGATTATCACTGACATGTTGGGGAGTTGCTTTTCCTCCTAGAGTAAAACTCATCTCTCTTTGAATTAAATTTCTACTTCTCTTTGATTGTAGGGTGCTCTAGGCCTGTGCTCTTCAAAGTGGACCAGTAGCATCCATATCAATTGGAAATATTAGAAATATAGACTTTTAGACATTACTCCAGACCTGCAAATCACAGTCTGCTTTTTCAGCAGATCCCAAGGTGATTTATGTGCATAATGAAGCTTGAGAAGCATGGAGCATTAGTTTATATTGAGAATGGAGTGGAAACAGGCCCAAATTGTCAGGCTCTCAACTCTCCATTTCTTGCTATTATATATGGACATTATGCTTGGGTCTCAATGGAGTCCATCTTCGCAGGGTGAAGAACAGGAAAATATAGGAATCTGCATAAATATTTCATGAGCAAGTTTGTAAGAAAAATTGCCAAGCAAAAAATTATCTGAAAATAAGAATCACCCTGGTTTAGACAAACTTACCATTAAAATTCGTTTCTAAATATTTGGGGTGAAAGTATGAATTTGAAACTAAATCTTAAAGTTATATATCTAAGCCAGTGATAGGAGAAATGGTCACTGGTCATTTCTCCCAAGCTTTCCAGAAATTCTGAAGCTCTTTCCTTGAGGTTTTCTTCCACTTCTCTGTTGCTGGGCAACAAACCACCCCAAAACACAGTGGTCTCAAGCTACAATTCATTATTGTCTTTCATGATTCTGTGTATTGGCAAGGCTCGGCTGGGAAATTGTTATGTGAGGCCATCCTGACTGCTGTGGGCAGATGGCAAGTGCACCTCCAGTCACCAGAAGGTTCTCCTGGTTAGATGTCAAAGATGTCTGACTCTCGTGGCTGGGAGCTGGTATGGGTTAGGGCTGACAGATACACTCTGGAGTGTACTCCGACTAGAGTACCTATACATGGGCTGCACGTCTGGATTGGGTTTCTCAAAGTATGGTACGGTCTTTGGAAAAGAAATGTCCCAAGAGCAAATATTCCAAGAGAACCAGGAGAAAGCTGCAAGACTCCTTATGTCTGAGCCTCAGAAGCCCCAAAAACTTCTGCCATGTTCCGTCACTCTCATAAGTCACTAAGTCCAGCCCAGAATCAAGGGAGAGGGGAAATCAATACCATCCATGACTGAGGGAATAACAAATCATCTTTCACCACTTTTAATCTACCACAAGGTTTTTCAAAGTTAGAATTAACTTTCTTGACAAGTTTCATTTTCTGTCTATCATACTGCATCCAGATCCACCATACACATATCCAACATGGAAGAGCCCTCAATGGAATTGAAGCTTTGGTTCTACATAGGCCACTTAAAAAATTATCAAAAACTCCTTCCTTGGTTGGATGAATAGGCCTTTGTGTAAATGTTAATATTTGAGGAACTCAGAAGTGTCCTTTACCTAAAAGAGATATTTCTCTGTGGTGGTTAGATTTGATTTCTCTCTTCCTCAAGTTCTATTCGCCATGCTCCTCTGATCCACTCAGTGTCAGCTGGGCTGCAGGTGTTACCATCTTGGCTCCCTGGCTTTGGGCTTCCAGTTGGGTTTGACGAATTGCAGCCACTGACCTGCCAGTTTCCTTTCCTCCTCTTACCTTCCATCATGCCTTCCTGACAGCAGCTGCACATGCTACTCCTACCTCCCAGTCCTTTGTTCACAGTTCCACTTCCCACTTGACTCTGTTAGCTCTTTGCTCCCCTTCTCTTCAGCTCTAGGTATGATAATGACTGCCTACTGTTAGATTCTGAATAACCTACCATCCAGATTTTAGTGGGGGAAAGGTTTATTTAAAAATATTTTTTTTCTTAAAGAATACTTTTCTGTTCAGCTAATAGTGAAATAGTAAAAAACAAAATTATAACATTTTGTTAATCTGGAACTTTTGTTCCTGGGTGAAAAATAATGCTTTTACATGAGTAAAATCTCACCCTTCACAAGAGAAGCCCAGACAAATCACTGAAGACTTCCTTCACTTGTGTACCTGACGGGATTTCAGTTTTGCTTTAGAATATTTTTTTAAAAAGCGTTTCCTTTGTGAAAACTGAGGGAGTGCTCAGAGTGGCTCTCAGAGGGCAAAAACTGCTGTCACTATAAAAATTGTTCTATACATCTTTTTGGTCAGAATTATGTTGCTTGACCATTTGGCTATAAGAGAAGGTTTAATACTCTCTTATCTAGACTGTCTTTCAGCTAGATGGTCATGTAATGAAATGGAATACTGAGAAATGACATCATCAAGATGGCAAAATAGGAGGTCCCCTGCTAGTTGCCCCCCTCATTTAAAAAAAATTATTTATTTATTTGGCATAGATCACAAGTAGGCAGAGAGACAGGCAGAGAGAGAGGAGGAAGCAGGCTCCCTGATGAGCAGAGAACCCAGTGCTGGGCTCCATCCCAGGACCCTGGGATCATGACCTGAGCCGAAAGCAGAGGCTTTAACCCACTGAGCCACCCAAGCACCCCACCCACCTCATTTTTTAAATGGCTATTAATTTTTGATAATTCACACTCAGTGATAATGGAAAGAGCTATTAATTATATTGTTAAGTTCCTAATATTTTCATCATTAAATAGTATATAAAGGATATGCCCAGTAAATGATCAACATCCTGAAAACTATTATTACTACCATGCCTTGCTCAGAATATGTTGTAAGAATCTCTTTTTATTACTTTATAGAAAATGAAACCACAACTATAATTACAGAAGAGAATAGTATATGGAAAGCAAGCATAACTATAATTAACACTATTTTAAAAAATATATTTTGTGGTTAAATAACTTCAATATTGGGCCCATTTTAATATGGCAGTTCAAAAGAAAAACCATAGATTTCCCACTTATTTTTCTTTGGTGAATTTTGTATTCACAGATGGTACAGATATTTTAGCATTCTAAACTAAAGCATCTCTATTTATGATTTTGTCTTGGAAGTATCCTTCGTGGTTAGACCACATTTTGTATACTTCCGATGATGGACATATGATCTGCGCTCAGCCAAGACAAGGGGTAGACCACATGAAACATCATCAAGACAGCAGAGCTGCCGCTGCCAAGAAGTTGGAAAAGACAATTTTACAGGTCATGAAGAAAATTAGGACCCAGATTAACCAACAAAGCATTCGGTGAATAGAAAAATAAGTATGTGATGCTCATACAGAGTCAATATGGCCTCAAAGGAAACTTATTTACATGGAAGAGTGGGATAGGAATGTCAAGTTTAAACTATTTTTTACCAAGAGGGGAAGGAGAGTGGTAGGGAAGAATTAACCTGTCTTTGGAAAAATCACATTTCTAAAAATAAATTTACGATTTCCGTAAGTGACATGTATTTGTGTAACATTGCCAAAATACTCATTCTTCCTCCTTATTTAAAGATATTCCCCTTGCACCAAGGATAAGACTTTTGTTGATACACAGCATAAAAAATGATGTATTTTCATTTTTTTATTTTCAAGTGTTTGAACTGCAAATTTATAAATGGATTTGGTGAAAATCATTGCACCAAAAATTAAAATTATTGACCAAGAAAAAAACAGCTCTTTGTGTCTTATAATACAAATGTAGACATTCTTATAAAATATACTTAGAAAAATAGAAATGTGAAGAAATTAACTAATTATAACAAAATTTTCAAATCAACCTTGGTTAATCCAGATCCTTCTGGGAAGAGCCTGATGTGAAAAATCACCAGTAGAGTCTTCCACCTTGACAGGTTAGAGTATCTGGAACTGAACTTGTCCTCCCAGGAGGAACAACCAGAAGACTGGCAACATACATGAAAGAGTAGTTTTGGACACTGAACAATTAGAAGTGTAAGACCATGATGTAAGAAAGATGGTAGAACAAATGACATAAGCCCCACAGTCCATCAGGTTTTTTCTTACCTGGAGGCATGTCACAGACTGTGACATAGCAAGAGAGAACCTGAGGAGAACTAGATGCTCCCATGGGAATGGGAAGATAGAGATCAGATTGGGGGAGGTGGAGGCAGCTAGATTTTGTGGGACAGAATAGTGCAAGTGAAGGAGCAACCCTTAGAGTATATGGAGCTCCAGAAACCCATATACAAGATCATTTTGAGCCTCTTTCTAAATGGTAAGGCCCACATGGATAGGGTAAAATTTCCTGATGCTGGCAAAGAATTCTCAGGAAGATTTAATTTAAACAATTCCAAGAGTGTAGACAAGGCTGGAGGAAATTCAGGCAGGAATGCACTGATCTCAGTGGACACATGGAACATTCAGTAGAGAGCCCAGAAGAGTCAACTTTAGAGTAAGGCTAATGCAACACTGTCATAAACTACAGTATGGACATGCCCTAACAAATATTAAAAACAAACGTGGAAAGAACTGTGAACTGATTTGAAAGTTACTCAGCTGCCTGCCAAAGCAAAGTTGAACATTTTTCAAGGTAAACAACAAATCCAGACTCTGAAAAACATTATATTCACAGTGCCCATTATCTAATCAAAAAGGATGAGGCATATAAAGAAGCAAGAAACTATAACACATCACCTATTAATCTATTAATGGAAATAGTAGAAATGAAGATGATAGTACCAAGAGACAAGATTTTTAAAAGGGCTTTTAGAAATAAAGATTTAAAGGAAAACATGAGTATCAGGTTGAAAGAAACAGAAGATATAAAAACAAACCAAAGGGAACTACAATTTTTATGTTAATAAAAATTACCATACATGAAATTTTTAAAAATCACAAGATGAGTTTAATGGATTAGACATTGAAAAAGAAGTGTGGATTTCAAAATATTGTCATAGAAGCCATCTAACAACAAACAGAGTAAAAAATTAAAAAAGAATGAACAGCGCATCAGTGACCCGTGAGATGATACCAAACAGTCTAATACATAAAACATTGGACCCTATATCAGTTTCCTATTGCTGCTGTAAAAAATATTAAATGTATTGGCTTTCAAAAATCCCCCAAATTTACTATCTCACTCCTCTAGAGCTCAGAAGTCAGAAATGGGTCTAATGGGCTAAAACTGAATTGTAGGCAGAGCTCTATTCCTTCTGGAGACGCTAGCAAAGAATCCATTCCCTTGCCTTTTCCACCTTCTGGAGGCCACCTGCGTCCCTTGGCTTCTGCCCAGTCTTCCCTTTCCAAAGCACTGGATTCCACCTTCTGCTTCTGTTAACATGTCGTCTTCTCACTCTGACCTCCTTTCTCCCTCTCAGAGGAATCCTTGTTATTATACTGAACCTCTGATAATCAAGAGCTTAACTTAATTATATCAACAAATGGGAGGTAAACTGTTATCTTTTATAATATAAGGTAACATAGGCCAGGTTCTAGGGATTAGAGCATGGACAGCTTTAGGAGCGCCATTATTCAGCCTACCATGGAGTCCTAGAAGAAGAAGAGAAAGAGGACAGGCAGGACTTTTTTTTTTTTTTTTAAATGAGTGTAGCTGACAGTTTCCTTAATTTGATAAAAATTATAAACTCAGAAATCCAAGAAGCACAATAAAGCAGAGAAGATAAACTACATCAAGGAATATCACAATCAAATTTCTGGGAATCAGTGATGAAGAAGACATCTTAAAAGCAGAAATAGAGTAAGAGGAATGGGTGAAGAGGGAAGGCACATGTCTTATATGGAAACAAAGACGAGAATCTCCCCAACCCTTTTGTCAGAATAAATACAAGCCAGGAAACAAAAGAATTTTGAAGGACTTGGGGGGGAGGCTTTTTTTACTATGAAAAAATATCTTTACCTCCTGAAATGGAAATAAAATAAAGTCCTTTTCAACACACAAATGTTGAGAATTTTATGTTTGTATTGGGGTTGGGGGTTTGCAGCAAAACTGCATAATAAGAAATATTAAAAGAAATTCTTCAGGTGAAAGGAAAATTTTATTAGATAGAAATTCAAATACATTCAAAGAAATGGAGAGCCAAAATGGTAATATTTTTTTCTTTTTATTGTAATGTCAATAAGAGAGAATTAGTTGTTTAAAGCAGAGGTCACAATGGCCCACAGGCTAAGTAGGAGTTCCTGTCTCTTTTTGAAAATAAACTGTACTGGAACACTGCCATGCTCACTTGTTTATGTGTCGTCTGTGACTGTTTTCATACCACAGTGGCAGGATTCAGTAGTTTTGATAGAGATATTATGGCCTGCACAGCCTAAAATATTTACTATCTAGCCCTTTAGGAAAAAAAAATGCGCTGGTCTAAGGAAAAATAATAACAATCCACTGTGGAGTTTATAATATATGTAGAAATAAAATGTATATCAAGTCCCACAAAGACCAAAAGAGAGAAAAAAATGGAAATTTATGATTTGTAAGGTTCTTCATTACACTTGAAGTGGCATAGTATTATTTGAAGGAAAACTATATATAAGAAGACATACTGGATCCTCCAAAAAAGTAGAGCAAAGATGTAGAGCAATAAAGCCAATAGTGGAAATAAAATGGAATATGAAACTTACTCATTAAACTAAAAGAAGGCAGTACCTAAATTTCATGCACCCAATTACAGAGTTTCAAATGCATGAGGCAAAACTGACAGAACTAAAAGGAAAATAAAGTTAACCCATAAATATTAGTGATTGTCAGAAAAAAAAAAAGAATACAGAAAACAGTAAGAGTAGACATATATGAACAACATTTGCAAATAGTGTGAATAAATTAAAGAACGCTCCACCCGACAAGAGAATACTTATTTTTTTCAAGTGTAAATATGGAACATTCAGGAAGATATGCTGGGTCAGAAACAAGTCTCAATAAATGTGAAATAATTGAAATGACAGAGTATATTTTGCTCTCCAGTAAAAGCACACTTTTGGAACAAGTTTCATGAAATATGCAACCAATAAAATAAGTTTTAGATAATAAATGCCCTGTTTGGTTTGGAGGGCTTAGCAGAACAAAACAAAAACCCTGAGTCTTAGCTCTTAAAATTAGCCTTAACGAACAATATCCATTTGTTTAATATATTGGGTGGAAATATTTAATCCATTTTTAAAAGCCCAGAATTATGTAAGTTATTTAAGTTTTCCTTTTAGTTTCATCAACTGGTAGAGATGCAGGCAAACTGCCTCCTGATAGAGCAGAAAACACTTGGTCACCATCCAGCACCTCCTTTTAGCCAGGGTGATGGAGCCCACATGTATTATTACAAAAGCAGACCGAACTTTAGCCACCAATTGCTCTTCAATTATTTTACAATGTACAGACGTTGCTGCAAATGCAGTTCGAGCTTGAGAATCACATTATTCTGTCAGGAACTATGTCACACAGAGAAAAGAAGCCCAGCAACAAATTATTCTCATGTGTTCTCACTCTCTCATTCTCTCTCCCTCTCTGACTCTAATATATACGTGTGTGTGTGTGTTTAATATCCATTTGTACAGTCACACATATGTAAGTATACAGAGTGTATGTATATATGTGTGTGTGTATATATATAATTTCAAGAAAATAAAAATATTTAGGCAAAATTGGAAAAAAAGTAACTCAAAAGAGTTAAGTCTTAGGAAGCCTATGGGAGTTTAGCTCAGAGAATGCAAAGCTTAGGGAAAAAAAAAAAACCAAGTTCAGTCCTTTAAAAAAGAATTATATATATGTATATATATAATTATATGTAATAATATATATCATATATTATACATATATCACACATAATACATATTTTATCTAAATATAAATACATAATCAGAATAAAACCTTTTATGTGAAGTATTTAGAATAATATTTCTGGTCCAAGAGTCTAAGTAGATGCAAAGCATCAGGAAAAGAAGGTAGGATCCAGGCCAAAATCTGAACATAGCAAGATAGCATCAATTAAAACACCCAAAGATTGGAATACTAATGAAGCATCTTATCCACTTCCTGCCTCCAACAGTGGTCACATCCAAACCTAATAGAAAGAAATTATATCGGCTTCAGTAATGACCCTAATTTCTAGAAAATGCTGACTGGAGCTCAAGCAAAATCATTCTTAAGGGAATTTAAACATTTCCTCTTGTTCTACATGTTCTTATTTGTGGAAATTACACGTGAGAGAAGTTGTCCAACTTCCTCTTCAAATCTGACACTCCTTCCCCAATGTGCCAGCTGGGGTGTTCAACTTTTAGGAGAACTACGATGCCCACAACTGGTCAGGTATGTTATTACACAGCACAGTCTACAGATGGGAGAATGTGGCCTCCCAGTAGTCAGATCTCAGCTCTGCCACTCCCTAGCTATGTGACCCTGAGCAAGTTATTTTATGTCTCTGTGCTTCAGTTTACTTATGGTTAAAATGAGGGTGCCAGAGAGATAGTGTAAGGACTAAATGACATATTTGCAAAGTGCTCAAAACAGTGTCTGGCATGTAGTAAGTCCTACATAATGCTTATGAAAAATTACAAAAGGAAAACTCATTCAAATAGAGACTCATTTAAAATATTTACAGAATAACTTTTTCTTTTTTGTCCTCTTTTCTCCCTTGGGAGAAAAAGAAAAAATAAAAACACATTTTCAGATGGGCCTTAAAAAAGAAACACGCCAATAATGATAATGGGGGTTTATTCTTATACAAATCATGGCTAAATAATTTCCAAAGACTATAGAAGAAAAAAGCATTCTTTCCTTTTTTCTCTGTCAAACAAAAACGTGAAGGGTTTCTCTGCCATTTCAACCACAAAGGCAACTTTAACCAAAAGACTTAGTCGGTGTGGGCTCTGAGATTACATAACTATCAATTTATATCATTTCCTGTCCTAGTTTGCAGACATAAATAAATATCTTCTCTCCACACACTTAAAATATCCCAATTACATGATGATTTTTAAGTGAGAATTCTGTATCTTCTTGTGTAATTTTACGTAACTTCTTACACTTTATTTTTTTTAAAGATTTTTATTTATTTATTTGACAGACAGAGACCACAAGTAGACAGAGAGGCAGGCAGAGAGAGAGGAAGAAGCAGGCTCCCCACTGAACAGAGAGCCTGACATGGGGCTTGATCCCAGGACCCTGAGATCATGTCCCTAGCTGAAGGCAGAGGCTTTAACCCACTGAGCCACCAAGGCGCCCCATCTTTTTACACTTTAAATTAATGAAATGATATAATCAGATAATGGATTTTTTTTTTTAAGATTTTATTTATTTATTTATTTGACAGAGAGAGACACAGTGAGAGAGGGAACACAAGCAGGGGGAGTGGGAGAGGGAGGACAAGCTTCCCTGCGGAGCAGGGGCTCAATTCCAGGACCCTGGGATCATGACCTGAGCCTAAGGCGGACACTTAGCGACTGAGCCACCCAGGCACCCCAGGTAATAGATGTTTTAAGTTTTCTTTAGGTAATATACTTGCAAAAGAGTAATATGAAGTCACATGTTTAAGGCAAGAAAAAGGATAGAAGAACAAAAAAATTTTTAAGCCAAATGTTCCTATGGAAACAAGCCATTAAATTGGTGGTCATTTCAAGACATGTCAACTAATGGTCACATCACAAAAAGGGGAGTATTTTGTAAATATTGTTTTAGAAACATCTACATTTTGGGAGTGTTTCCTCCCATATTCTTATTGAAACACTGACTTTTTAAACTAGAATTGCTAGGAAAATACAGACGGATGAGGTTAGTTACCTTGAGTTGGTGTGGAATAGTAAATATGCTTACATGAGACTATGTTCTATTTATAAATAATTATGAATCTATCTATAAAAAAAATATAGAAGTGTTGCCAGGTGAACTGAGGTGATCCCAGGCCCTGAAGCCTCGACCCACCGGTCCAGCCCCAAAGATGTTGGTAAAGGTTCTTGGTCTCCTTGGGAGAAAGAATTCTGGGACAGACACAACACAGTGGATGAGTGACACAAGGGGAAAAGCTTATGGAAGTGGAAGTACATTCTTGAGATGTAAGAGAGGGCGAGCCCAAGAGAGAGCTGTGGGCCTCAGGGTTTGGGTTTCTATCTTTTACTGACATGTGTTAACTAGAGGACAGAGTATTCATTACTTGGGGGAGGGGTTTCTTGGAAGCAGGATTTCCTGCCTTTTCTTTCTTATTTGGCCAGGGGTGTGCTGTTGTGGCACCTGCCATCTTAGGCCTGTCTGGTTGGATCTGGCTTCCTGAGGTGTGCTGTCTGGACATGCCTCTGACCTGCCCATAGCTGGCCATGACTTCCTTGTATCCGGTTAGAACCTAACTGCCTACTCTAACAAAAGCCCAGTCTGAAAAGAGTCACACACAATGTGTTATCATTGGAAAGGGGCCTGGAGGGAAATGCAGAAATGTTATCTTTAAAGACCTAATTCTTTTATTTTAAAAGATAGGAAAGTGATTAAATGTTAACATTTGTAAAATCTGGGTCATGTACATGTGTAATTGTTTCACTATTTGCTGCGGTTTTCTGTTTTCTAAACGTTTAGAATTAAAGACAGGGGCGCCTGGGTGGCGCAGTGGGTTAAAGCCTCTGCCTTCAGTTCAGGTCATGATCCCAGAGTCCTGGGATAGAGCCCCCGCATCGGGCTCTCTGCTCGGCGGGGAGCCTGCTTCCTCCTCTCTCTCTCTGCCTCTGCCTACTTGTGATCTCTGTCTGTCAAATAAATAATAAAATCTTAAAAAAGAAAAAAAAGAAAGACAAAAGTAATCATCTATTTAATGAGGTTTTTTCAGCTTAATTGAAGTATAATTGAAAAATTTAAAATTGCATATATTTAAGGTGTGCTACTTGATGTTCTGATATGTATATACATTGTGAGATAGTCACCACAATCAAGCTAATTAACATATCCCTCAGCTTACACAGTTACCTCTTGTTTCTTTGTTTTTACTGCATAAATGTTAATTAAGTACCTGGAGTTGTCACAAATACCACAAGTTGTCAGTTACAACTTGGATCTGAAGAGCACATATCTGGTCAGCTCATGAGCCAATGTCATGGTAGCAGCAGATCATAGTTGTTGGGGACAGTGTGACCACTGATGGTGCTATGTCACACCAAATCACTGAACACTAGAGCAAGGGTTTGTTAAGTGGTCATTGTAAGGCACCTTTGCCTCAAAATAATGTTCTTAAGTCCAGACATCTACAACAGCACTTCCTACTTTCAATAATGATATCTATGCATATTATTAAGACCAGGCTTGAAGTTATGCCAATCTTTATCCTTAACTGATGAAAATAATCTCTTTGATTTGCATCAGCTCTTATGATCAGCCCATCTGGCTTGAGAATGTCACCCAAAGTGACACTTCAGCCTACATTTTATTGATCATAGCAAGTTGTGTGACCCCAAGACAATGGAGTAGGGAAGTAGCCACCGCACACAGCCACCACAAACATGTGACCAAAGAGTATGATGACCACACCAGCATTCATTATATGGAATGCACCTGTATCAGTTTTGGTAAAAGAAGTGTATGGTACAAAAGTAGGAGAAATTTCACAATGGAAATTCATTTTCTGCATTGTAAAACAGAGATAATAACATCACCATCTGACTTTGGGCAATGTCTTAATTTGATTGAAAACTGTGGTTGGAAAAAGTTCAGTAACTTCCCTAAGTTAGCACAGCTAGCAAATGGCACATGATAGATTTGAACACAAGTTGCCCATGATTAAAAATCTATCTTACTAATACATAATAGTCATCTAAGCTCTTATCTATAAAATACTATAGTATTTCAACATGATCTCGTACTTCAGAATCTATTAATCTGTGTCCCCAAGAGAGTTACTAAAAGCTATTTCCAGACATGGAGACTTGTTTTATAATCTTTCAAAGCTTTGCCTCTGAGCTCCAAGTTCAGTTGGCACCAAGGTTCTCACCACTGATAATATTTACCATCAAGAAGACTCTACTGAGATTTGAAAATGGCTTGGAATAAAAACCTTTAGTTACATTATATTTTAGTCCCTACTAGTGATAGCTCAACAGTATTACAGTATTTTAGGTACCAGGGGAGAAAAGGGTCACATATAATCTACACAAATGACAGTTTCAAAGAAATGTACCCCACCAAAAAAGAGGAAAATTTTAGTATGACATGTCACTGCTCTTACATAATACGTTTGGCACATACTACTGTGAAAGACTATCTGATACAATTCTAATTTAAGAAAAAAAAATTAAGAAAGTAAAAATTTTTTAGATAGAAAAAATATCACAGTTTTCAAAGATGCCAATGTGTTTCTCCTCTGGGAATCTTAAGTTCAATTCTGACCATGTACCTGGCCATCTTGCTGGAAAAAAAAAATAATAATAATGACAGTTGGTTTACTTAAATAAATTAAAAATAAAACTTAAAAATAAATCAATAAAATAAAGTGAGTTTCCAAAATTCTACTGCCAAAATAAACTTCTCTCAACATTTTGGTCATCACATTCAACTGCCCTCTTTCCCGCCTCCTATAATCCTCTAATTTTTGGAGGGAATATTCTTTACTGTATATTTTAACCCAGATAAAATACATACTAAATTTTTTTTTAGTATCTTGGGAGGGTTGAGAGGAAGCAGAAAGCAACAATAAATGTCAAATGCCTTCCAAGAACTGACATTGTGCTAAATGCTTACCAAAATGTTTCCTTATATCATGCTTACCAAAAACTCTAGAATGTAAAACAAAATGATGATTGGAGAGTTTAAATAACTTATCCCAGGGCTGGATAGAGAAATTAGGGTTTACATTAATTCAGTTTAACTCCCAAGCTCCTCTTTTGTCAGTGAAAACACATCCACAAAACGTTATAAAAGCCCCCAATCCAACATTAATGATCCCAGAAATCTGAAATCTGGAAATTATCATCATAGGATGCTCACTATCAGAATCAAGCAATTACAAATAAACTGACAAACCCCTCCCAGGATTAACTTGAGACTTTAAATGCTCTACAAAACCCAGGCATTCAGGTCACTGTGAAGGCTGTTTAGAGGAAGGCAAGATAATTGCCAAAGACCATTTGATCCTTTTTTTCCCCCCCTTGGTCATCCTGATGGTCAGTGGGAGGAACTGTCCTGACTTCTTTGTCTTAGCAAACAGGTAAGGAGAAATAAAAAAAAAATGAACTGGTCTTGCAGTGTTCATTCATATTGTCTTTTTCCCCATCTTCTAGAATTGTCAATGAATTTCAATGCAAATGTCTGTAAGCACCTCATGTTCTTCAAAATCAGAGTCCCCTTCTGGGTCCCCTTCCTGTGATTTCTCTACTTCATCCTTCCCTGTATCATCAAGGTTAAATGCAGATGATGGTAAGATGCAGCTATTATAAAGCTGTACAGAACTCAGTATCCTGTACCATCAGGTCTCAGTTCTTCATTTGCATTAGGAAGTAATGATTTCATGATGCTTTAAAAAAATTTTTTTTTAAATTTAAAAAAAAAAAGGAGAGGAAGAAACACCCTTAGAAGGAGCATGAAATCAGGAATTTAGGTAGAATGACTCAGAATGCTCAAGTTGGAGTGATCTAAGGACTGAGTCCAACCCTTTCATTTTATAGATAGGACTCCATGGAACAAAAGGATTAAGTGATTCAGGCATGATTATACAACAGGTCCTACAGAGCCCTGGCTACATTCCACTACAGCAAACTCAATAATACAGGATAGAAAAAGAGGATATTTGCTCTTGAATTTCTACTACTAGAATGGGTCATTCAAGCTACCTTTATGAATTAGCTAATATCCTGAAGTTAAAAAAAATACAGCTTTGCATGGATGTCATATATGTCTTCAACCAATTTTATGTGACGCAGATATATGTATAGAGCTAAAGTTTGTTCTTAGGAGGTCTAAGCATTTTTTAACTATAAAGATACTAATGAAAGAAATAAGTTCCATAGCTCAAGCAGAGCGGTCATGGGTCCTCTGCTTTGTATTAGCTTCCAATACATGTTCCATCTCTTGTCCTCCCAAAAAGAAAAGTTAAGTTGGAAACATCTTCTAGAGACCAGCAGCTCAAATAACTTTTCTTCCAAATGCAAAAGAGGCTCATTAAAATTTTGGGCAATCTGCTCCTGTTACGTGTAAAGGAACTGACAAATCATATAAGACTTCCCATAAAATCATACTCAAGTGCAAATTCTAGTTAATATCATGAGATGGGAGACTTTCACAAGTATTACAAAGGGTCAACCTGATGACTCAAAGGAGTCTCCAAGTCCACCTCATAGAGCCAGATGACTTTTCTGCAGACTGGCTTATGATTAATCAGTCAACTAGTATCTAGTGGGAATTCTTGGGTCCAGTTGAGCCTCTGAAAAAGTATGAACTGCAGCCTGTATCACCCAGGGCCTGGTCAAGAAAACAGGGAATTTAACAGAAGCATTTTAATATTGGGAACTAGTTCAAAAGAAAGAGCTGCAAGGTAAATCAGGGGACTATAGGGCAACCCAGAGATTAACAGTAACAGAAAGCCACCAGCACCACAATGATCAGAGGGTCAAGGGGATGTTGTTGCCAGAGAAGAGGAGCTGACACCTCAGGGTACTTTTTAAAACCATTTCAAGGGCTGCATGGCAGGATCTGGGACCATGAAGGAGACATAGTCACACAAGACAGCCCCTGTCCATCTGTCCCCTGCTCTTGCCCTTCAATCGGCCACTAATGCTTCCCATTGGCTGCAAATACCTTCAAACCAGTGGGAAGTGTAGCTTCTAGTTCTTCTCTTGCACTCCAGTTATTTACTGTTGTGTTACAAACTACACAAATACATGGTGTTGCGAAACCACAACCGTTGCATTAGGTTCAACGGTGTGGCAGGTGTGGCTGGTCTCTGCTCTATGATGCTTGGAGCCTCAGTTGGTATGACTCTAAAGGCTTACCTGTGCCTGCACTGGGACAGCTAAAGAGCGAACTCAGGCTGGACTGCTAGCTGGAGTACCTCCATGTGGCTTCAGCAACACTGTGGTTTCAGGGTGGTCAAACTTCTCACATGCTTACGTTAGGGATCCAAGAGTGAATGTGACCAGCAAGCAAGGCTGAGTCTTTCATGAACCACCATGGGAAGTGAGTTGTGATTTTACAACCCTGCGTTTCAGAGAGTAGGGCATTGCTTCTGTTCTGCTCTACAGATTGCAGCAGTCACCGCCCACCTAGATTTGCTTGCAGTGGGGCACGTAGCCCACCTCTGAAGGAGAAGCAGGTAAAGAGTGCACTGCCATGTTTTGAAACAACTCTCCTAGGTGTAGAGAAAACCAAAATAAATAAAGAACAAAATCCAAAAAGGAATGTCAAGACGAAGCAAAAATACCACAAGACAGTACACATAATACATGCATCACTGTGCCCTCAGAATAAGTGCCAAATGAGTCGCACAGGCAATAAACGTTTCACAAGGTCTAAAGGGATAAATCACTGAGGAGACGCAAGCATGGCTTCCAAAAACATTCTCTAGTTTTCATAAAGCTGAAGTAGAGAGAGAATTACAAGGGAACCCTTGATGTCCCCAAAACTTTAGAGAGCATGTCACATACAAGTTGGGTACAAACCTAGGTGAATTCTGAATTCTTGGAAGCCAGTCCTCCTGCTGACCTAACACGCATCGTGATTTTATCTTCAGGAGCAGCAATCTGCACTGATGGCTCGACCTCCATCCTTAACAGGAAGTTAGGTCGTCTCTCTTCCAGTATGCTGGAGAGGCCACTTGGGACCCTCTGTTATTCAAACATACAGCTCTCCTGCTTCCTCCCAGCTCATCCTCTACACTCTTGGCATTGGTTCTTTCTTGTTCTTCCCTCCTCTCTTTCCCTTTCTCCTTCAGTCCACTCATGCCTTGCTTTGAAGACCTTTTAGTTTCAGGCTTACTTTGCGTTCTTAGCCTCACATGCCAGTGGAACCTCTCAGCCTAAAGCGGCTATTACGTTTTTTTGTAGGATGTGGTGAGTCCAGCAGTCTTCAGTTACCACTTGTGGACCTCCAGACCTCTCTGTGGTAAGGGGAGGAGGAGCCTGGCCGATCTCGGCCTGGGACAGATGACTAAAGCAAAGCACATGACCCAAATTAGCAAAGGATGGAGCAGGGACACATGGAAAGAATTTCCTTCAAACAAATAAAAGTTTTTTTGGACTTTTCTTTTATGATTCAACTCTTCTGTTGTTCAACTAGAAGTTGGAGTCATGGAAAAGGGCAACATGGCTGCTGAGAAAAGGATGAGAAAACTTTGAAACTAATCGCTTTAGTATGAAGAAGACACAAAATTAATGCATATTCAAGAGACATCACATAGGTTGATCATGTAACTATCTATCATTAAACCATCCCTGTGCTCTCTGTTCCATTTGGGTTTCTATTTTGGTTAACACAAAAGCACTCATGACCGCAAGGCTTTTATTTTATGTCCAAACGGGAGGCTCTGGTGAGTGTCCATCTGTCCTCCATAACAACCACACAGTAATGTAGCAATAAGCTTTGCTAGGAAGCAGGTTTCCACTCAATTATATACTGAGGAAAAACTTCCAGATCTTAAAGCCTACTATTGACCTCTGCAGTGAATTAGGAGAGGGTGAAGGCTCACATTAAGAGATTCCTTTAGATTTAGTGTTGTTTGACAGGTCTCAATTGTTAGGAATAACTGTGAACGGAATTCCTGAAAATAGAGAAATGATTTCCAAAATGATCATGTGTTTTAAAGAAAATGGATAAAGTTCAGCCTATTTTCAGCTCTTCAGAAACACACCCTCTACACACAGTAGAAAGTGAGATTCATATGTGTACATTCTAATCCTTTACCACTCAAGTCCTCTGCTTCTAATCCATAAGTATTTCAACTTGATTCTTATGCCTTAAGACTCTGTGCCTGTTGTCAAGGTTAGTAATTCTCCATGGCCCTCTATTTTATGAGGCCAGGTGATGTAAAAGGGAAGTGAAACCACTGTCTTCTTCTCTGTAGCCTTGTCTTTGAATATACTGTGCCCATATTTTCACTTATTAATTTTTCTCTCACTTTCTCCTCACAGTGATAACCATATTTATCTCAATGCTCATTCCTTCTGAATAAGAGTTTCCTTGAGGGGCCTGGGTGGCTCAGTTGGTTAAACGTCTCACTCTTGATTTCTGCTCAGGTTATGATCTCGGAGTGGTGGGATCGAGCCCAGAGTCCGGCTCCCTGCTTGTGCTTTCTCTCTTTCTCTAAAATAAACAAATAAATCTTAAAAAAAAAAAAAAGGTTGCCTTGAAGAAGAGCCATTGGTTTCCTTTAACCTGAGGAAACATGATGTTTAGTGTCTAACATTCATCTCTAGATGGGATCATAGAAAGCCCATGTGTTGCACCTTGTCAAGAATCATCAACTCTCTATATAGTGGTAAGGAAGAACAGCAAACATAACTGAAGAAATCAATATGCAACACCTCCCAGTTAAACTGAGCAATAGAGAAGAGATACAGCCGCACTCCGACAGAACTATAAATGTCACAAAGGAAATGATCTGCAAAGGGATTTTCAGAATACATCATTTCAGGGGAGCTTATTATAGCTGAAGATGTTTACTTCTTTGACACTGCTGCACTGGTTCCTAAGGACAAATAAGACTTGTAAGTTCTGAGTGTCCTGAAAACACCTGGTACGCTTCTGCCACAAGCGCCCTTGATTTCTAAGATTTTCCTGTGTAGAGTGTGGTTTGTAGACTAGTAGCATCAACATAACCCGGATGGTAATACTTCACCCCAGACTTAATTATTCAGCAATTTTTCGTGAAGATTTCTGGGATGGGTGTGCACATTAGCACTAGAGAAGTTCTGGTCTAAGACATTCCCTCCAAATTCACTGTCCTGAAGTGAAGTCTAAAAAAATCCCCCACCTGCTGATTAAAGAAAGGGTCTGTTCACCTGTGAACTGGAACAGACAGCATTCATCTGTGTAAACCAAGGCCCCTGCTAAGTCACTTTGGAAATTCCCAAACTGTGAGTTGGATTAGTCCAGAAGCTGTGGTTAACAGGCAAGTCGAGGGCCCAAACCACCTCAGAAAGATTCCAAAAACACACTTGGTGTCACAGTTTCAAAACAAAGCTAGTAATAGTTTAATCCCCTCACCACAAGGGCATGTCTAATATAGTTTGTCATGAGGCCAGTGACTTAGAGAAAAGAATCTGGATTTCCCCAGTACCACTAGCTTTTTAATATTGAAAAAAAATAAATAAATAAATAAAATGTGCATCGGAACTGTCTGCAAAGGAGAGCAGTTCAAACACATCGCAGTCCTGTCTCCAGCACTAATGATAATTCAAGATCAGTCTATGGGTTTTAATGTTAGGCTTTCTAGATTTTTCACTCGGTGATATCACTGCATACTTTGAAAATCTTTTTAGAAGTTACCATAACACTTATGGAAAAAGTAAACAGAACTGAAAATTATCCCACTCCAAAGGATTTAAGGATTGCTAAACCCAGACTTCAGGAAGAAATCTAAATCAGTAGTGGGGCTGGGGAGACATTTGCTAATTTGACTGCTTCCCAGAAGCAGCACCAGAGATCAAGAGGAACAGCACCCACAGACTGATCAACATGTCTGCTCCTTTGCAGTTGTTCTTGGGACTGACTCACCAATGATCTGGGACTAACCCCTTGGGTCCTCACTGTACCTGGTTTGAGCCTAATCGTTCTGACCCTACAGGACAGGGCTGCTCCTCACACTTAGGCGAGAATAATTCTTTGACCACACGTCAGGAGAGACTCATCAGTGAGTCCCTTTTCATGGAACATGACTCTAGCTTCCATCCTTAAAGGATTTATCATAATTTTTCCTTTAAATATCAAGATACGTTTTAACAACCAGTGGTTTTAGTTTCTGAATCCACCCTGCAGAACAACCAACTCATTGCCCTGTGATTCAGTTTCTTGTTAATGAATTTGGCTCCCTGTACTTCCATTCTCCCTAAGGTAACCAACTCATCACACTTGGCACTCAGTGTCTCCTGGCCCAAGAAACTCCTCAATCTCAGTCCAATGGGGCCTGTTGGTCACCTTAATCACATCTGTCCTGCTGTCACTGTCTACTTCCACCTGGATCTCTAACTCCTACTGACAGATACATATACACTGTCTATTTTCCATGATGTCCATATTGTGTTGGCTTTCTCTTCCCGCATCCTGCCCCTGCCCAACATACACAAGTCTTTCTTTTCAGTTAAGTGTTGTTTGCTAAACATTTCTCCATCCCTAAGCAACAAAGGGTCAGCAGAGAGGAGAGAGAAAAACACAACAACATTTATGGATTGTATGCAAACCAAAATAAGTAACCAGGAAAAAGATAATGCCTGGAGAGAGATGAAAGTTTTAAGGGAAGAGCTAATATGTGTTCTCTCCAATCACAGTGGTATATCTTGCACTGGATGAGATATGGACAGTTTTGGTGGCGAGAGACCTGCGGGGCATGGGGAGAACCTGTGAGTATGAATTTTGAGTTACCTGAGCAAGGAGAACTCTATGCATGCTCTCATTTCATTTCCAGATAGAAGTGAGGTAGGTATTAGTACAAAATTTAATGATAAGGAGTTTGAGCTGTAGGAAAATTAAGTAATTTGTAAAATTTCTGATGGTCACTAAGCTAATGTGACTGGATTTTGGAAGTAGATCTTTTAAGGAATTACTGGTTTTATTTAGAAGACAGAGGACATGAACGGCTATGTATGTGAAAAGTATTTGGTAAATTGTCAAAGAGGTGAATGGGCTCCTCTAGACTGAATGCTTAGAGAGATCAGCTCGCAGACCAGCTGGTTGAATGAAGGGCTGAAAGTTGTGAGAGCCATATCTGCATGAGTAGGTTAGGGTATAGAGGCCTAGAAAAACCATGCTCAGTCAGGACACATCCTAGACTGAGGGCTGATAAATAGGAGTGGCATTCTGGGTCATAAGACTCTAGAACAGTAGCTGTTGTAAAGTGACAACATCCCTCCATACAGGTACAGGGAAAGTACTGAACACAGCGTACTTCAATTTCTAGATGTCTTGAGGCAGATATAAGGAAAGGGAGACTATTGATATGAATCTGTGAAGTTTGGCAAGTTAAATACATCTGTGGAAAACATTAAATATTACACTGTATTTATATTTAAACTTAATGAGAAAGATATTAATGGAAATGCTACAAATTAGGTGTGGCCATATGAGCTAAAATCCAAATGAGATATAAAACATATTTTAAAACCCAATTGAGAAATACCAAAATAGTACAGTGGAATTTCTCATTGGCTTTGCTTCAACAAATCTATTTAAAAGACTTATGACTATCTTAATAATTAATATATATTTGTTGAGTTCCTTTGCTCTTTGATCTAGACCAAGGATTGGAGCCAGGGCAGTGGGGTGCATTAAAAGTAGGAGATATGAACTGTATAATTATGTTCAAAAATCAGAACATACACAGGAAACCAATAGAGAACACAGTAATACATATGGAACTTAAACTACTCAGGAAGTTAGTCCTTCAGAGATAGAAAAGAGAAGATCAATATAGTTTAGTTGGTGCTTGAAGAAAATCTTATTACTGGGACACCTGGGTGGCTCAGTTGGTTAAGCCACTGCCTTCAGCTCAGGTCATGATCCTGGAGTGCCCAGATCAAGTCCCTTATCAGGCTCACAGCTCCGCGGGGAGTCTGCTTTTCTTTCTGACTCTCCGCCCTCTCATGCATTCTCTTTCATTCTCTCTCTCTCAAATAAATCAATCTTAAAAAAAAAGAAAATCTTATTATTCAACACTCTAAGCAATCATCAATAATGTATAAACATTCATAGAAAAATAGTAATGATAATTAAATATGAGTTATTATTATCTGCTAAGAACTGTGCCACTGGTGTTAAATGTATCAATTCACTGACTCCTCCCAGCAATTATAGAAAAGGGTACAATTTTTAAGGCGAGGAAATTGGGGAAGAAGTAAGTTAATAATTGAGAGATAAGGGTTAACTTGTCCAAGACTGACCCTTGCAGCCTGGCCTCTCCTAAGAGGAATTTTCCTTCTGTAGTGCTTTGTGAGAAACTCAGCATAGTTAGTGTTTAAGTCAATCAATTCTGGGTAACAGCAAGACTTGGACCCCAGTCCCTCTTCCCCCCACCCTCAGTCTTACCAGTAGAGGCATCCATGTTCTACCAACCAGAAAGTCCAACATGGCTAACCATGCTGCTAACTCACATAATCCAGCTGCAATTATAGGTCTTAGAATTCAGCTACCCAGTTATGCTAGGGCAGGGGCTTGTGCCTCCCTCCATCTGCAGTACAGGACCGGAGCTGCCTGGAGAAGGTCAACACTAAGTCTCTGCTCTTCATTTTACCGTCATATTCTGGTTCCTGATCACATTAGGATTTAATCATGTAGTATCATAGGTCACTGCCTGAGACTCATCAAGGGCACAAGGACATATGCATGTCTGCAACTGATCTAGGGGCAGAGACTTTCTCAGTGAGTGCACTACTCCTGCAGGTCTGTCTGTGAGCACTGCTTGGCCTTTGACCTTCTTTGTGCTATAGTCCTTTACTCAAGGATCCACCTTAATAATGTCAGACCCCAAAAATACACATTTCAAATTAATGGTGGCCAAATGAATTAGTGAATGTAATCCAGATGGCTGTTATCAATGAGTTGATAACAAATATATCAATAAGTTGATATCACTAACATTATTTACATGAACCCTTAAGTAAAATCTATCTTAAAAGACGTTTTAATATGCTTTTCTAAGTAGAACTCGTGGTTTAAATGTCCAACAGCAATAAAAATACAGTTCTTCATGGAGTTGAGGGCTAAGATTATTTATTCTTTTAAAAACATGACCAGACCCCCAAAAGTTCAACCTAATGCCACAGTTATAAATGGGGGACCCGCTGTTGGGTGTCAACCTCCCTGAGCATGGGGAAATGATAAGCAGATAGACCTGACTTTGTAAAGTTTACAATCTAATGACAGTCCCTAGATGATAAACAGATGGTTCCAGTCCAGGGTGGTACATGGAATAAAAGGGACGGCTTTATGTGCCACAGGGACAGAGAAAGAGCTTAGCGCAGGCTGCAAGGTCAGGAAGAACAGGTGGAAATATTAAGGGGTCTTCACTTAGGGTCATGAACTTGGATCGTGAAAAATATTACACTTTGTAATATTGTAGGCAATAATCCACAGCAGCATAAGTACAATCTGTGACCACAGAATAGGAATCATATTTTCATATTACAACTACGAAGAATATCTAAAATGTCCTTGATGCTTCTCATCACTTCAAAACGACAGGTTATTCAAACTTCACTCTATTTTTTAATTGAAAACATTAATAAAGAAGCACATATATCGGGGTGCCTGGGTGGCTCAGTGGGTTAAGCCTCTGCCTTCAGCTCAGGTCATGATCCCAGAGTCCTGGGATCAAGCCCCGCATCGGGCTCCCTGCTCAGCAGGGAGACTGCGCACTGCTCCCCCCATCTCTCTCTGCCTGCCTCTCTGCCTACTTGTGATCTCTTTCTCTCTGTCAAATAAATAAATAAAATCTTAAAAAAAAAAGAAGCACATATATCAAAAGTTATTTCCTCTAATATTTATTAGATGTATAGATAGATATATTTCAAAAGAACTATTCTCCCTTGCTTATATCCTTTATTTTATACATTGAAAACTCTATTGGGATGCCTGGGCACCTCAGTCAGTTAAGGGTCTCCCTTCAGCTCAGGACATGATTCCAGGGTCCTGGGATCGAGTCCCACATCAAGCTCCCTGTTCAGTGGGGAGCCTACTTCTCCCTCTCCCTCTGCTGCTCACCCTGCTCATGATCTCTCTCTCTCTCTCTCTCTCTCTCTCTCTCACACACACACACACACACACACACACACTCTCTCAAATAAATAAATAAAATCATTTAAAAAAAAAACAAACACTATTTTCAGAAGGCATGACCAGCCCCCAAATGTGTCCATGGTGCCAAAATGGGAAAACCCCTTCCCATGGTCTCTGACAGTGTGTGTGAAGTGTGTGGAGCTAGGGGTGCCTGGAGGGTTGCTGGTGAAGGTGGGGAGGTCGGCTTCTGTCTTGAGGAAGTGAACAGTGTTCCCAGCAGAGAAAACAACTCTGGAGCAAAATGCAGCAGGACAGAAGGACAAACATTTGGAACTCTGGAAATGGCAAGAGAGGAGGAAGCTGGAGGGAAATGATGCAGTTAAGAGAGACAATCAGGTGACAGGCCCTGCAGCATCTGGAGGCGCATGCCAAAGAATCTGAATTTCATCCCAAGGGGACTGGGTGGTAAACAAAAGTTTTCAAGCAAAGTTTTTGAAATTATTCATTCCATAGTTAAAAACAACAACTAACTTCCCAAATAATTTTTCTTTCTCAATCTTATTTCTTTAATACGTGAAATGATCCTGTGGCATGGAGTCATAAATTTCCTTAAATACCTACCGATGGGCAAAGCCAGCATAGCAATTTATGGGATTTTGTCCTATATTGGTCTAATCTTTGTACCACTCTAAGAACAAATGTCAACTTCAATATGACACAGAGGAATTTTACCTTCTCCTTGACTTTTACACATTGTTTGGCCTGATGATCCATCCACTCCCACCTCTCCTTCCCATAGTGGGGGCAGCTCCTCTGCCCCATGGTGATAGCATGTAGGGGAAGGTGTGTTGAATGTGTGGGGATGAAGTCTTGAGATGCTGTCTAGACTAAGGTATCCAGGGGCCATGATTGGCAATGGGTCCTATATCTACCTTTCCACTGTTTGCCTAACTAAGGTCATTGTGATATTTACTGCTCGTGACCCTGTGGTCTTACTCTCTGGATGCATTCAGGGGATGACATCCCTTCCTGTTGAGATGAGTCCTCCTTGGTTCTTGCTGGCAATCCATATCCCACTCCCCCAGTTGTCTGGCATGACTCCTACCCAATCCCAGCCAGGCCGTCAAACCTGAAAGATTCAGCTACAGAGATCTGTCTGTCTACGCTGTCGTATCCCTTCTCTCCAGTTGTCATCAGTAGCAACCTCTCCTCCACAATGGGACATGTAGGAAATTCCAGATGCCTCCATATCATGCTCGTCTTCACACACACACACACACACACACACACACACACACACGTACATGCACACGCACACCCCAGTCAAGCCACATTGCTGACTTTGCCATAATGTATATTTTCATTATTGGGATATCTTGAGAGCCAATGTCTTTCCAAAGTCAGAAACCGGAAACTGTTTGAGGCAGACTTTAACTGATCTGAGAAAAAAAAAACAAAAAACACCCTAAAGTGTTTTTGAGACTCGAAGTTTAAGGGTATGACACAGGGATACCCAGCTGTTCTTCTTCCTCATTGGCTCCCTTCTCCTTACCACAATCCACCAGGCAGAAGGACTGAGATTTCCCATCTTACCCTGCTCTGACTGGTACTTCCCTACATCATATCCTGCTCACTACCTGTCACACTACAATGCAAGGCTTACCCTTTAGAGTGAAACAAGCTATGAACTAAGTCTGCCAGACATAAGTCTTATAAAGAATTATCCAGATTCCAGATTATCCATATCTTGGAAATAAAATAGGAACATTGGAGGATGAAAAGCCAATGGCTCATATTCTAAAAATAACACTGCTAGATAATCGTTTTTGTTTAAAATCATCTCTTTTAATGTGCTATTCAGAATAGCCTTACATTGGACTCACCTCCAGCCAATGGATCTGAAAGCCCCAGACTTTTTGTGTCTCATTGTAGATGGAGATTTCTGCACAAGGCACTGGTTTGAGGTTCTACTCTGAGGGCAGACAAAATTGAAGTGGGAAGATTTTTACACTTTTATACTGTCCCACTGCCACATCCATAGCCAACTTATTAGAGAGGATCTCCCCTCTCCCCTATTCCCTCTTTTCTGTTTCCCTTTCTCTTTCCCTTCCCTTCCCTTCTCCCCTATTCAGTCCTCTAGCTGGCTGCCTGGTGCTTGTCCACATAGAAATCTCCATTCTAGAAAACAGCACTCAGAGAGCCTTCAACTATAATGCGTTACACGTGATAATACAAAAAAATTGTTAGAACAATTATGTTCTTTAAAACATGCCTCCCATTCAATGCCTTGGTTTCCCTGCCTTTGTGCTTCAGGCTAAATATTACTCAGTTTCCTGCAAGGCCGGGTGCTTTCTCACCAATTATCTGAAAGGCCCAGAGAACAGTGCTTACATCAAAGCCAAGCCTAATGACAAAGGACACCTGGCCACTGCAAATACAGGCATCTCTCAGCTCCTCGCTCCATTTGGCAAAAAGCTATTTCCATCTCAGTCACGACATAACAAAGGACTAATTGATGGGAGCATTTTTTTTCCATCTTTCAAAAAATAAATTGAGCCAACCCCACAAGCTCATCTAGAGGAATTAATTAGGGAATAGGAAATCTCCAAAGCCATCCTTAAATTCAGACTGAACAAAGCCCAGGGAACAGATGGCTTTTCATCTGAATTCTTTAAAACCTTTAGCACTCTGCTAATTCCCCTACAGGAATGAAAAAAAAAAAAATTGCTAAATGAATTTGAGCAAACCATTTCACCAGGTGTTCAGATCCCCTAAGGTTCCTTGTGCTCTAGGAAAAAGAAGAAAAAGAAAAAGAAAAAGAAACAAACAAACCCAACAGGTATCCTCTCTACTGATATTCTTATAATTTCATTTGTACATCTGAGTCCTTCCCCAAGGGCCCATTGTAAGCTCCCCCAGCACTTCTGACTACCAAGCTGGGGAGAGTACTTCCCTTAATTAATGCAGCTGATCAGAGACAACAGCTCAGAGCACAAGGATAATGTCAGCAGACAGAAAACAGAGTCCAGAATGAGGTCATTGTTCAAGCAAAATAGAAAAATAGGAAACAATTTTGTTATGCTGTTTCAGATATCTGGAGATTTCTGGGGCAAGGGCTGGTGACATTTGATTGCATTATCCCAACAGTTCAGAGAGTTTTGTTGTTGTCTTTTTTCCCCCTCTCATACATGCAAATTTGCCAGGTAGAAACACTGTCGGGGAGAAGGGCACTGCCTCTCATTTGCATGGCTCACAAGAAGTTGTCCTCCATGGGACCCTGCATGGGTTGAATTGCTCATATTGACAGATTTTCTATTCCAAGGGTAACTAAATACCACCACCCATGAGAATTTGGTGTACATTTTTTAAAAGTTTTTACACATTTATTATTATTTATTTTGATTCACATTTTAGGCTGAATAATTTTATTTAGAATTCTAATCCTGCACTAGAATATCAGAACCTGGCATCCATCCTTTTGTGTGTGTGTGTCTGTGTGTTTTTAAACAATTTACATGAAATACAATCTACCCATTAGAATGGACCCTGCCAGGGAAAATCCAATGGGCCATTAAAACTCTAAGATGATACAATTGTGATACAGGTAAGTTCTGATACATGGATTCAAATGTGCACTGAGCAATCCTGAGATGGGAGTCACAGAAGGTAACTGAACCCCTAAAGGAAGCTATCTGAAGCTGGTCAGCAAGATGGAGGGGATTTTTGGTTTCCAGGGCTCCACTCCAGCGCCAGGACACTCCACCGGCTGATCCAAAGGTTCAAGTCTTCAGTGGCAGCAGCTTCTGGGTCACCTCCTCCTCACCTGACCGCCACCTTCCCACCACAGGCACTATAACAGCCTTTGTGTTCACGGTGCACTGCTCGGCTCTAGAAAACATTTGGAGGATACAGAGGTCCACTTCCGTCGTGGTGGACATTAGACAACTTTCGTCCCAAGAGTCTTTCATTCTAAGGGGAAGGGCTGTTAAATGAAGGTTCTGGAAGCAGGCAGTGTGTTAAAAAAATAAGTGAATAAATACATTTACACACAGACACATACGCACCCTAACACTCACTCATTCAATAAATCATCAATAAGCACTCGGCCAGGAGTTAAGGATAAGTTAGTGAGTAAAATAGAAATAATCCTTGTCCTTTTAGAGTTCTACATTCCTTTTGGGGAGGCAGACAGTGAAATGTCCTCACATGTATATAATTACAAACTGTAATAAATGCTATGAAGATTAAAGGATAAGAAGTATATAAAAGTAGAAAGCAGTCTAGGCAGGGATGCCAATCTTCCCTGAAAAATGAATTTTTTTGAACTGATATCAGAAAAATGAGCATATATTAACTGCTGTGAAGGTTAGAATAAGGGGTATCATGTGTCCCAGTGAGGGAAATAGCATGAGCAAAGGCCCTGAAAGAGGATGAGGCTGAATGTATTCGAGGAACGGAAACAGATCCAGGGGCTGGGAGAAAGTCTTCAAAGGCTCCGAGTGGCATTAGGAAGGTTTTAAGCCTGCTGGGCCTGGAGGGAAATGTAAGTGTCTCAATTCTGGGCCACCCAGAAGCAGCCTCTGAGACCAGGGCTCCAGTGGGAGGGGATCCCAAGAAACACTAGTAGAGGGAATGGGACACAAAGAAGGGAAGACAGCAGATAAAGAATGGGTTATCAGTTAAATTACCACTGTGGGCAACTGAAGCTTCTCTAGCTTCCAGAGAACTAGGAGACTGTGTAGAGCAAGCATCTCAGGACCATCGCACCCAAGGGGCAAAGGAGTTAGTGTATTTATTCGCCAATTCTCATTATCTTTTGATGGAAGATGCTGGGGGAGGCTCATTAATTTTCCAGCACCTTAAGACCTCAATGCCTGGTGCGGGCCGTGCTGTGTGAAGCCCACCAGAGAGAGCCCCTCAGGCAGTGGGAAGCTGGGCTAGGGTGCCTCAGAGTGGCGAGGCTCAAGACACCTGGGAGGTCACTCACACTATCAGCCACCCCAGCACAATCTACACGTGGACACCCCTTCCCGCTTACAGTGCAGCCCTAGTAGCACCAGAAAGTAGCAAAATTCTATCTCCATTTTCAATATTTTTATTTTGACACTTATACAAAGACAGTTAAGTCTCAAGTACATCCATCTGACACTCTCAAAAGTGCTCCGTAGTAGGTTAGGGTCATTGCTTCCATTTTATACACTAGAAAATTGGGGATTATTGAGACAGAGCACGTTGTTCAAAGCTGTATATTTAAAGGAGAAGCACCTTCGATTCAAATTCAAGGCATCAGTTTCCACAGCCACTTTTATTCCTGGCACAGTATAATGACCCAAGTGACACATGACAAGATAGTCTACAAATCTGATTACAACCTAATGATACAATTGACTGCAGGAATTAATTGGGATAAAAAGAGATCCCTGTTATTCACCATGGTCTAATTCTAAAATGTAACAGAATTCCACACTGAATGATAATAGAAGTCAATGATTAGATAAAAATAAAAGGTCTGAGGGACGCCTGGGTGGCTCAATCGGTAAGCGGCTGGCCCTTGGTTTCAGCTCAGGCTATGATCTCTGGGTCCTGGGATCAAGCCCTGTCTTGGAATCCTCACTCAGTGGGAAGTCTGCTTCAGGATTCTTTTCTTTTGCCCTACCCCTTTTCCTCCCTGTCTCTCTCTTTTTCAAATAAACCTTTAAAAATAAAATAAATAAAAGGTATAAGTATCCTCTCCAATAAATCGATATTTAACATATTTTAAGCGATAGGCAAAAAGATTAATTATGCAATGGGGCGCTGGGGTGGCTCAGCGGGTTAAGCCTCTGCCTTCGGCTCAGGTCATGATCTCAGGGTCCTGGGATGGAGCCCCGCATCAGGCTCTCTGCTCAGCAGGGAGTCTGCTTCCCCCCTCTCTCTCTGCCTCTCTGCCTACTTGTGATCTCCATCTGTCAAATAAATAAATAAAATCTTTAAAAAAAAAGATTAATTATGCAAAACAATGGAAAATAAAGAAGGGCGTCCAATATGATTGATTTCATCACCATCTCTAAATGAACAACAATTAGGTAAGCCCTCTCTCTTAACAGTGAAGATAAATATCACTGGGAAGATATTATTATGCTCCTTTTAAACCCAACTTCCAGTTCTTAAGCTTAACAGGTTAAGAGTAAATCAAACAATGCAGGGAGAAGCATGCCTTTTGGAAATTCTATCCCTGCAAGGAGAAGTGCACCAGTTCCCCTCAGGTCAATTTCTGAAACATGCTTTTGGGCAGCAAAAAATTATTTTTCATATGCACGTATTAGAGGTCAAATGTCAGCTTCGGGGACACAGGTTGTGTTTTATAGACACGGGCTTTAATGGGATTCTCATACTCTGGTTTATGATATCCTTTTTCAAAGTGAATATTTCCACTCTGTTGGCCAGGGCGCCAGTCTTAACTGCTGATTACGTGTCAAATCTTGAACATCATCCCACATTGTCTGAAAAACGAGCCCCGCCATGGCTTTGCACAATGCAATGAGATGAGAATGTAAAGGATAAGCTGGTGGGAGAATGTCCACTATAAAAAAAAGAGAGAGAGAGATAGAAAATCTGTAAGTAAGAAAGCAGATTTTGCTCAGTACCGATTTTCCGGGAGAATTTCTGCTGACCATGCAGCCCAGATCTGTCGTTCCCAACACGCCTGACTCCATTTCCTGCAGCGCACTGTTTCTAGGTAATTGTTGTCCCATAAGGATGGGAAGTATGTATTTTTTTTTCTCAAGATGACAAAATATTGCTTTCAAAGGAGACATTGCAATAATAAGAATTGTTGCAGGTTCTTACAAGGGAAGTGTTTCGGGTTGAGGGGGACATTCTTTAGCATTTTTTAATTTATATTCACTCTAAGTTTTGAAGCACAATGTACTTTCAATATCCTCTGCATCTGGCAGTTGAAGCTAACGTCAAGCTGGTGGGAGAAATCTTGTATTATTGATAAATGCCAAATGCCTCTCTCCTGGCCTCAGGAACAGCTTACACGGGCTTTAGAAATCCTAATTCCTTTTCAAATAGTTTTACTCTGATTTCACAGAAAGCTTATGCATGTAATGACATGCCCGATAATAATGGAATCTAAATTCCTCAATCAAACCCAGATTGAGATTTTTAGAACTTGCATGTATGGGCCCTGTGAGAAACTCAGATAAATGTCCTCTTGGTACTTGTAGACCACTTAACCCAAATCATCAACAGCTTATTTGTTTATCTTTTCAAATGTAAAAATAGTCCCTTTGAGTGATTCCTTTTCCTACTGTGCCCTTGGCGCTTGGGAAAATATTTGGTGAAAAGATATTTATTTTAACATGCTCTCCCCCCCACCCCCTGCCCCACAACAATGCACT
The DNA here is from genome assembly GCF_010015895.1 of Lontra canadensis. Lineage (NCBI taxonomy): Eukaryota > Metazoa > Chordata > Mammalia > Carnivora > Mustelidae > Lontra > Lontra canadensis. The sequence continues at coordinate 10,413,960 of NW_022631010.1, forward strand.
TGTGACTCCGTATTTGTTTCCCTTCAAAGTTTGTATCAGACATGTTCTAAGGTGGTTTCATTTGATTTTGACTGGACACAAATCCATTTCATTTAATTAAATGATATTATAAAAGTGATCATTGCAGTGATACCAACAATTTATTTAACAAATATCTGCAGAGATACTATTCTGGTCTTAGATTCTCATCCTACAAGAGATTGAAAGGTTCTTTAAAAATGTTATGTCCTAAATCTTTGACATCACCCACAGGAGAAGATTCCCTCAGTGGTTCTTGTCTCTCCACACCGGTGTCTATGCCATGTGTTATAAAAGTGGACATAACACATAGAAACATAGAAATTCATATTGCTGAGAAAACAATGAGGGACACCTCCATTTTGGAAAGAAATTACAGTGCCTCTTGATTTTTAAATGTCCTTTTTCCTGTTTTCTGGGTAAATCTCAAAAAAAAAAAAAAAGAAAGAAAAAGAAAAGAAAACCACCATTCTAGGCATATGTGGATACTGTAGGGTTTTGCCTTTAAGCCACAAACCACATTTTAAAAAAATTCTTGAGACTTTGTCGCTGATTTGATGAGACTTTTGGCAAACAGTATGTCAATACAGTATGGTGTGCAAGGTGAGGAGATACTTCTCCTATAAAGAGTGCCCGACATATTACGCATTCTTCAGGGTTGATAAACATTTTTGCTCTTCTTAGTAACAGTGTGAGAGTTTTTTTGTTTTTTTTTTTAAATCAGGATTTTTAATATGATTACTGACACTAATACTTTTTTATTTACTGAAGACTTAAAGAAAAGGATAGAAAGGGGCACCTGGGTAGCTGGGTGTCTCAGTCAGTTAAGCACCTGCCTTCCACTCAGGTCATGATCCCAGGGTTCTGGGATCAAGCCCCACATCAGGCTCCCTGCTCAGCAGGGAACCTGCTTCTCCCTATCCCTCTGGCTGCTGCTCTGCCTACTTGTGCTCTCTCTCTCTGTGTCAAATAAATAAAACCTTTAAAAAAAAAAAGGAGAGGATATAAAATATTTTATCTTAGAAGATATAAAACTCAAGCCTATCTAATTCAAATCATTTAAAGTATCCATTCAAATAAAATTAGTTTGTTAAATTAAACTATTGTCACTGAGCCCATAGTTAAATGATATTTAGAAGTAAGGATACTAAATGATAGACAGGGATATTATGTGTCAGAGTAGTGGTTTCTACATTTATATGATCATTAGAATCTCCTGGAGGGCTCCAAATATACAACGAATGATGCCTCTGTCCGAACCCCAGAGACTTGAGTTTATTTGCTCTAGGATATGACCTAGACTTTGTAATTTTTAAGAGATCCCTAAGTGATTCAAATGTCAAGAAAGGTTTGGAAACTCCTTGGTGACAAGATAGAACCACATTTTTTTTTTATGTTAGGGTTCTTAGAAGTTATTAATTTTCTGTATTGCATTGAATATAACCTGGGGTATTAATCAGATAATTCTAAAAACTGAAAACATGTGACTAATATTCTCAATATTGTACTTTGATAAGAGAGATATTCTTTATGGGTTGGTGATCAACTCTAATACATTGTGATAGCAATAGTTAAATTTAATGAGTACTTCCTATATGCCAGGTTTGCAAAAATTAACCTGCAATTAAACAAGTAATAATGATTTATTTTGTATTTCTTTGGGTATAAAAATACTATTCTAAAAGTTTCCAAGCAGAAGAGAGTAAATTAAGACCTATGAAGACACCATAGACTTTTCTCAGTGGTATACAAAATATGGCAATGGGAAGGTATTTTCAAGGTTTCGGGGGAACCCCAAAATTCTAATCTAATCCAAGCCAGTGTTCCTTAGTGAGGACAGAAGGACCTGCTCAGACACGAAATGACTCAGGAAGTATAATATTTAGTTACTTGTCTTAAAGAAAAGTACTTAAGGAAGTACTTCACTCAACCAAGAAATGAATCAAAACCAAGAAATTCACTCAATTTGAGGGCTTGTGTGGTTCAAAAGAAAAGGCGGTGAGTAATAAACTTAACACAGGGTTGGTGTCTAAGTAACTGTTACAAACATAGTTACGAAACTTGACGAACGTCAAAAGTAATTCTTGGATGGAAAAAATATATCATTAAAAAATACTGAAAATATCTAGTTTTATTTCAATAAAAAGAAGGCCGTAGCAGGACTGAGGAAGAGGGAAGAAATAAAGGTATTCTAAAATCCCTCTCATTCAGATATAGCAAATCAGTTTTGTTTTATTAATGATGTGTGTTGATTTATTTATTCATTATCTTCTCTCTGTAAGGACCTGGTTCAATGCTAGTATGCAGAGATCAATGATCATATCTGGGTCTCTGCTTCACAGAGGTGTATTCTAATCCATAAATAGATCATTTTAAAAGTGAAAATAACTGAAGGAAATAAAGATAGCATATATTACCTAAAACCATTATATGGAGACAAGAGAATTTAAGCAATATTTCAATATAAAAAAAAATTTCAATATGGACAAAAAATACTGATAAAGTTTAATGACTCACTTTTTTTTTAAGAGAAGGATGGGCAAACATTGACAGGAAACTCTAGACAAACAAGGGGGATACTGCTATGAATATGAGAAGTAGAATTCTAGTTAAAAGCATAAGATTTTAAAATTGAGGGTTATTTTATATTGATAAAGACATAGTTCACAGTTAAGAAGTTAGTAGTCTTAAATTGATAGGCATCAAGTAACATTCAAAACATATAAAACATGAATGGTTAGACTTATGTAATATTAAAATTATGATTCAGATATAATTACAATGATTTGACAGATCTATCTTCATCAGCATTAGGTAAGGGAGATATAAATTATATGGTAAAGCAGATAAATGTGATAATTTGAAAATTAAACTAATTTAATGGCTACATACACAAACTACACACATGTTCATGGAAAAATAAAAACAAATTCAATTGTACTTACAAAGCTACTTTTATATTTGAAAGAGCATTGGGGGACCTGGTTGGCTCAGTCAATTAAGTTCCCAACTGTTGGTTTTGCTCAGGTCATGATCTCAGTTATGAGATGGAACCTCATGTTGGGCTCCATGCTCAGCATGGAGCCTGCTTGAGATCTCTCCCTCCCCTTCTGCCCCTCCCCCTGCAATGCTCTCTTTCTCTCTCTCTCTAAAATAGATAGATAGATAAGTAGGTAGATAAGTAAAATCTTTAAAAAACATATATTTGAAAGAGCAGAACTTACTCAAGCTACATACTCTGATCACACTGAAATAAAACTAGAACTTCAAACAAAGAAACCATATTTAAGAGTCAAATATTTGGAAAGGAGAAAAAAAAATCTTATCAGTAAGTACCTGACAGTGAAAATGTTGTTAAGTCATACATGTAAAAATTTATGGAAAATTTATTCTAAACCTATACTCAGGGAAACAATGCTTCTTATGATAACTAATCTTTAAATAATCTAAGCATTCAATTCAAGAAGCAAGGAAAAAATCTAAATTTGACAGAGGTAAATAGACTATTTTCATGATCTGGACAAATAATAAAAGACATATATTTTTAAATAGTATAACTTAAGCCTTTATAGATCTCAAAGATTTAAAGGAGTTTTACAGTACTAAAGAAGAAAATATGGTTCCTTCTCAGTTCAGTTGCGAGGAAATATTTTTTCTTTTCCTCAGGTTTGTAGGTTTATGATTTTTAAATCAAACAAGTTCCTCTCTATATTTTGGATTTAGCTGATAGCTTACTTTAGTAAACTTCCTATTATCCTCAGGTTTGCCTACTTATTTTGCACTACATTTCAGTTTTTAAACCAACCTCAAATGGACTTACTGGCAGGACAGTGGTGTGCTAGTAAATGTTTAACAACCATTATAGGGAAGTGGAGAGACAGGTGATGTTTTATAGCATTTGCTACTTTCTGTAGTGTAAAAAGTCTCATCATAACCAATTTCAAGCTATCACGTTAAGGTCACTGAATGTGGAATTGGGAAAAGATGCCCAGAATCAGCTCTCATTATCCAGTGCACATTGGATCCCAGCACACCGTGTGTGTGTGTGTGTGTGTGTGTGTGTGCGCGCGCTATTAATAATGAGTCTATGAACACCTAGTGATGGAGGATGGATAAATGGATGGATGGATGGAAGGAAGGAAGGAAGGAAGGAAAGAAGGGGCACATAAAATTTTCACTTGATAGAGATATCACACTATCCAGTGTATTTTTGTTGATTTATTTAATTCTTCAGCTTTATTTTTTTAAATAAATAAGAAGCAAGAATGAGGTGGTCATATCTTTCTTTCAAGCCATTTCTGAGAAAATGTGATAATTTATTGGAAAACTTTAAACAACCAATGGGGACCATGAAAATATTAGTATCAGAAATATGTAGAATAGGAATTTTATTAAGACCACCTGTGGATTTTAAATGGATATGGAGATTTCCCTCTCTCTTTTTTAAAGATTTATTTATTTACTGTTGAGAGAGAAAGAGAGAGTGAATTGCGGTAGGGGCAGAGGGAGAGAGAGAGAGAGAATCTCAAGTAGACTCCTTGCTGAGGTGAACTCTGACGTGTGGCTCAATCCCACAACCCTTAGTTTATGACCTAAACCAAAACCAAAAGTCTGACGCTCAACCAACTGAGCCACCCACACACCACAGAAATTTCTCTTAACAGTACTCATTGGTATTCGCCTCTTCTATTCTACAGCCTCAACTCATTGCACTTCACGTTTCTTAATCAACATTTATATCCTTGGGTAACCTTAGCTCTTAAATTAGATGGTTATAGTTAATGAACTGCGCAAAGTTCTAAAATGTTATGGTTCTACGATTGAAGTGAAGCTATTTCTCTCATCATCTCACTCTCTCCTTTCACTCATTAAGGACAGGAAAGCAATGCTTTTAATCCTGATACAACTTTTTTAAGGACTAGCCTTTGAAATTTAAATTTTAGTTAATGGTGATATTTCCCATTTTATCCTCATATTGATAGGGAACCCTTATATTGATAGGGAAATTGAGGATTTGGAAGAGATATCTATCCTAGTAAATGACGGTGCTCTTTTACTCAAAATCGTGAGATGTTTGGTCCAGTGTACATTGTTTATAAACACTTTTGAAGAGATCTTATTACTAAAGAATATTAACTAGTCTTTATTCTAATTATATTGAAATTGGATATATATATATATATATATATATCGATATAAGCATTACAGGCTATAATATTTGTGTCATTTGTCAAGTCTTAATCCTGTCTTGAAATTTTTTGAAAACAGTAAAACACATTGAGATGTTTCATACTACTAAAATTTTTAAGTTCAATTAGGTAACAGAAGTACTCTCTGACTGTAATTATTGCTCTTGATGAGGAATAGGACTAATCATCTTGTCTAATTCTTATTACCTATACTTGCTTCTCTTAGAGCTTTTTCTTCCAGATTTCTTATCACTCTTAAGATAGCATCAAAGGTTAAAACTAAGACATTCTACCACCCAAAAGACAAATCTCGAAAGTAGCAAAGTTCAACACATCTTATTTTCATTACATCTCCAGCATCTAAATGGTTAATATTCTGCTGGCGTTATAGGCCATGTGCAAATCTTCCAGTTGTATAAAGGATTTAGGGCAACTGTGCCAGATTTGCAAACTCTGTCTTCAAAGAAATGGAGGAGATGGTTAAACGGTTGCTTTGTTGTCAAAATATACACACATACCTATCATGACAAATCTTTGTGGTGTCCCCATGCAACATCCCTTCCGTCAGACCGATGTCATCTGTTGTGTTGGGCAACTGCACTCATTTTCCACCTTCAGCACGTGAGCTGTACCTTTCCTGCCTTGGAACTTTCTCCGAAGCTATTGTAGGCTGTTCAGCCTTTGTAGCCTTGGACATGTAAGGAAGGTAACACCCCTCAACCTCTGGTCCCTGACTTCAGGGGATCTCTTCTCTGGTAAGACACTCTGAAGTGCATTTTACACAATTCTTCAGAAAGTCCCAGTTGGAATGCTCCTCAGTTGCCCACAGGGACAACCTGCTCAACAGTGCGCATTTAAGTCCTCGTTCCCTCCTGTGTCTTATTCTCTTTGCTCCTTCGCTTGTCTCTGTCTGACTGTCTCTAAATATCGGCACCCACGTTCTCAGGTTCTACGGATATGAGAACTCAAAGACATCCTGGATATATCATGTTTTTCTAAAATGTGTTTTCATGGTTTTACTGTTATAATTTTCAAATGCAAAATTATGTGGAATTATAAAATAAATGCCTATTTGGTCATCACTAAGATCAGCATCAAGATTTTGCCATGCATGTTTCATCAAGCCATTTTCTGAGTATATTTTCAATAAGATTTGGTCAGAAAGATCAAAAGTGACAGAGTGCCTCAAACCCAATCTTCTTGTTGTTTTAAAGAGGAAGTACTTCTTATTACACAGAATTCAATTACCAAGTGAATACAAGATCTTTTAGAAGCATTTAATAACCATTAACTGGTTTTTATTAAAATCTTCTGGGAAGAAGCAAATGATCTGGTCTACAGCTCATTTGACAAAACACCCCAAATCCTTGATGTAATATACGTAATTCAGCTAATGCTTATTTGAGCCCTTATTTGGTCCAGTCACTATGCTAGGTGCTAGAGATTTGGTTAAAAAAAAAAAAAAGAATGAGGAATTTGGCCCATGAGGCACACAAGAGATAACCACATGAATAATAACCACTTCAGCAAATAAATGAACAAGACTACTGCAAATTCTAATTAGTGCTGACAAAGAAAGAGACTGTCCTATGTAGCAGGTCTCTGAGGAAAAGGGAGGGTTGAGGACCAAGGAGGTGAAATCTGGCTGAGGCTTGAAGGATGAGAGTGAGGCCACTGGAGAAAACGGCCAACATGTCTGAAGGGAGAGTGGAGGAGGTGTGGCAGGGCTTAGAACGTGCAGAGCCTTGCAGATGAAGATAATGAATTAGAATGTTATTCTTAATGCATGTGATATTCTTGAAAGACTTGAAACAGCAAAGGTATGTGATATGGTTCCCATTTTTGAAAGGTTGCCTCGACTCTTAAGCGCAAAGTGAGTTGTGATTTTATCACTGAATCAAAAACAGCTAGGCCTTGAGGACAAGCACAAGTATGCAGCTCTGTAAGTTTCCCCTTTACAAAATACGTCTTTAAGAATTCACTGCCACTGTCTGAACACAGGCCTTCCCTCAGTTCCCTGTTCCTTAGATAATTTCCAGAATCTTTTATAGGAATCCCTCTGTCCAGTCTGGAACTTCCAAATTAATCTTCCTGCAGCTGATTTCTTAACACAGCATTCTTCTGATAAAAGGTATCCATGATTCTCCTCTCTACAAAGCAAGGCATGAATTCCTTAGTATTTTCCTGTAATGTGGCTTTCTAGGTTTTATCTCTAGCTATTTCTTTTCATGGTTCTTTCTTCTATGCTGCCCAAATTGGATCCCTTAGTAATATTCAAATGAATATACTTTACATATATAAATATGAGTGTAATACAAAAATATATAAGTATATATTATATATACAATATAAATACGAACCAGAAGAGGGAGAGAAAGAGAGAGAGAACAAAAACCATACTGCAAAGAATTAAAAAACAGCTCAAAATAGGGAAAAAATAGGAAGAAGGAAGTAGTCTGAATATCAGTATGAAAACTGATTAATAACATGAAGAGTTATCTTTGCTTCTCTATCAACTTCATATTGTAAGCACCAGCATATCTTGTATGCTATAAAATATAGCCCAATGTGATCACTTCCACCAATGCCACTTTGGTCCATGTCTTCTTCGCCTCCTTCCTGGACTATTGCAATAGCATCTTAACCTGGTTTCTCTCCTTCCAAATTTGCAAATCTTTCTAAACTCCATATCATATTTAGAATAACCTTATGTAACTGAAACCAGATGAAATTCCTCCTCTGATTGAAACAGATCATATTCAGAATTAAATATTTATTATGGTCTAAAATGTCCTAGATGACCTATTCTTTCTGACCTCCTCTCCAACCTTTAGCTCCCTTTCTCACTGCAATTCAATCACATAGGCTTCCTTGTTATTCCTTGAATGGACCAAAACAGACCCTACCCTTCCATTCTTGGAACAATTACTCCCACTTGATAGGTTCTTCTCCCAACTATCTGTGGAGCTAGCTTATTTTAATCCAGCTCTGCTGAGATGTCCCCTTACCTGAAAATCCTTTCTGGACTCCACTATGAAAAAAAGCCTAATCAATGACTCTCTATTCCCTTATCCAGCTTTATTTTCTTTAAAGGACTTTCTGGCTGACATATGACATGTGAATTAGCTCACTATTTGCTTGTTCTCTTCTTCCAATAAGAATGTGAGCTACATGACAGATGGAACTTCATCAGTTTGGTTCACCCCTGTATCCCCAGAACCCAGTACCCTAACTAAAGTGGGTGCTCAGTACATGTTTGCTGAATGAATGAATAAAATAATAAGCAAGTGATATAGTTACAAAATGGGAAACTATACAGCAGTTAACATGAATAAACTAGATAATTACTATCAACATGAAAAACGTCTCAAACCAAAACATCGAACTCAAAAAGCAAGTTGAAGTTACACTGAAGTTGAAGACATTTAAATCAAAGTGGCCTATTTTGGAAAATCGTCATGACCTCTTCTAGCAAAACATCCTAAGTTGAAAGTAATGTAAAGTATTCTTATTTTTCAAGCTGAGTCCGATAGAGTATCCGCACTTGCTCGAAGCCACAGACCCATGAGTAATGGAATGGGTCAGGAATGGACAGTGACCAATGTACCCGCCTCCTTTTCCTCCCAGAACCTGTGAATGTACTGAGAATAACTTCAATCACAATGCAACTCCAGTGCGAGATTCCAGGGGGGGTCCTCAAAGAGAGCAGGGCCGCCACTATTTCCTCCTCCTTCTTACCATTTACCGTAAGCACAGTGGGGATGAACATTACTCCAAAAATGTGAGTGTAGAAAGTGAAACATTTGTTTTCTTTATATCTCACAGTATACCCCATGCTGCCTAGATGGTGAGAAATCCACTCATTCTCCCCAGTGTCCACCGTCCCCTCACATCAGTGATCTCTGAAGGGCTCAGGGACCATACACAGAGCAGAATATTCACTCAGACCCCTCCACTCATCCTTGGGTCACACAAATCACCCTGAATGGCCTATTGTCCACGCTTACATATTTCTTTCAGTCCCCAATTGGGGACCATGTTTGAGCAACACACCCCTTCTGTGCCCTGGGGGGGGGGGGGTCCTTGGAATGACTCAAGTCAGCCACCTGGGTTTATCTGACAGCTATTCTCCTACCATTTTCCAGGGATTCCCATCACTCACAAATCCCCCAAATCTTGTCAGTCTTGAGACTTGGAGAGTCTTGGAGAGTCTCTTCCCTTCTCATCTCACCTTATTCTGTCATCTTCCACATATATCATGCTGTCAGTGATCTGGGGCTAGTGGGAAAAAAGATTGGTTGGGATGGAGAGGATTGGTGGGAGGGCAGGTAGAGGGAAGATCCTGAGTGCAGTGGTGCATGAAGCTTACATTAACCACAAAATCCAATGCCAAGTTACAACTGTGTGGTAAGCTAGGAAGGAGGAGGTCACGATGCCATGGGGGAGTTTGGGAAGACTTCCAAGAGATTGCCAGTGAACAGAGATATGAATTATAAATAAGAGTATCTACAAAACCCAAGATTTGGGGCACCTGGGTGGCTCAGTCGGTTAAGCGTCTGCCTTCAGCTTAGGTCATGATCCCAGGGTCCTGGGATCAAGTCCCATGTCCCCCTCAGAGGGGAGCCTGCTTCTCCCTCTGCCTGCTACTCCTCCTGCTTATGCTCTCTCTCTTTCTGTCAAATAAAATCTTAAAAGAAAAAAGAAGAAAAGAAACCCAAGATGAGGCCAATAAGCATCCCAGGGGAAGGACCAATCCTGTGCATTGGAACAAAAGAGAAGGGACATGGTACACATGAGCTCCTGTCATATAGTAAATGCTCAGTAAATGTGCATCATTGTGATAACAACAACTATTATAATTATTATTATTCAGTGTTTTCCCAAATAAGGTATTTTTCTCAATTCAGAACAGAGACCGTTGGAAAAGTTAAGCCTGAAAACAACAGGACGCACAAGAAAGGACATCAAATACAGGAAGCCGAAAGAGGAAGGACCAAAGGGCCTGATGTGTTTCACCTGGCACTAAAGTAGGCCAAGTGAGCATTCATGAACAGTCAAAGCACAGACCAAAAAAAAAAAAAACAACAACAACAACAACAAAAGAAAACCAGTGCTGTCTCTGAAAAGGCTGTTTGGAAGGAACACTAGAGAATTAAAGGGACCCACACAATAAGCTACATTCTCGTATATTCAGGATACAACCTCCACCTCACCCCAAATCTTGGACCTCCCTGAGGTAAAAAGGATGGAAACTGCCATGTGTCCTCAATTCCTTACTTGGGAGTTAAATCACACAAATACTGTTCTTTTATTTTTTCTTATTCAATTAGTATAGAAGTGCATCCTGGCCAGTCTCTACTCAGTGACAGACCAAGCTGAGTAATTTCAATTTTCTCTAATAAATGCTATCAACTCCCTGGGGCCCCTAACCACAACTACCACACCATGAGAAAATAGAAAACTTAAAATGGCCAATCAATGAGGCCTCAATCCATTCAAACAGAAAACAGTTTAGCACTGTAATTGGTGGTGTAATCTGGTTACTATAACTTCAGTCTCCTTCAAAGAGATATTTGGTTGCATTCAGTTTCCCAGTTCCTCTTCTGCTTGAAACAGGGAGAACTGGCCTGATTTCTCCGTTTCCCTTTCTCTCACTCCTTTCCATTCCCTTTGCCCTTCCCACAGCTTCTGCTCACCCTCAGGGCAGTACTGCCTGCAACAGAGGGAAAGATAAACTTTGAAAGGTAAATGGAGACTCTCCTCAGTGATTTGACTCTTGCCTTCTGGCTAGCTCCCCTGAAATCTGTGTTTAGTATAACCTCAGAACATACATTTTGAAATTTCTCAAGTAATGGAAGTAAGTGACAATCTAAACATGTAAACACTTAGAAATGGCAGTTATCATTTTGAAACAGTGTTCCTTTTGTTTTAGGATTCACGATGAATTAGATCAATTTTGCTATGAGAATACAGCTTGCCTGCCAGCGGCCTCCAGACATCCTCCAGTGCCGCCTCAAAGTAAAACCAGACCCCCAGCCCCAGGAAAAGAGCAACATTTTTACAGGACCCAGCATGGTGTGTATTTGCTCAGGATTTTTGTCTTCTTAATTAAATATTTTTCAGTCCCTGTCTCAGAAATTGGAAAACACAACTGAAATGCTGCAAGAAACATAGTATTCTAAGCCTGTATGTGAAAGGGTAGCTAGAGGCCATAAAATTACACTGCAGCTCTTGCAGATAATTATCAAGGATATTCTGTGAGAACATAAACAATGGACTAAAAAACCATAGACTGTATTACTTTTATTAAATAAAAACAACTGTGTCACATTTCCTAAAAGTGATATGATCATCATATAACCTTCACGGATAATAGCAGTTGGGCGGATTTTTTAAAAATATATTTGAAACAAAAGGGTGGTCAGCCCTGATTTAATATGGGATATGTTCAATACCAGAGTGAATCACTCCTATTTGTTATCCCACCTATGTCTGCCCCGAGAACATGGCCGGCGTTGCCAAAGGAAGTAATACTGGTTACTCCCAGTAACCTGGAATCTCTCCAAAATGTTTTACAGAGCCCTATTTCCAAGAGCTGAATTTTTTGGAAAGTAATTGTCATGCCACTTACTAAATGACAATAGGGTCTATCTATAATTAAGCTTGAAACAAAAATAGAAGCCTTTTTGTGATTTCAGTGAAACTTCGAAGTTGGGTCAAAGCCACAGAAATATATGAAAGCACTACCCAAAAGATTTTGTAAAATAACTCATTTGGACCTGTGATTCTACTAAGTAATAAATAAATGCTGATCAGAGATTCACTCATTTAAATTCTAAATTCAGGGGCGCCTGGGGGGCTTAGTCAGTTAAGCGTCTTGACTTAGGATTTCGACTCAGTTCTCCATCTCAGGGTTGTGAGATCTAGTCCTGTGTAAGGTGCCTAAGATTCTCTCTCTTTCTCCCTTTCTCGCTCTCCCTCTGCCTCTCCCTCTCCTCTCACACTCGCACACTCTCTCTCTCAAAATAAATAAATGAATAAATTATAAATTGAATCCAAGACAAGCAGGATTTTGTTTTTAAACATTAATAATCTACTCATTGACATTAATTTATGACTTATTACTTCCTAAGTAATGTTTGGACAATTTGCAATAGTTAAAAAACATAATAAAACTTTTTGTTTCCTAAAATACCAACAGAATCCCTCTGAGAAATACCGTACTACTTGAAAAAAATCAACATGACATTAATAAGGGCAGAGAGGTGGGAGATCATAATTTGGGGGTGGAGTGGAATTCAGAAGGTGTCTACTGAGTAGGCTGTAAACCATGATGACCATAGGAAAGTTCTAGAGATCTTCCAGAACTGACAAAACTAGAACACAGTCTTGATCCTGCTAAAGTCATATATTCTGTTGATTTCTGTTTAGGACATGCTCCCTATTTGTTTCCACCAATCAAAATGGAGCAATGTCATCTGGTGGGCAGAACACTCTTTTACATTTGAATATCACATATTGCATCAACTACAGTTTTTATACATAGAATTTAATATATAAATTTAAGTAAACTTCATGATTACACACCTTTGTTTACTTTGTATTACACAATTAATTATGACTTGACAGGAATGGGCTACAATTCTCCCACTATTAAAGTGCCACATAATGTAACAATTAAAAAAAATAGTCTTGCTAATTTTGGCCATTCTAACTGGTGTAAGGTGATATCTCAATGTGGTTTTAATTTGAATCTCCCTGATGGCTAGTGATGATGAACATTTTTTCATGTGTCTGATAGCCATTTGTATGTCTTCATTGGACAAGTGTCTGTTCATATCTTCTGCCCATTTTTTGATATGATTATCTGTTTTGTGTGTGTTGAGTTTGAGGAGTTCTTTATAGATGCTGGATTTCAACCTTTTGTCTGTACTGTCATTTGCAAATATCTTTTCCCATTCCGTGGGCCAAAGATGAAAAGAAGGGCCATCTGTACCCCAATGTTTATAGCAGCAATGGCCACGGTCACCAAACTGTGGAAAGAACCAAGATGCCCTTCAATGGACAAATGGATAAGGAAGATGTGGTCCATATACACTATGGAGTATTATGCCTCCATCAGAAAGGATGAATACCCGACTTTTGTAGCAACATGGACCAGACTGGAAGAGATTATGCTGAGTGAAATAAGTCAAGCAGAGAGAGTCAATTATCATATGGTTTCACTTATTTGTGGAGCATAACAAATAACATGGAGGACAAGGGGAGTTAGAGAGGAGAAGTGAGTTGGGGGAAATTGGAAAGGGAGGTGAACAATCAGAGACTATGGACTCTGAAAAACAATCTGAGGGGTTTGAAGTGGTGGGGGGTGGGAGGTTGGGGGAACCAGGTGGTGGGTATTAGAGAGGGTACGGATTGCATGGAGCAATCCGTGGGTGCAAAAACAAGGAATACTGTTATGCTGAAAATTAAAAAAAAAAAAAAATAGTGTCTGGAATGGAATCCAACTGCCTGAGTTCAAATCCTACTTATGTAACTTTGAATAAATTCCTTAATATTCAGAACCTCATTATCTTCAAGTATAAAATTATAAGTTAAAAAAAAGTGATTAAATGTGTGGACTCAAGCAAATGACCTGGTTTTAGTGTTGGTGTTCCTTATAATCTATGTGACCTAAGGCTAATTATTTACCTTTTCTGTGCCTAACTTTCCTCCTCTATGAAATGGCTATTAATAGTACCTAGATCAAACAGTTCCTGATTAGAGTCCAAATTATATACTATGCTAAACTGCCTTCTTGAAAGATTATAAAAATGTTTAACTAGTTCTGGGTGATATCAAACTGGTTGATTGAATTTTTTAGATTGCTTTAAGTATAGTTGGTTCCCGACTTAGGATGGTTTCACAATTTTTTCACTTCAAGATGGTGCAAAAGTAATAAGCATTTAATAGAAACCGTCCTTCAAATCTTAATTTTAATCTCTTCCTGGGCTGGTGATATGCAGCACCATACTCCCTCATGATGCTGGCTAGTAGTAAGCCACAGCTCCCAGTCAGCCATGTTATCATAAGGGTAAACGACTAATACATTTACAACCATTCTGTACTCATACAATAATTTTCTTTTTCACTTTATGTAATAAATTACATGAGGTATTCAACACTGTTTGTGAAATAGGCTTTGCTTTGTGTTAGATGACTTCACCCAGCTGTAGGCTAATGTAAGCATTCTGAACACATTTGAAGTTCAGTAGGCTAAGCTATGATGCTTGGTAGATTAAGTATAGTAAGTGCATTTTCAACTTCTAATATTTTCAACTTACAGTGGGTTTATAGGGATGTAACCCCATCATATGTTGAGGAAGATCTATACTAAAACCAGGACATAGTTTTATTGTACCCACACTGACTCAGCATAAACAGTCGATTAACACACATTTTGTATGTTATACGTATTATATATTGTATAGAAATGAAATGAATGTATAGAAATGAAAATTTTAAGAAAATCATAGAAGAAAATACATTTACAGCACTGTACTATAAATTATTGGGAAAACAATCAGCATATAAATGGAGACTCACAGTTCAAACCCATGTTGTTTAAGGGTCAACTGTAAATGCTTTGGTTTTGATAGTACGGAAAAGCAATAGAATGAATATCTCACTTGTTTGTGACTGCCCAGCATCATTCAAACAACCTTTCACACTGTAAGCCAAAATTTACTTTCCAGCTGCTTTTGCAGCAAAAGCACAGGTGTAACAACCCTTCAACAAAGTGATGCACATGCGTGAGACTAGTTTATAAGAGAGCAGTGTGAGAAAGGGATGGTCCGAAAGAGTCCATCTTTGATGAAGGATATCAAGGATGGTTGAAGTCAATTTGTCTTACAGCATCATGGGGAGGCATTGCTGGTTTCTGGGTCCACACAGCGTTGGGTTCTTTGCCTCAGTGACTCCCACAGTTTTTGTACATTTTTCCTGGACATGTAGCTTTTTTTAAGATTTTATTTATTTATTTGACATTTGACGGAGATCACAAGTAGGCAGAGAAGCAGGCAGAGAGAGAGGAGGAAGCAGGCTCCCTGCTGAGCAGAGAGCCCAATGCGGGGCTCGATCCCAGGACCCTGGGCTCATGACCTGAGCCGAAGGCAGAGGTCTCAACCCACTGAGCCACCCAAGTGCCCCATGGACATGTAGCTTCTATCTCTGACCATCCGGCCCTCTTGGAAATCTCTTAACTACCGAATATCCTTTTAGCAAACTTCATGTCTGTTCAGACCAATCAAAGTGGACTCTTCTCTCTGTTAGTAACTTTGATACTGGTGAAACAAGGCAGACAGGCAACCTCTCCCATAGGAGGATCTGGATTTCAGACCATGACAAAGGGACAGCAGAAATACATCATGGAAGTTCCAATGCTGCCTACTTTGAGTTCAGCTATGAGTTCAGATCACCTTTACTTGTATTTTTTTTTTTAATGGAAAACAACTGCCTCTTCTAAACTTAAGGCTTCTAGTTTTCCTAAAATGTTAAGCAACTAAAAATGTAGGTAAAGGAAAAAAAAAAAAAACATAAGACAGTGTAGTTCTATGTGGCAATAGTATCTGAGAAGTTTCCTTAGCCTTAGCATTACTATTTTGGATCAGATAATTACTTATTGTGGGTAGCTGCCCTCTGCATGTCACTGGTCTCTAATCCATTTAACACCAGTAGAATCCTTAGGCTAGTTTTTACATCTAAAAATATCTCTACACATACCCAAATATCCCCAGGGTAGGGAGGGGGCAAAGGTTGAAAAACATGGATATAGGAACAAAGAATGGTAAATTTTTGACAAGAGCACTGCCCATGCACCTTGGAATTATTAATAGTGTTTCAGAGCACTATTTCCTCTTAAGTATGATTTGGCTCAGAACCCTTCTCAACACAGCACTCCAAGCAGCTACTTTTAATTAATAGGAGTTGACACATAAAACAAACCCCTATTGATATCTCTATTGGAGTTTACTTCTTCCCCACTGCCTGACTTACCTAACTTCCACTCCTATGCATTATACTCTTTGGCTAAAACCAAAATTTGTCTGGGACCCAAACTTTTTAGGCAACTTGGGAAAAGTGTATGTAGGATTTATTGATTCTCCAGGGGTTTCTCCATGACTCGTTCTGTTTCTCTTACCTATTCAGGCAACAAATTGGTTAAAGAAAACCAACGGGACAGTGGAATAGGGAAGGACAAGTTAACTGAAGCTCTGTTGCAATGGATTCGATATAACTGATGGCTGTGTGCTAGGCAGTGTTTGAAAAGTTTGGCAATAGAGAATAACCCAAAAAGAATAACCAAAAGAGTAACTAAGGAAGGTGTGTAGGAGTAGTAATGATAACCTTTTGGCAACAGAGTGCCATCTCTTGTCATTATGACTTTATATTTTGAATGTCTAATCTGTTAGTTCTATAATAACAACCAGTTACAAGTGTGTATATTCATTTCACAAAATTGCAAAGTGTCCATTTATACACATATGATATGTGCATAAATGTGTGCTACATGTTATATGCATATATGTAATATGTGTAAATATATACATTATATGCATAGGCACACACATATGCATACATGGACCTCATTTTGTGAAACGAAAGTGTTTTTAAAGTGCATCACCTTCAAATATTTCTTCTAGCATGCTTTTAGAACATCCAAATTTAGATTTTTGAAAGCTAGGAGAAAAACTTCTGCAAGTTGGTTTCCTTAAGTATTTAAAATCTCATGGCAAAATTGCCACTGGTATGAACCACAAAAGCGGAGCCATCTGGGCCAGACCTATAGTCTTTGTGAGAATCTGGCTCAAATTTTGTTACCAATTAAAACATCATATATAATTCTTCTATGGCTTGAGTAACAGAAATTTTTGGCCCACCACAACTCTATTTTATACGGGAATATTAATCTCTTGACTTAGCCTGGCAGTTTTTTCAGATTTCTTTTAAAAATTTATAGAACAAAATTAAAGTTTCTTCATTCCTTTTCCCCTACCACTTGATTTACAGAGGGCATTTTATATCTTTGCACATATAATTCTTCCTTTATTGTCTTTATGATCAATGATCTGATATGAACTTTAATTTTTAATATCAACTCTATCAATGATACGCACAAATCATCTGAAAACGGAGAAGGGGTAGGTTTTCTGAGAGCAGGATATTTAGAAACCAGGTCATAATAAGCAACACAAAGCAATTATCATCTGTCACTGCCTAAAACCTGCATGAACTCTTCATCTGCACTGAGCATCAAGCTCAAGGGTCAAGGGTCAACCTAGAACCGGAGGGTGGAGGTGGAATGTCAATGGGTGACTGCGGAGCCAGTTTCTATATCAGTTCCTGGCCTCTCACTAGCCACACCAGCCAAGAAGCCCTGCTGAGGCTTAACAGAAGGAGGAAAACTGACAGACAGTAGGCTTATCTGACTTGTCACCAACCCTGGAATATCTGTGGTCGATCAGCAATCATCATGGATATTGGTGTGACTGTTTCAGAGAAGGCACTCTCTAGCCTGTTCCATTATCCATTCCATGAGAGTGCATCTAGTTCTAGCTTCCTGCCAAGCTTGGCACTATGTTCTATCCACCTAGCTGCTAAGAGAGAGATTGTCCCTGCCTTCATAGAAGAGAAGCTCTTGTTACTGATGTGCTAGTTCACTGATGTGTTACTATGTAAGGCCACAAAGGAAAAGATCATTTTCCATGTTATTTTATGTATGAAAATTTTTAGGAGAGGAATATGAAGGTCTGGGGTCCATTGTTAGTACCCAGAAGAGAAAATTTTGAAAAACCCTAATATGGCAGTGTTCTCCAGTGTGGGTGTACCATATTACTTTCTACCTGTGAAGATCTTCAATTGTGTCTACTTGTCTGAGACAGTAGCTGAGGGAACAATGCTAAGGCCTTTGTCTTATTGGAGATGAGGATCACTAAACTAACTGAAATAAGTAAACAAGAAAACAAAATACAACATGTAGAATCACAATAGGCCCCTGAAGTTAGTAAACGGAAGGATGTGCCAATGTGATAAGGAAAGTGAATAATCAGAGAATTAGACATACAATTCTACCCAGGAAGAATATATTTGAGTCTTCAGAGAAATAAAAGGAAGAATTGCCCAGCAATTAGATATTTAGCAGAAGGGTAAACCTCCCAAAATAGTTCACTTCATTCAAACAGTCTATTTAGCAAAGCATTGGGAAAGGAGTTGAGAGTTGACCTCTAAAATCCCTAATATCAAAATTATATTATTACAGTAAAATTAAATAGACAAAGGGTAACTAGACTAGTCACAAGATGTGGGAAAATTCACTATTGTCTCTAGGTATGTAAAGCTTTTTCGAGGTTTTTACCTTAATGTGGAATAGAAAATGAAACTTTTTAATCACTTTTAGTCAATGATATAAACCCAAGAAGATGGATGATAAGTATCAGAGAGTTTCATGAAGTTGATTTTCTTAACAATTAATCTAAGTTAGGCTTATTCCCTTGTGTAGAAAATGGCAATCTACTAAAAAATACACAAATTTGTGTTATAATTAATGTATGAAAAAATAGATGGACCATGATTAAGGCAATCAATGTGACTAGAATATGAGCCATCTCATTAATCATAGTCCAGCCAGATTTCAACATTAACAAAATGCATCATCTTTAATTTCATAGTTACCATCCAATCCAAATAGAACAAAACATACAATTAAGCCATTTAAAATAGTTGGATTAGGTCATTGCGTTTTTTGGTCAAACCCTTTCCTTTAAAAGACAATGGATTTCTTCATAGGAAACTCCTGTTGGCAGGCCTACTTCTAAATACTGCCCATTGATTTTCGCATCTCCCGTGAAGAGAAATAGTCCAACTGCCCTAAAATAGTCATTTCTTCTTGAGATAGCACTATTAGAATATAAAATAAAATATTTTCCACTGTTCCTGATCTCAGTGGGCAAGCTTTCAACATTTCTTTGTGGTATGTTTGCTGTTGGTTTTTTTGGAGATACACTACAGATTAAGGAAGTTCCTTTTCACTTCTGGTTTACTTAGGGTTTCTTTCATATGTGGATTTAAATTTAATCATACATGTCTGCTCATATTTTATTCCTTTTATCTGTTATTTAATATGGTTGATATCTGTTAATAATGAAATCATTGACTTTAAAATCCTAAATCGCCCTTGTATTATTGATATGAACCCAATCTGGTCATGATATGTTTCATTTCTGTAAGTCACTGGATAGCATTTTTAAAATATTTTGTTTAGCATTTTTTGAATCAAGAGACTGGTTCATAGTTTCCCCTATAAGCATTTTTAAAAGATCAGATATTGGTATCAAGATGAGAGTGGCCTCATGAAGAAAGCTGGGATGGGATGACTTTACTCTATTCTCTGCAAGTTTATGTAAGATTTCTGTTATTTTTTTTTTCTTAACTGCTTGATAAATATTCATTGATGAGGGGTACCTGGGTGGCTAAGTCAGTTAAGTGTCCGACTCTTGATTTCAGCTCAGGTCATGATCTCTCTGACGTGAGATCAAGCCCCTCATCAGGCTACACACTAAGTGTGGAGCCTGTTTAAGAGTGTCTCCTTCCCTCCCTGTCTACCCCTTCCCCTGCCCTCTCCCTCTCCCTAAAAATAATAATAATTATAACTATAATTATTATTATTCACTGGTGAAATGTCACTATTTGGGGAAACTTGGTGAATGTTACACAGGAGGACTATAATGTCTTTGCAACTTCCTGCATGTCTACAGTTATTTCAAAATATATATATATTTTTTAATTCACTGGTGGTACTTCCAGTTTCCAGTTCATATGTAAGGAGCTTGGAAGTTTCCACTCCATCCTAACAACAAATAAAAAGGTGAAGGAACTGAAAAATCAGTAACTCTTCTTGGAATTTTAAGAGAGGGGAAAACACAGGGCAAACCTCTTCCCCCAAAAGTGGACAGACAGACAAATACAGTGAATCACAGCTTACCAGAGAAAACACAGACTCACAAGCAGAAACTACCTCAGGATCCAGTGTAGGAATAGAAAACCCTGAACTGTAAGTGACTGACAAATTCCTGGAGCCTTACAGTAGGGAAGCATAAGAGTTAAATACTCCAAAGAGACCCAGTATTGGGAGACAGACCCCCAATATTGTGAAATTTACTTCCAGGAGCCTGACCAGGATCCCACATTAAATATTAGTGAAAAATCCACTCCTGCTTTCAATAGGGGAGGGTAATAAGAAACCATCCTACCATAGAGCAGAGTATACTTTTCTTCCTAACAAAGACTGCACTCAGAAGAAACTGGCTAACCAGAGCCTAACTTGCTTGGGTAATATCAGAACCTAACTAATGTAGGTAGAGGGAAATACCTGACTCCAACCTACTTTAGCCATCCCATCCCATCTAAGGGGCAGGGGAAACATGTGAAAGACTTGTGAATTCCATAGTCCAAAGGCATAGGCTCGCTAAAAGACTGAGACCTTATCATAGAACTATAGAATGCTTTCCCTCCCCCAATACTTCACGATATTACAAAGACCTATATACAGGAGTTCCTTTTTTTTTTCTTTTAAAGATTTTATTTATTTATTTGACAGACAGAGATCACAAGTAGGCAGAGAGACAGGCAGAGAAAGAGAGGGGGAAACAGGCTCTCCACAAGCAGAGAGCCCAATGTGGGGCCTGATCGCAGGACCCTGAGATCATGACCTGAGCCAAAGGCAGAGGCTTAACCCACTGAGCCACCCAGGCAAGGAGTTCCTTTTAACTTGTACATCATGTCTGGCTATCAAGAAAAAGTTACAAGACATTTCAAAAAGCAAACAAAAAGCCACATTTGGAAGAGATAGAGCAAGCATCAGAACCAAACATGGCAAAGATGTTGGAATTATCAGACCAGGAATTTAAAACAACTATGATATGCTAGGGACTCTAATGGATAAATTAGATAGCATGCAAGAACAGATAAGCAATGTAAGCCCAATGTAAGAGAGATAGAAATAGTAAGGGGGGAAAAAAATAAGAAGAAATACTCAGATAAAACACACTATAACCGAAATGAAGAATGGCCTTGATGGGCTCATCAATAAAGTAGACATAGCTGAGAAAACAATCTCTAAGTGTGAGGATATATCAATGCAGTCCTTGAAAACCAGAAAAAGAGAACAACAGCAACAACAACAACAACAACAAAAAAAAACAGCACAGAGTATCCAAGGACTGTGAGACATTTACAAAAGGTATGACATATGTAATGGCAATACCAGAAGAGAAAGAAAGAGAAAAAAGAGTAGAAGATGTATTTCAAACAGTGACTGAAAATTTCCCCAAACTAATGGCAGACCCCAAACTACAGATTCAAGAAGTTTAGGGGACAACCAGTAAGATAAATGACAAAAACTAAAATAACACTATACATTTGCATGTAATTTTCAAACAGAATATCAAAGATAAACTCCTGAAAGAACTGAGAGGGAAAAAAACACCTTACCTACAGAGGAACAAGGAGAAGAAACACATCCTCAGAAACCATTCAAACCAGGAAAGACTGGAGTAAAGTACTTAAAGTATTGAGAAACAAAAAACACCCCAGCAACCTAGAATTCTGTATCCTGTGAAATCATCCTTCAAAAATGAAGAATAAAGACATTCGCAGACCAAAAAAATTGAGGAAATTTGTGGCCAGTATAATAATCCTGCAAGAAATATGAAAACAAGTTCTTTAGAGGGTAAAATAATATAGGATAGAAATTCAGATCTATACAAAATAAGGAAAAACCTCAAGGAAGAATTAAATGAAGGTAAAATAAAAACTTTCATCTTTCTTATTTTAATTGATATAATAACCAACATTTGGTTCAAATTAATACCAAAAATACATTTAATTATGTTGGCATATGCATAGCTCATATATAGAAAGATATACAGATATGCTATTGTATGCTTATATATAAGTGAAATGAATGGTGCAATAATATAAGACATGGAATATAAGAATTAGGATTATTTTGTTTTTATAAAAGACTCACAATACCCATGTAGTAGTATAGTGTTACTTGAAAGTGTACTTGGGGGATGCCTGGGTGGCTCAGTGGGTTAAGCAGCTGCCTCCAGCTCAGTTCATGATCCTAGGGTCCTGGGATCAAGTCCCGCATCAGGCTCCCTGATCAGTGGGGAGCCTGCTTCTCCTTCTCATTCTGCCAGCTGCTCCCCCTGCTTGTTTGCTCTCTCTCTCTTTCTCTGGCAAATGAATAAATAGAATGTTAAAAGAAAATATATACATGGATTAGTTGTAAGTGTATACCGCAAATTCAAGAGAAATCACTTATAAATGAAAAAGAAAGAAAGGAATATAACAATATCCTAAGAAAAGAGGGAAAATTGAAACATACAAAATGTTTAATTAAACCACAAAAGTCAGGGACATCTGGCTGTTTCAGTCAGTGGAGCATCTGACTCTTGGTTTTGGGGTTGTGAGTTCAAGCCCCACATTGTATGTAGAGATTACTTAAAAATAAAATCTTAAAAAAAAAAATGGCAGAGGGGCATCTCAGTGCCTCAGTCATTTAAGTGTCTGCTTTCAGCTCAGGTCAAGATCTCCAGGTCCCTGATCTCCAGGTCCTGGGATCAAGCCCCACCTTGGGTACCCTGTTCAGTGGGGAGTGTGCTTTTCCTTCTGCCCCTCCCCCTGCTCCTGTGCTCAGTCTCTCTCTCTCTCCCACCTCCCTCAAATAAATAAAATCTTCATTAAAAATTTCAGAAAAAGGGTAGAAAATAGGAACAAAGAACAAGGGCAAAAATAGAAAACAATAATGAATAAAATAGATATTAATCCAACTATATAAACAATAATTTTGAACATAAATAATATAAATGTACCAATTAAAAGACAGAGATTGCCAGAATGGACTTGTTTAAAAACAAACAAACAAACAAACAACAACAACAACAACAAAAAAAAAACACGACCCAACTATGTGTTGTCTACGGGAAATCCACTTTAAATATAAAGACACATATAGATGTGCAAATGGATAGAGAAAACATAACATGCTAACACTAATCAAAAGAAAATAGGAATAACTATATTAATTTCAGACAAAGCTGGCTTCAGAGCAAGGAAAGTTATCAGGATAGAAGAAGGGTACTACGTAAAGATAAAAGGATCAATTCTCCAAGAAGACATAACAGTTCTTAACATGTAAGCACCTAACATCAGAAAATCAAACCATGTGAGGCAAAAACTTACAGCACTGCAAAGAGATATAGATGAATTAACTATCACAATTGGAGACTTCAACACCCCTCTATCAATAATGGATGGATCCAGCAGGCAGAAAGTCAGTAAGGCCATAGTTAACTCAACAACACCTTCAGTCAACTAGATATAATTGCCATCTTAGATAAGTCAACCAACAAGAGCAGAACACACATTTATTTCAAGTCTATTTATTTATTTCAATTTTTTATTTCAACACACATTTATTTCAAGCATTCCAAGATGAACCACATTCAGGGCCATAAAATACACCTTAACAATTTTAAAATAAATTATGTAATGTCTGCTCCCAAACCACAATGAAATGAAACTAGAAATCACTAATAGAAAAAAACAATAAATTCCAAAAATACATGAAGATTAAACAATGCACTTCTAAGTAACTTATAGGTCAAATAAGAAATCTCAGGTGAAATGAAATACTTTGAGCCAAATGAAAATGAAAAAAAAATTATCAAAATGTATGGAACACAGTGAAAGTACTAAGAGGAAATTTTATAGCATGGAATGCATAAATACCTCCGAACCTAATAATATACTATATGTTAATTAAATTGAATTTAAATAAAAATATTTTAAAAGAGAAGAAAGATTTAAAATTAATAATGTAAGTTTCTGCATTATGGAGTTAGAAGAAGAAGACAAATTAAATCCAAAGTAAGCACAGGAAAAGAAATACTAATTAGAGCAGAAATCAATGAAACAAAATAAGAAATTATTAGTGAAAAAAATCAGTGAATTATACCTATACTAACATCCCCAAATGAAACATACAGGTATAAATCTAGCAAAATATGTATAAGACCTATATGAGAAAAACAATGCAATGTTGATGGATAAATCGAAGAAGAATAAGTGGAGAAATTTTCCACCTCTATGGATAAAAAGACTGAGTATTGTCAAAAAGTCAGTTCTCAACTAGATCTAAGATTCAATGCAATCCCAGTCAAAATCCCAGCAAGTTAATTATGTAGATATTAACAAATGAGTTCTAAAGTTTTTAAGGAGAGACAGAAGACCTAGCATAGCCAACACAATAGTGATAAAAAATTACAAAGGTGGAGGCTGACACAGTAAGATTTCAAGACTTACTAAAAAGCTACAGTAATAAAGACAGTATGATGTTGATAAAAGAATAGACAAGTAGATCATGGAACCAAATAGAGTCCAGAAATAAATCTACACAAATATAGTCAACTGATTAGATAGATAGACATAGATAGAGGGAGGGAGCAGTAATGGCAATACAGTGAAGCAAACAGTGTTTTCAACAAATGGTGCTAGAATAATTGGACATCCCTATGCAAAAATAAATCAAAACACAGACCTTACATCCTCTACAAAAATTAATTCAAAATGCAAAACAGACCTAAATGTAAAATGCAAACAATAAACATCCTAGGAGATAGCACAGAAGAAACATGGATATGGTTATGCATTTTTACAAAATCAGAGACAAGATTCATGATAGGAAGATTGATAAGCTGGACTTCATTAAAATTCAAATTTTCTATTTTATAAAGACACTGCCAAGAGAATGACAAGCCACAGACTAGAAGAAAATATTGAAGAACTGTTATCCAAAATGTACAAAGAACTCTTAAAACTCAAAAATAAGTAAATTAACAACCTTATTTTTTAAATGGGCAAAAGACCTACCAGACAGGCCCAAATCCAAAACACTGACACCACCAAATGCTGGCGAGGATATGGAGTAACAGGAACTCTTTTTCATTGCTAGTCAAAATGCAAAATGGTACAGTAACTTTGAAAGATAATTTGGCACTTTCTTAGAAAACTAAACAAATTCTTATGATACTATCCAACAATTGAGCTCCTTGGTATTTAACTGAAGGAGATGAAAACTTATGTCCACACAAAAACATGTGAATGGATATTAATAGTAGCTTCATTCATAATTGCCAAAACTTGACGGCAACCAAGGAATGAATAAAGCGTGGTACCTCCAGACAATGGGATATTATTCAGTTCTAAGAAGTAATGAAATATCAAGCTGTCAAATTTTAAAACTGGACTTATTCCGTATTCTAATAGGCTACATATTCTTAAACATTACAAAACTATAAAATACTAAACTAGTACAGATTTCTTAATATATTAATATGTGGTTTTGAAGTTTCTAAATATTTCATACTTTAAAACATTTTACACTTTATACTTATACTTTGAATAGTATTGGAATTAATATGCCTGAAATTAAAAGGAAAAGAATCTCCCATCCACTTAACTGTAGCTATTTTCCATTAAAGATTTAGGCCAAGCATAGTATTTGGAACTATATAAAATATTATGACATACTATATAATTTTGGTCATTGTTTCCGTAGTCCTTGAGGATAGTAAGGATGAGAATTTTGGTCAGGGATTTGATTGGATTCTTACTCTAGGCATGAATGGATCTTCTAAACTCTATCTATAGTTGCTATGTCAATTAACCTATAATAATAAGAGGAAGTGGCCTTAGTTCAAGATACCACTGGATTCATAATATATGAAGAAATCTGCAACTTCAAACTTGGTTATCTCTGATTTTGCTTTTGTCATTTGATAGGTAAGGGTCATAAAAGCCTTCTGTCTGTGCTTTAAACTTGGTGGAATCCAACATACCTACCATTTAATCTTGGGACCCTATAGCCATTGTGGATTTTGAATTTTATCTCGTTGAACTTAATACCTTTCATGGCTTTCTCTCATAATTCAGTGACAACTTACATGGTCATCATAGTAAGAGTCTATTTTTAGTAGCTTGAAGATAATTGTAGTTGCACCTTATAAAGAACTGAATCTTCTAAATGGACATATCATTTCCACTACACTTCTGAACACCTGAGTTTATTTGAGTGTAGATATTCATTTGTATGATGATATTCACTCTAAGCAACACCTACTACTCTAAGTAACTTTTGAAATCCCCCATTGAAATACCAAGATTGGAGCCAAACTCTTAATTTGCCTGCCTCATTCAACAATTGCATACCTGGAAAAAACTCAAATATAGGAACCTAAATGCCACTATTCCTATGAAAGTTTCCAGTAGTCTCTGATTAGGGTTCACATTTAAAACCCTAACGTACCTTCGAGTATCTAAACAATGGTGCATGATCTCCATACCTAGAGACAGAGGCCTATCTATGTTTCCTTTATTGCACAATAATTTATTTTTACAATGATTTAAAAAGGAATACATGTTTATATAAATGGCACGATTTTTTATTGTGATAAAATAATACATGATATGAAATCTATCCTCTAAGCAATATTTTAAGTTTAAAGTACAGTATTTTTGTACATTGTTGTACAATGGATCTCTACAAGTTTTTGATCTTGCACAACTAGACCTCTCTACCCATTGAACAGCAGCTTCTCTTTTCCCCCAGCTTCTAGGCCCTGAAAACCGCCATTCTACTTTCTCCTTCTTTGAGTCTGACTACTTTAGATACTTCACATGGGTAGAATTAGGCGGTATTTGTTTTTCTACAACTGATTTATTTCACTTAGCAAAATGTCATCAACGTTCATCCATGTTGTAGTATATGACAGAATCTCCTTTTTAAGGCTGAATACTATTTCATTGTTTGTATAAGCCACATTTTTTAAATCTATTCACCTACCATGGGCATTTAGTTTGTTTCAACCTCTCCAGCATTACTTTCAAATATGCTTATAAGAATATACAATGAAACATACAAGGAGCAGTGAAAACAACTGTACCAATGGTGATAACAACTAATGCTTGAAGCATCCAACTCAGGTGAAAAAGAGAATCATGTTCTCAGTAATTTTTTGATCTGTTAAACTCCAGAAGAGCCAATGTTGTCCTGCCTCACAAGAATTAAAGTGGCAATTTTGTTGAAGAGCAGGTTCCTTGTTTCATCTAGGGGGGGGGAAAGAGTATTATTTGAAGTATAGTGCAGATTTTGGGGGAATGGGGAGTTCATCTAGTCTCAGTCTTTCTTACAGGACTAGGCAGGTTTTCTGTCTCCCAAGAAAATGGACTTTAAGTCTGAATTCAGTGTTTCTGTAGGCAGGACTTGTGATTCATCTCCAAGGCCATTCCTGAAAAGGGAGGTGATGAGTGAGGAGCTGAAAACATAGGTCACCCTGGACCCAAACTAAATACAAACTTCAAAACAATGAGCTCCTGTCTGAATGCGGGTCTCCTGGACCCCAGAGTGGTACCTTAGCCAGACTCTTTGCTGTGGCTATCCTAAGCTGCTGGGTCTGGATCAAGGAGGAAATGTGCATGCTCTTAGCTTTCCGCATTAGATGCTCAGGCCAGGTGCCCAAGGCTGAGATACAGAAAATAGGCTCTTTCTCTTTGTTTTCTCAATCTACCAGCCCCCCTACCTCCCATTCTGTCTCTTTCTCTTTCTCTTTCTCTCTTAACAGAAGTATATATAAAGAAAATGATATACTTGAAACTGGATCATGACTAGGAACCTGGAGATAACTCTTGACCTTTCCAATCAGTATACAAGATAATTTAGACTCTACTGTTCCCCATTCTCATAGAATTCTACAAGAATTCTACCATTAAGATTTCCATTCCCTTCTCTTGTTGAAATTTCAAAAAAGTGTGAAATAGGCAGAATGATAATTGCATGTTCATATTTATTGTTGAACAGCCCAACCAAAGATTATTTCATTTTCTAGTCCAGGAGTCAGCAAACTTTTCCTTTAAAGGGCTGGGCAGAACACATTTTAAGCTTTGGGGACTACCTATGACTCTCTGTCACAACTATTCAGTTCTACCGTTTTAGCACAAAACAGCCAAAGACAACACTTAATTGAACAAACATGGCTTTGTTCCAAAGAAACTTTTTTTTATCAAAATCTTTATTTCCAAAAACAGGTGGATTTTTGTTCACTGTAATTTGCCAACTTTTCCTGCTATTTTCACTCAGTAAGGGCCCAGGTCACAAGTTAACTTGTAGACATTGATAATTACATGTTGATCCTTTAGAGTTATCAATTATTATTATTTTATAGACAAGACAGTCCCAAAAGTTAGGATGGTACTATCCTATAGGACTTTAAACAGTTTTGATCCTGTCGTCAAAAATAAAATCTTAATTTTAGTATGCCTTTCCCAAAGGACTGACTCTATCTACCCTAGAGCCTCAAAGGCTCTTTGACTGGCTTTGCCAAAGTTCTTACCCCCCCAATTAATGAGTTATATGTCAATTAGTGTTAATTCTGTATTTATATGAGAATTATATTTTTAACTTCTGAAAATTAAAATACTGGCAATCTAGCTCTGAGGTAAACATGCCAGCATTCTTATACTCAACACCAAGGGTAAGCTGCACAAATGCCTGGGAAAAACAAGGCAGGCGGGTGAGGCCCTTATCTTCATTCCACACAAGCTCAGAAGTCCCCTGGTGAGACTACATCAACCTTACCTAGAATTCTGATGACACCTTCAATGTCCAATACTCCCTATGTCTTCAGAATCAATGGACAGAAAAACATCTTCCTTACATGTGTAAAATGAGTCAACTCACCAATATAAAGCTCTTAGGTATTTCCAAGCTCTGCTATACAGTAACTACCTGTTTGTAGCATAGATGATTACTCAGAATCCTCCCCTCTCATCAACCCCACCGACATAAAAGAGTTTTAGAAAATGAAGGAAACATGGATTTGATTAAGGAGAAAGATGAATTCAACTTGTCTGAAATCTTCCAAGCTTGAAATATAAAATATGTTACTTTGGTGACTGGTTTAAAAACTAGAACTTTTCTATAAAAAAGA
Source organism: Lontra canadensis (assembly GCF_010015895.1). Classification (NCBI taxonomy): domain Eukaryota; kingdom Metazoa; phylum Chordata; class Mammalia; order Carnivora; family Mustelidae; genus Lontra; species Lontra canadensis. Next base: position 10,443,256 of record NW_022631010.1, read on the forward strand.
GCTTTCAATGAACTTTGACTTTGACTTTCTATAAAAAAGAGCTTTCAATGAACTTTGACTTTCAATGAACTTTGAACTTTATACACAAAATCAGGGTTGGATCAGATTAACTTTAGGGCACATATCAAAGCTACAATAGCATGCTTCTAATCATTTTTCACCTCTGTTAGCTCAACAGTTCACTTCCCCTGATTCCTGTCATGTATTCAAGCATCACTTCCACATGCATAACTTCCCATCCCCAATGTCCAGGACACTCCATTTTTCCATGCACCAGTGCCCCATCTGCAAAGGCCTTCGAATATCTCCATCCTTCTCCAAACATGGCACTGCCATCAACCTGCCTTCTTTGCCCAAAATCTTAGAATCTTTGACATTTCCCTCACTCTTACCATCGTCCTTACATCTACTCAGTATCTGAAACCTATCAGTGCTCCTCTACTCTTGCTGGCAGCTTACTAGTACACACCTTCCCTGGTTTCACTTTTCATCTGCTCAATCCCATGGTTGGCTCAAAGCCCCTACAGCACAGACTAATTTTCTTAAACACAGATTCCCTTGTGCCTCCTTTGCTTAGCCTTGATCAAAATATGTTGGTGGTATCATATTACTGGACAAATAAAATCCAAAACCAAGACCCAACTTAGGCTACATACTAGCCTTTCCATCACAGATTCATTTGTATTACTTCTAAGCCCTTGTTCACTCATTTTATTTCTCCCTGAAATGCATTTTGCCATAGCCTTCCCTTGGATTATGGTGTTTCCAGATATATCAAGCCTGCCTCAAGTTTCCCAGTTCCCCCAAAGGAAACAATATTCTCTCTTTTGATATCTACCATCTTTCACTGGATTCTCTCTCATATTAACATTCTTAAACTTCTTAGGTGTTAGTAGGCAGTAAAGTATGTGACAATAGAGTCTAACAGTTTTCAGTTTGCACCCCAGCATTGACATCTGTCACTTCTGTGACCTTTGCCAACTAACTAAATGGCCCCACACCTTAATTTTTACATATCTGTCAAAAGGTAAGACAACAGTATTTACTTCTCCAGCTTTTGTAGGAACAAATGAAGTTGTCCTATGATAAGTAACATTTACATGGCCCCTAGACATTATATCTTGTAACTCTGAGTTTGCCCTCTAATCAAAATTATTTAATGAGAGACTAAATAATTTTTGTTTGTGTTTGTGGTGTTTTTGTTTTGTTTTGTTTTGTTTGGCTGTCCGGCATCCTTTCCACCTTCTTTTGGTAACAGCGTTCTAGGGGAATATTTCTCCTCATTAGGTCCAGTACTAGAAAGGCTATAAATCAAGGTGCGTGGCCTTTCCTGCCAAGTTTGTGGGCATATTATTTAAGCAGAACAAATTGGAGTTTGTGTTTTGGGAGTTGGTACATTGAGCCTTGAACAAATCTTTCATTTCAAACTTAGATCCCTAACAAAACTGTTGCTCTTCCTGAAATCACTGGAATGTCTGGTTTCAGCCCTTCTAATTTTGGTTTTTCTGATTTTTCTTCCATTTCTTCTTTTGTCTTTCCCTTCAGTATCCCACCCCTCCAAAAAAATTCATTTCTGCTTGAGTTAGCAAAAATGAATTCTGTTGCTTGCAACCAAAGAACCCTAACACAGGATTATGTTATCTATCCTTTAACCTTAAGCAGTCAAAGCCCAATGTCTAGTCCTTATAGTTTTAAGTAAATTTTTGTGATTTAAAAGAATTCTTCAACTTGTGTTGTCCTTATCTATGTACATTTTAGTTTATGTTCACTCTCTTAACTCTGTTATGAATCAGATTCTTGCATGCTTCATTCAGTTTCTGTTCTAAAAATCAAAATATTTATGCTCATCTTATTCCAAAACTAATTTAAGATAACTTTATTTGCATTAGCATAAAAATTAAGACAATAGAGAAGAATTTAAAGTAAAAGAGGTAGAGCTTTTCTCATAAGAAAGTTATAAAATGAATTGACTAAAATGTCCATTATCTTGTCCATCAAATTAATTACCTTCAAAAACTTCATTTCTGGTCCAATATTTTCTACACTGGCTATCTCAAAGACTTAATTGGGGAGATTTTTTTTAAAAAATACAGATAACTAGCTCAAAGACTAATTTAACCTGAAGCCCTGGGTGTGGAACCTGAGATGCAGTATTTTTTCAAATGCCCCCAGTTTATTCTAATGCACAAGAAGGACAGACGGTTTGAAACTCTAGAGCCACTCAGTTATTCAAGATGCTTAAAATGGAATGTAGATCTTCAAATGATACTTGTTAAGTGTAGAAAACTGTGTGTAGATTTGAAAACAAAAATGTGAGCATGAAAGATTCAGTAAAATAAACTCTCTTGAAAAATACTAATACTCTACAATTATTTTTCCATCAAAATAAAATAGTGCCAAGTACACCACCTCTTCCAAGTAACAAATCTTTAAAACCAAAATGAAATTTTAAAACCACTCCTTCAAATAGCATCTGTCCGGTAGGCAGATGGCCTGTTTTAGTTCATTTCCCGTTTCTCCTTGGTGGAGTTCATGGGATATTTCGAGAATCAATGGGTAATTAGGAATTGGGTGCCAATTTAGATATTTGATTTGGAAATTGGGTTTTTGAAAACCATCAATTCCAAATACAGGTCAAACCCTCCTTGTTATGCTATCCCAGAAACTGGCAATAAGAAAATTCTAATAACATTTATAAATGTAGGAGGCGGATTCTCTGGGCTACAGGTGGAGCATACACAGCTGGAAGGAAAAGTAAGACACCTGCTATGTCCTCGAGTACCCTTTAATATGGGTGGGGAAAGGAGAACAATAGGGTCTGTTGTGGTATAAATCTGCGGAGTGGCTATAAATAAATGTGATTAAAGAGCTCTATTGGAAAACATTTCTGAAAGGACAGGTACAAGTGGGGTCCATGGTAGTAAGAAATCAAGGTCAGTAGCCCTAGGCAGTTTTTGTTAAATGTAAAAGACTGCTGGAGAAGTTACATACCTGACATCAGTCAGGAGACATTACTTCATCAGACACATAATTAACCACTCGTTCTAGTCAGTTCAGCAGATGTCTATGGAAGTCTACTGTCTACATGACATTGTGTTAGGCTGAGAGGCATCAATTTCAAACCCAAATGTGAAAAAAAAAAATCACCTGAAAACATTGGAAGACAGATGTCTGAGCTGTAACCCCAAATATTCTGATTTATAAGGACTGTGGAGGGATCAGGAATTTGCATTTTAAGACACTCTAGGGATGGTTTAAGCACAACACTGAGATACCTCTAAAGATTTATACTATGCCTCCACTGAGAGTAACCTAATTTAATGGGAGAGGAGTATTTAGGAAAAGACTCTGGCAAGTGTTTCTGGCTATAGCAAAGCCTCAAAGAACAGGGAGTGATGGGAAACTTCTGAGTGCAAAATACTCCAGAAAGTAGTAGGAGACCAAAAGGAAGAGAAGACAAACAGTTGCTGAGGACTCCTCCCCCAAAAAATCAGATTTCAAAACTTTGCCTAAAACCCATCTGGGGAAGAACAGCAATTTGGGACATATAAGACCACAAGAAAATTCTAGATCAACAGGCACCAAGTATAACTACCTGCCAGTCATTGCAATAGTGGTTTGGATATAGTGTTTTCACTAGGAGGTTGCTACCTCATGATGCTTAGGAGCATGGACCCCAGAGCAGTGTTCATCAACCCCAGTTATGTCTGAGATCACCTGGGAGCTTTGAAAAATGCTGATACAAAGACCCCAAACTAAGATGCCAAACCAAGTTTTAGATATAACTGGTTAGAGGTGTAGCCTGAGCTGTTGTGTTTCTTCTGCATTCTCTAGTGAGACTTGAGCCCTCTAGAACAGTGCTTCATAAAATGTGGGGTGCATCAAAACCACCTGGAGAGCTATAGGGAACACAGAGGCCCAGGCTCCTTCAAGTAGGTCAGAGCCTGGACTCCTGTTTATCAAGTGCCCTAGGTGATTCTACTATCCACCAAGTTTGAGAAACATAGATCTAGAGTGAGGCTGTGGGTTCGAATCAGAGTTTCACAACCCCTCAGTGGTGTACCTTAAGCAAGTTAGGCATTCCATCTGTGCTTCATTTTCCTTATCTGTAGAGCAAGGAGGGTAGCACACATCTAATGAGGAATGAATGTGGATAGCTGTGGAGACTCTCCCTCTCCCTTTTTGACTAAACCAGCAGAGAGATGGCTCAGCAGCTCTTGAGTTATCTTAATAGAACAGGCTGACACTAGAACCAGCTTCACTCTACCCACTTCTTTTTTTTTTTTTTAAGATTTATTTATTTATTTATTTAAGAGTGAGAGAGCATGGGGAGAAGAGACAGAGGGAGAGAGAATATTAAGCAGACTCTGCACAGAGTGCAGATGCAGGACTCGGTCTCAGGACCCTAAGATCATGTCCTGAGCCCAAACCAAGAGTCAGGCACCTAACCAGCTGGGCCACCCAAGTGCCCCCATCATATCCACTTCTAACAAGGCCACTTCCTTGTTGAGGGAGTTTATCTTGGTTTATAATCTCATAGACATTCCCTGCATGTTCTCCTCCAATCCCATTCTCACCACAATTATGCAGAATTATGATTTTGAAACTTCAGCATGCATTGAACCCCTTGGAGGACTTGACAAAGCACAAATTTCTGAGCCCTAATCCTAGCTTCCAAGTCTGCAGCTCTGACTGTGTCTGCTAATTTGCATTTATAACAAGTTTTCAAGGGATACTGATGCTAGCCTGAAATATACTTTGAGAACCACCAATATAGAACACTATGGAGACAGAGTTCCTTGCTAAGGGCTCTGGGTGTAGAGAGTCTGAGGATGTACACTTCACTACTTTTCACTACATATCCCAAATAATCTCTCTTTTATATCTGTATTAACTAAAGCTAATGGGGTGTGTCCATGGCTATAATAGGGATAACATGGGCAATCACATGTAAAATTGTTTAGAAATATACCTAGTAAAGAGTTTGGGCTCTTAAACAGAAGGCAACATTATTTTTTATTTGTCAGGCCCTCCTGAGCACCTACTATTTCCAGACGTTTGGTGAGATGCTAGAATTACTCTGATGAATAAGATACACTCTTTAAACACTTAGACTTGACAATTAAGAAGAAAATAAAAGCATGCCCACAAATAATTATAATGTCATAATAAGCACAACAATGTAAGTGACCTCTAACTTGTACAGAATCCCATTAAGTTAGTTATCGTTAGAAAAGGGCAAAACAATGTGATTGTTTCTTTGCTACCACTCAGCTCCCACAGAAGGCATAAAAAGCCAGTCCCTGACACCCCATACCTCCTACTCCCTCTAGCCCCACCCCTGACTTCCAGAGTTCACTGCACATGTGTGGTATTAGGCTGGATTAGATTCATCTAAAATAAACATAGTGCAGGAAAGAGCATTTAAAAAATATCTGTTAGATGTGGTTTCATCCTAAATTATTTTTGCCCGCATTCGGATGCTTGACGTTTTTATCATTCTTTATTTATTATCTGATGTTTACATAGATTCTTTCTTCAAAGAATCACCACCACTTCTTCAGGTGTTACTTTCATCTGCATTACATTCTTGAAAGATTAAGAATCATTGACTACCTTTATTTTGTGGAGCAGACATGACATGGAAAGACATTGATGGCTAATCCCAGAGCAGAGACTGGAAGCCAGAACTTCTGACTGAGGGGGCCAGGGTTCCACATTCTGTTATATCATAAGAAGTAAAATATATACCACCCAGGGGTAAATGCCTCAATTGCCTCAAATGACAAAAACTTGGGGCAAAAACTAATAATAAATGAAACCAGAGGTGAGGTATTATTTTTCAGAAGTCATGCCTCATCATCTGAGAGAAGAACCTGTCTTCTTCAGGGGATCATCACAAACAGTCTACTTTAAATGAAGATTTAAATTTCCATTTTCACCCACAGGATATAGCAGCTCCTATACCTGATTCCTGTTCCTGCCAAGAAGTGTTTATCCTTACTCAATCGTCTCCAATAATGTTTAACAAATGGTCTGGGCTGGACCACCCAGGTGCTGGTAAGGAGAAAGAAACAAGCATTCCCAGGATCCATGTTTTTCTATGCTGACAATGTCTGGAAAGAATGAGAACTGTGTGTTAAAATATCAGGACTTTCCTCATTTAAAATAAATTGCATCCAGAGTCTCACAGCATTAACGTTAGTAGGTCTGGTGAAGTTGGTCAGAAAAATGGTTGGGTTTTCCCTCTCAGATATTTTCACCTGGTAATGAAACTATCCAGTGGATATACTACCCAATCAGAATTTAAAAAATAAGGCCTGGGTCAATCACCCTCCTTCTGGAACTCATGGGAGAGAAAGCCAGGCCTCCTTCTCAGCTCACAGTATCTCACAAATGCGGCCAACAAATTCAGCAGCTCAGCTGTGCCACCTAGAATATCTTCTTCCAAATTTGCTCATTTCCAGGAAATCCTACAAATATTTACAATCTGAGGTCACTTTGGAATAACATTTTCTAGATGCTGATGGAAAACATGTCTGGCTTGCTTTGAACCATATCAACTTCTATACTGAGTCAGAACATCTTTACTGTGAGAGACTCTTGTAAAACCCAAAAGTTAGAACAGTTGGAAAGCTTGGACAGGGAATTTTCATTATATTCCCAATTCTTGGGAGTCCAGGAGGACTTCTACATGAATTCAGTTGTATTTAGCTAAATATATGGTAATATGTTTCTGGCTCATGGTCATCCTACATTTGAAGGGATCCTAGTACAACTACATAATTTCTAGATTTCTATACAATCTCCACCAAACAACTCAAGAAGAAGGATTTATACCTTTGAAATTTGGAGCTCTTAGGTAGCCAATACCTGCTTATTTAAATAATCTCATCACCACCATTTTTGTGTTTCATCAAATGCCCATAAAGATCTCTGACTAAAGAGAAACCCTTATTAAGGCAACCCATGGCTGAATCCCAATAGGAAGAACTGATGATGATAGCTCTCTTGTCTCCTTAGATATTCACATTAACATTAACAAATACCCAACTTAGAAGAGAGAAATCACTGAGGCATTTGCCATTGATTGGGTCATTCTGAAAAAGATCCAGACTAGTTCCCCAATATTCAAAGAATATTATAGATATTGTAGATACCTTGCAAAGAGCAAAGCAACAGCATTCTTTTTCCCTGATCAGTCCACATCATTTAGAGCCTTATCAAAGCCTTATTAGAGTTACTCACAACCACTGGGGGTGGGGGTTTTAAGGAAGAGAAATGTGAACTAGTTTGACCTTCAGAGTCTTAGGAAATTGTATTGATAGATATGTCAGATTGCTCTAGCTTAGAAAGTCTTAGTAGAATGTATTGCTTGCGTCTTCACAGGAATGATAAGGATAGCCCTTTATTATGTAGGCAGTTCTCAAAAAAGTTCATATAAAGTTATAGAAACATGTCTTCCATCAAACCGGTTTACAACCTCTTCTTGACTTCAGCCCCTCCTCTTCACTTGAATAACAGAGATGTTATCAGAGTAAGAATTAGTTAAGCAGTTGTAGCAAATTTCCCCCCTACATTCAGAGAGCTTATAGTTGGAGGTTTCACCAATAGGTAAACTTAACATTTTGTGACTCTAATCAAGCCATTAGAGAATGGCTCTTCCTCACATCTTGATTTCCAAAGTATCTATAGCTCTCCAGCTCCACCATACCCCACAAAAAATATCTCTTATAGCCAGGGAAAAGTAACACATTCTAACACAAAGAAAACAAGAGTTATTATTGGTTGAGTCTTGGTTTAAGTGAGGAATTTGAGGATAACAGGGGCGTGTAGCATTGTTTCACTTTAAAGAAGTAGATGTAAAATTACAAACCAGAGTGGCACTCCCTCCAGATTCTCTATACCTAGGAAGGATCCAGAACTGATTACCCTTTATGACTGAAGTCTCTCTTTAACCAAGAAGTTTATTTTACAGTATCCTCTTCATGTATACCACTGAATGGGCTACTTACATTTTCTTAACTAAAGGATTTTCTACTGCACTGGAGTGAAAGAGCCATTTCTAACACTCGGTAGTCTGCTTGCTTTCTGGAGGTACTTAATTTTCTTAATTGGACACAGATGAAGACAGGAACATTATCAAAGACTTATCTCAAAATGCAAGTGATAGTTTCCAGGTCTTACTCCTTTCAGTAACCAACAATTAGCAAGCCTAAGATGCTATTTCTTTTGATCCTGTTAAACAAATAGTTCTCAACTTTGGCCACACATTAGAACTGCTTCAGGAATTTCAAAGATCTCAAAGTCCATCCCACCTTGGCCCATTTAAATAGGAATTCTGGAGGTGGGACTCAGGCTTTGGTACTCTCTGAAATTGCATGGTGACTCCAATGATTAAAAATCAGTGTCTTAAACTATAGTTCTCAAGCTTCAGAGCATACCTGCATCACCTGGAGCACATGCTAAAATATAGATTACTGGGCCTCGACCCCAGAGTTTCTGATTCAGTTGGTATAGGGTGAAGTCCAAGAATTTGCATTTCCAACAAGTTCCCAAGTGATGCTTAAACTGATGCTTTTAATATGGAACCACACCTTGAGAACCAATGTCTTACATGAATATGTTCATCTGACAGTTTTAAGCAAAAGAAATAAAGCTCATTTGTTTACGTTTTAGAGAAATTGGTTTAATACAAACAGCTGTTTTTAATAGCATTATATAATCTTTAATTTGACAAACTAATGGAAATAGTGGTGACAGTGCCAAAGAATAAGTCTTAATGGCTTCATTTCCCTCCCAATTATAGAAGAAATCCAACTCATAAAATATAACTGAGATGTTTAAACAAACCACTTATGTGGTACTTAGGTGAAATTGTAACCCTTGTAAATACCACAGATTATAATCAATTTCATGAAGTATCTGGTTTGTTTCACCCAATTCACTTGAAAATGTGAGCAGCAAGGCATCACAGAAAGAGAATTATGTAATTGCACCATGATTAGCAAAAAGGCAATAATTCAAAATATTTCTCTAATTCATGTTTTTCTCATTCCTTAGGAAACAGCTTTCTTCTAATTTTTGAAAACCCCCCAACATCTCTGGCCTCCTGTACCAGGGGAGATACATCACATGAACTCCCTTAGGTGAGTATTACATGTCACATGTATCAATGTACCAAATCCATGTCTTCCTTTTTAGGGTTTTGATTTTTGTTGGCTGGCTATGTATGCACAAATGCTTCCATAAAATAATTTTTTAAAGAATTGTGTGTGGATGTTCCTCTCAGCTTTATTCATAATAGAAGAAAAGACCGAAAACAACACCAATGTTCATTAACAACAGAATGATAAATAAATAAATAATGGCATATCTATACGATGAAGTATGGAAGAATTAAAAAAAAAAGTTTGTATGCCACAGATGCAATACTGAGTCAAAGAAATGAGATATATAGAGTTCATATTGTATGGTTCCATCTAAATGAAGTTCAAGAACAAACAAAACTCATTTATAGCAATAAAATTCAGAAGAGTACTTGTCTTTGAGGGGAGTTTTAACTAAATGGAGACATGAAAAAGCCTTCTGCATTGCTGAAATATTCTGTATCTTATCCTAGGTAGTAAACTGGATACATGTATATGTAAACACTGAGTTTATGACTTGTGCATTTTATATGCTCCAACTTAATTGACAATTTTAATTTCAAAATTGCATTAATATGATAAACTACTTTTTTGTGAAATATGCCTTATATCTAAGTTCAAAAGCTGCTCACATGCTGGAATTTAATAACTGTTAATGATGAGTCTAATATGGAAAAAAAGAGTGCCTGGGTGTTTCAGTTGGTTAAGCATCTGCCTTTAGCTCAGGTCATGATCTCAGGATCCTGGGATTGAGCCTTGAGTCTGGCTTCCTGCTCAGTGAGGAATCTGCTTCTCCCTCACCCTCAGCTCTCCCTCCCTGCTCATGCTTCCTCATACATTCTCTCTCAAACAAATAAATAAAATCTTTTTTTAAAAAGTCCAAAGATTTAGTTATAAAGTCAAATGTAGAAGATTTCCATCTAAAGATTATGTATTATTATTCTTCAAATTTTTTATTTATTTATTTTCAGCATAACAGTATTCATTGTTTTTGCACCACACCTAGTGCTTCTTCAAATGTTTTTAAAAGATTATCTATTTCCACTTCTTTTTTGTGAGACTTCCTTTAGAGTCTCACCCATAAAAGTAAGGTATAAAATGCTATAAGTCAAGAACAAAGAGATTGGAGAGGAGAGAGTCTCCATTAGCAGGCAAAATATTTCAACAGTTTTGGAAGGCAGAAACCATATGGAAGATGGTAACTGAGTTTGCAGATGCAGGAAAATGCAGCCCAAGGTCACTGTAAAGGAGACAGGTGAAGGATAGTGGTAGGGATAATTTCCCTCAAGAATCCTAGAAAGGCATGGCTTTCAGAGGCACCAAATATTATGGTGGAAGTACACGAAAGAGGCAAGATGTAGGGTTAGAGAATAAAGGAAAGTTATCCACTCAAAGTCTATACAAGAATGCCAGAGACCAGAATTCTAGCTCTCATTCAAATGATAAAATATTTATTCTCTGATGGAACTTAGTGTCCCCAGTGAAAAAAATTCTGTTTGCATACTGGCATGAGTCCCTCAATTAAATGTACTGTTCACAACCCAAATAATACCCTAATGTAAATCTCACCCAAAAGCCCCACCAAAGCACATACAGTGGCCAATAAGTTTTAGGGCCTCACTTTTACGAAATAGATAACCAAGGACCACCAGATACTATAATGTGCCAGCAACATAAAAAAGAGATAAAATGAGCAGGGGGGGAAAAAAACACTCAAGAAAACATTAAGCAAAAGTTCATGAGAAATGCTAATTGTTTTTAACAGTGAAAAACAAACAAAAAAATTTGCAAAACAAAAACAATATGCAGTTTTTTTAAATAATAGAGAATAAACAATTTTTAGAAATTAAAACTATAGGGGTGCCTGGGTGGCTCAGTGGGTTAAGTAGGGCTCTCTGCTCGGTGGGGAGCCTGCTTCCCCCTCTCTCTCTGCCTACCTCTCTGCCTGCTTGTGATCTCTCTCTGTGTCAAATAAATAAATAAATAAAAAGAAATTAAAACTATAGGCATCAAAATAAAAATTCAAAAACAGATTGAGAAAATACTATCAAGGAAAGAGCTGAGAATATAGGGAAAAGGGTAGAGAGAAAAATAGAAGAGGAATAATAAGAGGTCTGAAAATTAATATAGGAAACAGGCATTTAGATAAAAAAGGGAAAAGGGAAGGGAAGAAATGTTTTTATTTTTTTAATTTTTTTAAAGATTTATTCTATCTTAGAGAGAGTAGGAGCGAGTGTGAGTGGAGGGAGGGACAGTGGGAGAGAATCTCTAGCAGACTCCCCACTGAGCATGGAGTCCGATGCAGGGCTTGATCTTAAGACCCTATGGATCATGACGTAAGCTGAAACCATGAGTGGGCTGCTTAAGTGACTGAGCCACCCAGGTGCCCCAGGGAAGAAATTATTTTAAAAATCATATGAGAAATATTACCAAAGGTGGGGGGGGGACATGGGTGGGTCAGTTGGTTAAGCATCTGCCTTCGGCTCAGGTCATGATCCCAGGGTCCTAGGATTGAGCCCCACATCAGGCTCCCCACTCAGCGGGCAGTCTGCTTCTCCCTCTCCCTCTGCTTTTCCCCCCTGCATGTGCTCTGTCACACACTCTCTCTCTGTGTCAAATAAATAAATAAAATCTTAGAAAAAAAGAAATTTTACCAAAGGTAAAATACATGCATTTCTTAATTGGAAAAGCCTGAGACAATAAAGGAAAATTAAATAAAAGAGCCATACGAATGTATATCATCATGAAGTTTAAGAACCCAAGGACAGATAGGTTGATGGAATGGTGAAGCGGAGATGTCCTTGAACCTGCTCTCTTACAAAAACAATGAAAATACTGGCAGAACAATTAAAACCAGTAATTTCAGAACTCTTAAAATTAACCAAAACCATTGAACAAACTAAAAATTTCTTGTCCAAAAGAAATGACTGATATATCCAAGACAGACAGTGGGTTATATGGCATTTAAACTTCTGACTATTCCGGCCATGATCTCCCTTACCAGTGCAGTGGCACCATAGCCATGAAAAGCCAGCAACCTCACACCTGAAGATGCCTGGCATCTTTTGGAGTTCTGTAAGCCTCACGCTTACAGCACAGTCAATATTTTGTCCAAACTGATAGCTCCCTAGAAAATCTCTCAGTTCCATGTTTGTATGGCTATTGATTTGATTCAGAGCTCAGCTCATTTAAAAAAATAAATAAAAATAGAAAAATGAAAAAACCTATCTCTAGGTGATTGGTATAAATAATGGAAATCTTTCAGTTATTTTGCAGATGCTTAAAGCTGTGATTTGAGTTAGGGAATTCTAGATCCTAGACAAAAATTTTAAAAGAAGTCCTGGAGAACTGCAGGACCAGAAGGAATTTGAAGAGTTCCAACATAATCCCAGGGATCTATAAGTCCTCTTGCATGTATAAGGTGCTATGTGCATGCCACAAAAAACATGGGAAAGTACAAACCTCAATCATTCATCTCTGGCTGACCTTGAGGCACTGCTTAATCGGAAGTGAAACCCAAGACTGCCTTGTAAATTTCTTGGATTCTGAAGGTGTGCTCTCATATACAGATCCCCTTGACAAGGAATAGAAGATATAAAAGCAAGGTATTTAAGAATATACTTTGATTGATCATTGGCTAACTACTGCATTATACTGACCAAGTGGCAACCTTTAGGAAACCAAGAATAATAACTGCATTTAACTGGATTAGTCACGAATGAGTGTGTAGGCTCAAGAGGGTAGGGGCTTTGTTTTGCTCACCAGAGTGTTCCCAATCCTTTGCCTATTTGCTAAGTTCCATGAACATATGAATACTCAATTAATATAGAGTAACAGGCTTGAATCATTATCATTTTATAAAAGAAAAAGACTTACATATGAATCTGGCACTTTTGATCATTGTTTAATGCTTTGAGATAGGAGGTGGCAGAAGTAACACCTATGGATTAGGAAATGAGGAAAAAATAAAATGGTGAGGTAGTACATTGATGTGATGTCCAAATCCCCTGCCGGGAATGAAGGATTTGTCCCTCCATTTGCTGGAATGCGGTGAGAAGCTGGTCTCCACTGCCAGCCCTCCTTGTGGACTGCCTCAGGCCTATAGGCTTCTTCCGGAGCAGCCTATACCTGAAGACTGATCACACTGGGGTCCTGCTCTTAGCATGTCCTGCTTCACTGGGCCTGAATTCTCCCTCTGTCCAATCCTGCTTCTCCTGCCCCACTCCCACAAGTGTTCATCACGACAGCATTTCTTAATACGATGCTATCTGAATCTGTATCCCAGAGAACTAGGAATCAAGTCTCCTATCCATTTCTTCCATTTCATCAGGCTGTCTCACAAATGAGCCCAGTCGAGAAAGTGCTCCCTGTTATTTTTTTCTTGAATAAACACTTCTCCCAGAGTATGTGCTCCCTGGTCTTCTATTTGGCACGGTTTAATTAAATGAATATGCCTTTGCTTCTTTCCGGCCTTTGATAGAGGTTTGACATGCTCTCATAAAAATATAAAGAAGTGGTTTATTATAGATTTGCTATGTCTTTCTATCTTTATTATTTGTTTTCAGAGATTGGTGAGCCCAGTCATAATTACACATATTAGCAAACCAGTTACCAACTGCTCTGGCAGACTTCGGACCAACCTGGCTTGGAAAACACCTGGTAAAACATATTTTCATTCAACTTCAGGCAATTCAAAAGCAGCTGAAAGTCACTTAAGTGGAAACCCAACTATGATGCTGCTTTTCAAATCAAAAGAAAGAGCTCAGCTCCACAGGATGTGGCAGATTGCCAGGTGTTTAATATTCGAGGGGCAAGTACACTGTTGGGAGCATCTTTACATAATTGACAAACCAAAACCCAAAGTACCGATGTTAACAATTTGCTTCTCTTTGACCACAGAACTGGTATTGTGATATTCCTCTACTGCATATAAATCACTTTCATAGGGCCATTAAAGGGTTGTTTTGAGTCTCTAGAAGACTAGCAGCAAGCTTCTGGGTAGCTGAGCAATGTTAGAACAAGGTACATGGTAGGTTTAAGGTCACTCTGGAGCCACCATCATTTTTCTTCTTTCTTGCCCCCAAATCTGACAGATTATTTCAGTGCGAATGCTATGTATTTGAATTGTATGCAGGAAATTGTACAGACACGTGGTTTTCACCATAAGGCCTTCGATGAATTGGATCAGGACATCAAACATCAGCAAATCTCCAGATGTAAGGAAAGGCTTTACAGAAGGTTTGCTGATTATGTTTTGCCAACAATCTGGGCTGTGAGGCAGACACATCAGACAGAGGATGTCGCATGAGCTGATAAGCATTTTCACAAATCACTGGCGGTCAGAGGTCAAGGTGCCTCATTTCTCTCTCTGTGTGTACCTCACAAAACTCACAAGTGATCTGTTATCAGAGGAACGATAGAATAGGAAACTAACTAAAAAATGGATAATACCAGCTACATGAAATTTCTCAAGGAAAGATTAAATTTTAAGTTGTTTTATATTATTTTGCTTCTTTTATTTTGAAAGACTTAAAAAAGGAATTGTAAACTGACATTTCTGGATGCTTGTGATGCGCCAGTTGCCTTACATAATTTATACAGTTCATTTAATTTTTCTAATACATTGTGAGACAATAAGGAAAATTAAATTCTCTGTCTCTAACCTGTCTAAATTTTACAAAGAATAAGGTGAAAATATGAGGATTCAAAGGAGTACCCTCAGAATGCATGGTATTTTCTCTCTTATACCAATCCCTGCATCAGTTATGATCAAAGTCCTAACTAAAGATTCAAATTTGCTCCGTTTTGATGATTTGATTTTCTTTTTTTTTTTTTAACTCATAAGACAAGGAAAATTTATCCCACCCAGCTCACATTTTTAATACCTTTCTTCTTAATGATGAACCTCTTGGCAGTACCTTTTATTCATAAAACTAGCCATGCTATTCTCAAGATTCTATTTGTCCAAAGCATAGTTATTTATACTAAGATGAAACAGATGATGACCCTGCCCTCCATCTGTTGTTTAGCCTGAGGTACCACCTATAAATATCTGTCATACAGAGGGAAAGCCTCACATACATTCCAGGTTGACTTTATAGGATTAGTGGAAGAGGGTGAGGGACAGTCACAGTGTGTATACAGGAATAGAAAGTGAATTGAGATTACCAGGACAAAGGTTGCATGGAGTGAATCATAAAAAAAAAGAAAAAAAAAGGAAAAAAATTGTAGTGATATCATACTGTTTCATGAAGGTTAAAACAGAAAGTTTGTGAAAGAGAGGTGTTGAAGATAGCAAAGATTTTCTTAGTTCTTCATGCCTCCTTGTGTCTGTTTCCTCTGCCTTGTAACCTTGCTGGATCCTCCACCTGGGGAGATGGTGATCTGCTCAGCCCCTTGGCTTTGGCTCAGCCTTGTAACTTGCCTAGGCCAATGGGATGTTAGCAGGTATGACACAAACAGAAGCTTGAAATGGGCTTGTGCATGGTGGCTTGCTTTATTATGCCTCTGGCACTGCCAAGAGAAAAATGCCTTGAGAGGACTTGTTGGAGAAAGAAGGTACATGAAGCAGAGCCATGTAGCTCCAGCTGCCACAGCTGCCCAGCCAAAACAGTTTAGATCAGCTGACCACCAGGCAGCTCTGGACATGTAAGCCCAGCACAGCTGAGGAGGTCCACTCAACCCCAAGATGACTCCAGACATGTGAGCGATAAACTCAAACTTGTGTATGACTTGGGGTTTTTATTGTTGTTTATTGTATGATAAGAAATGACAAGAAGACAGACAGGTCGGTGATACAGGGAGGGTTGAGAATTTGTGACAAAACCTCCCATCATCCATATACGTAGTATAGGGTTTTTAAAGATACCATGTCAACAGGCAACCCCTCAAATCTGTGTGGGACATTCAAACAGTTGAGATCCTGAGGAGAAATTTGTTAGCACTCCCTCTACGCCACAAAAACTCTCCAAATCAAACCCTGATGCTTGGTAGACTTTTATTCAGCCTATAATATGAGGACCTCATCCCTCTGTACCCTTCTTTCATTTTGTCCCTTCAGGTATTTCACTTCATATCTATTTTTTCCTAAAAGAAAGAAAGAAAGAAAGAAAGAAAGAAAGAAAGAAAGAAAGAAAGAGAAAGAAAGAAATGAACATTCTTGAAGGGAGGCATTTTGTTTTTCTCCTCTTTGCATCTTCTGGAGTGTCTAGCATGGAGTTTTCGTAAACGGAAGACAAGTATGTAATAACTCTTTAAAGCAGAAAGGGGGGGGCGCCTGGGTGGCCCAGTGGGTTAGAGCCTCTGAGTTCGGCTCAGGTTGTGATCCCAGAGTCCTGGGATCAAGCCCACATCAGGCTCTCTGCTCAGCAGGGAGTCTGCTTCCTCTTCTCTCTCTGCCTGCCTCTCTGCCTACTTGTGATCTCTGTCTGTCAAATAAATAAATAAAATCTTAAAAAAAAAAAACCACACACACACACACACAGAAAAAGGAATTGGAGGCAAGAAATAAGGCTATGTATGAAACAGTTTCTTACCTGCAATTCCAAAATCCCATTCATTGGCAACTCATTCAGTTCAAAAGGGACCAAAACTGACCCAGGAAACTTCTTTTGTGATCTATACCCCACTTAGTTTCACTGCAGAAATATTAATGTTTGAATATGGAGTACTGACTCAAACTCTACTAGTATATGACATATAGCTCATATTTGGAAAACACAAAAAAATTCTGAGATACATCTGGGCCCTTGGGTTTCAGGTACAGTTTTGTGGATTGTATTCTAATAATACAGTGGAATATGGGAAGTAATCGGAGACTGAACTGAAAATACCTCAGTGGGAACAGAGGTAAGAAAATACAGGAAGACTGCTGAAGTGAAATTAAAGTCTTGGCTAATAAACTGAGTCATCAGAAAAGGAAGTTTCAAAAAGAAAATATGTAATTAGACCCACTTTAGTAAACAAAATAAAACAACTGAGGTACAGAAAATATGGAAGCAAAACTGCATGCCCTATCTATGAAGAACCACAGGACCATTTTGTTCTGGTTTTATTGCCAGATTGTTTAACTTGTTCCCTTTTAATCTCACAAACACTTTTGCATGGGAAAATTTAAAATGGTGGTTTCCAAATTCAGCGGGGCTTTATAATTATCAGATGGATAATTAGATGCAGATTTAATATGCAGATTTAATATGTAGATTCCTGGCCCCTGTCACAGACATTGTTAATTTGTAGGTTTGCAATGTAGGTATGTAAGTCGTTGATGCTTTGTAACACACTTTTCCAGTGATTTCTGATGCAGATGATTCATGGTCCATATTTTGAGAAACACTGACTTAAAACCAAATCAAGGACTTCTGAATATGCACTGCTACAATAAATCTTTAACCAGGCTTCAGGTTATCTGATGATTTTTTCAAATCCTCTAAATTTGTTATCTATTTTTTTTCCTACCCAGGAAGCTTCCTTGCAACTGGGAATAACACCTCTAGGGAATATTTTCTCATGGAGTTCTGCTAGAAAACTTCCAATCCTAACACACCACCTCAAGGCAGTCAATTAGCCTGGAGTTGAACATGTGGCATCAGGTGGTCCAATCAAGAGTCCTTAACTGGGAGTTTTCTATCTGGAAACAAAGAGACAAGGAAGTCTCTCCCTGGTTACAGTGCTTTATAAGCTCTGAGAGACTACCTAAGGACTTATCTGCCATGTAGGTGGTTCACAGTAAGAGAAAAGGAAGTTAAGATGCAGTGAGGATCCTAGCCAGCATCTGTCATTTCCTGACTTGTTAATTTTAGCCATTCTGACTGGTGTGAGGTGATATCTCATTGTGGTTTT
Source organism: Lontra canadensis (assembly GCF_010015895.1). Lineage (NCBI taxonomy): Eukaryota > Metazoa > Chordata > Mammalia > Carnivora > Mustelidae > Lontra > Lontra canadensis. The sequence continues at coordinate 10,461,246 of NW_022631010.1, forward strand.
GATTTGTATTTCCCTGATGCGGAGAAAGGGGAACCCTCCTACACTGTTGGTGGGAATGCAAGCTGGTGCAACCACTCTGGAAAACAGCATGGAGGTTCCTCAAAATGTTGAAAATAGAGCTACCCTATGATCCAGCAATTGCACTACTGGGTATTTACCCTAAAGATACAAACGTAGTGATCCAAAGGGGCACGTGCACCCGAACGTTTATAGCAGCAATGTCTACAATAGCCAAACTATGTAAAGAACCTAGATGTCCATCAACAGACGAATGGATAAGAAGATGTGGTATATATACACAATGGAATACTATGCAGCCATCAAAAGAAATGAAATCTTGCCATTTGCGACGACGTGGATGGAACTAGAGGGTATCATGCTCAGCGAAATAAGTCAATCGGAGAAAGACAACTATCATATGATCTCCCTGATATGAGGAAGTGGAGATGCAACATGGGGGGGTTAAGGGGGAGGAGAAGAATAAATGGAACAAGATGGGACCGGGAGGGAGACAAACCATAAGTGATTCTCAATCTCACAAAACAAACTGAGGGTTGCTGGGATGAGGGGGGTTGGGAGAGGAGGGTGGGGTTATGGACATTGGGGAGGGTATGCACTGTGGTGAGTGCTGTGAAGTGTGTAAACCTGGCGATTCACAGACCTGTACCCCTGGGGATAAAAATACATTATATGTTTATTTTTTTAAATTAATTAATTAATTAATTAAAATAAAATTTTTAAAAAAAGATGCAGTGAGGAAAGCAGAGGCAAAAGTCTGAGCAGAAGTATTCTGGTTCAAGACAATCATGTCTCTTTGCTTTTCTGAAAGTTTTATGAGTCCCCATATTCTCCAAATAGTTTTTCCTACGACCTGAATGCTGTGTCTGAGTTTCTTGTGACCCAATTTGCTTCACTTCTTAATCTATATATTCTTATTTTATTTTTATTATTTTAGAAAATTCATTCTGAATCAACAACTATACCTGTTATTACATTTCCAGTCTTTGTTTTTCTTAATATGTCCTGACATGTAGGACCTTCCTAAAGTTGCCAGAAGGTAGAACGACTCTGTTTCTATTCAATCTAAGATTATTCATTAGTGCAAAGAAAACTAAAAAAAGGTATTCTTGTGCAAAGGATAATCTTAATAACAAACTTTATCATGAATCAATAATTTCTGAAAATTAGTTACCAAAGTATAGCTATATTACTAAATATTTGCTGCAGTAATAAACTATTGCAAAATTTCAGCAGTTTGCAATAGTAAACATCTACTGCTTGCGAACAGATCCGTGGATTAGCTGCAGTACCCCTGCTCTAAATGCAGGTCAGTTTAGAGCCCCTATACCCCTATCTGGGAAACAGAAACATGATTCTTTCTTAGGGTCTCTGTGGGAGCTCTTATACTTGTGAAAATTTCATTGGATAGCTCAAGTCACACAGCCATGCCCCGAATCAATATGACAGGCCAGTGTTCTCCAACCACACAGAAACACACAAAAACAGAAGAGAATGAATAACTATGAATAAATAATAAAAGCTACCACATAAGATCTGAAAATAAAAGCCTCTCACTTTTTAGACGTTTGTCCATTAATCAAATAGTCAAATTTACTATTTAACTTCTAATCATATGTATATATACACATCATGAAAGACCTCTTAGATCTCAATAATGTCCTAAGCTATGGCAAAAATAAGGTATATTCATTGCCCAAAATTTGGAATTCACTTGTGAATAATTCTCTGTACACTAGGGCACATGAGTAAATAACGAATCTGTCACGAACAGAGCTCATTGCCTAGTACAATGCTCAGCTAGTACCTTCTAGGCTTGGTTGTGAAAATCCAGAGTCATATGTAACAAATTCTCTTGTACTAAAACCCACTGTCTTTGGAATTATGATACTCTGTTTTTAGACAAAGATTGAATTCTACAAGCATATGATGAAAGCTTATTTTTAATAATGAGGTGCTATGGCAGATATGAGGAACTTGCTGACATGGTGGCCATCACAGGCTGCTTAGAAAAAAGAAGGACTCACATGCATAAAATAAGAGAAGACAATATATGATCATATAGTAGGTTGTCTTATTTAAGGAAGATATAACATACAATAGAAGGCCTATGTTGGAAAGTCTAGCCCTGAAAACCAAGCAACCTTTAGTTCTATGACTTAACATCACTGGGCTTCAGTTTCCTATTGTGAAAGACAAGGAGGTTCAGAGAGATCATCTCACAGATTCTTTCAAATTCTCAGGTCCACAGAAAGTCAGAGTACAGGGTTATAATTGTGGCTCAAAGGGACTAGAACTCCCCAGAAGGAAAAACAAGCAAAAATTTAAAAAAAAAAAAAAAAAAAAGGTATTAACATTTGAATTGGCACGAATGTTTAAAGCAGAAGGAGACAATTTCAAATGTGCGAAACTACAACAGTAAAATGGCAAAGGGGTGTTGCTCTTTTTAATAGCCCTCTGAAGATGCTGTGTAACAATTGGCAGGCATGTCTCAACCCAACCAATGTGATCCTGTATGCCACATGGAAAATATACAGGTTTTAGAACATTGTATATAAAGTTTGGCTTGAATCTTAGCTCAGGATGTTAATGCTGCCTAAATTTGGAAAAGTCAATTTCTTAATGCCTCAAATTTCTTATATTTAAAATGAATATTATAATAATAATAATACTTGTTAAATATGGTTTCTGTGAGAATATAATGGGCTGATGTATTTAAAACTGTTAGCATGGCACTTAGGGCATAGAGGCTTTCAGTAAGACTTTTCTATTAATTGTGGTTAGAGTAGCAGGAACAGTCATAATTAAAATACTTCAGCTGCTTATAACTATAGATTTTGGCTCCCTGTACGTCTCCCACATTTAACATCTCCTGAAAACACAAATTTGAGACAGTGTAAAGAAGTAATAACTGCTTTCTCAATACATAATCACAATCAAAACTCCAGTTGTCCTTATAGAAAAATGCAGACTAGTGTAAAGGAAGAATAGAGAAAGTTTTTCCTCTACCCTTTGCCACCCCCATCAATAATATAAACAACTTAGAGCTGAAATTTGTTAAAACACCAGTCTCCAGCCTCCAGATTCATAGGTGTAAACAAAGAGTAAATCTTACAGCATTTTTTAGTGACTGCAGAATTGAGGCTGAGAAAGCCTATACATATAACCAAAATCATAAAACCGCATAAAGAATTGTGAGCAAACTCAATTCTGCTTACCATTTACCTACATTTAATTTCCTAATTATCAAAAACCAGTGACAATAAATACAGAAAGAGGGGCTCCTGGGTGGCTCAGTGGGTTAAGCCTCTGCCTTCGGCTCAGGTCATGATCTCAGGGTCCTGGGATGGAGCCCCACATCGAGCTCTCTGCTCGGTGGGGAGCCTGCTTCCCCCTCTCTCTCTGCCTACCTCCCTGCCTGCTTGTGATCTCTCTCTCTGTGTCAAATAAATAAATAAAATCTTTAAAAAAATTTTTTTTAATTTTTAAAATAAATAAATACAGAAAAACATCATGCATATATAGATTGGAAGACTTAATACCCACTAATATGGCGTCTTAGTTCAGACTTATGGAAACCACTATAGACTGGGTGGCTTAAACACAAGAGGAATTTATCTCTCACAGTTCTGGAGGCTTGGAGTTTCAAAATCAAGAGACCATCCCTTAACAGTGAAAGTTTGGTGACTTTTATCTTAAAAGAATGGCCCTCAAGAGGTTAACAATAGATCTAGGTCCTTGTTCATTTTATTAGAAAGTATGTAGGCAGAGAAGTCTTCAAACATATATTTATATACATTTTCTGCCATTTACTATGTGATCTTGTGAACATTTCTAAACATATCTGAACAGTTTTCTTCATCTTTAACCATAAGTCTTTCATGGGTAAGAATTAAGTGACCAGATTCACATAAAGGACCTTGAATAGTAACAGACACCTAGGGAATGTTAGTTTTCCTTTCCTCTCCTGAGTAAGCTACCAGTATTCTCTGTCTTTTTGATCAAACTCATGACAATGATTTATTATGTGAACCAAAGTTGAGTAATCAGATTATATAATGATGTCTGCAATAGTACTTCAGAAAATTCATTCATTCGATAAATACATATTGAACATCTGTATACCAACCATTATTCTACACTGTGGAAATAAAGATAGTTCAAAATTTGGCTTTCATTAAGCTTGAAGTCTTGGAACTTATTAATAAACACTAAGAATGAATCAGAAAAAGGAGAGTGGACCATGGATCCAGTGCTGTTAAGAGATGAAGAAGATGAAAGAAATGGCCATGGGATTTGACAGGATAGAAGCCATTAGCCACCTAGAAAAGAGTAGTTTCAAAGGACCAGGAGGGACAGAATCAGAGGCAAAGATGAAATCATAATGATTTCAAGAAATGTTCCTGAAAAGGAGAACAAAGAAATTGGGTGATATCAGAAAGATTTTTTTTAATATTTTTGCATTATGAGAAAGATATTTTTAAAGATTATTTCTTAATATGGAAAGTTCTTTACTGATTGCAAGCCTTTTCAAAACAAATCACAGGAAAGAAAATGTAAGTTGAAACAACTGGCTAAAATAGAAAAATCATACAATCATATTAACAAATGCAAAAAAATCATTTGACAAAATCCAGCACCCATTCATGATAAACAAACAGCAAACTCAGAAGAGAGGGGAACCTCCACAACTTGATAAATGACAAATACAAAAAATATCTATAATCTGCATTATATTTAAAAGTAAGAAACTGGAAGCTTTCCTAAGATTAGTAACTAGTCAGGGATGACCCTTCTATCACTCCTTTTCAACATCATACTGGAAGCTCTAGCTAATGCAATAATAAAAGGAAATAAAAGATATACTAACTAGGAAGAAAGATATATAACTGATTTTGTTCAGGGGTGCCTGGGTGGCTCAGTGGCTTAAAGCCTCTGCCTTTGGCTCAGGTCATGATCCCAGCCAGCATCCTGAGATTGGGCCCCACACTGGGCTCTCTGCTCAGTGGGGAGCCTGCTTCCTCCTCTCTCTCTGCCTGCTTCTCTGCCTACTTGTGATCTCTGTCTGTCAAATAAATAAATAAAATCTTAAAAAAAAAACTGATTTTGTTCATAGATGGTATGATTGTCTATGTAAAAAATCTGAAACACATTACACACACGCACACTCCTAGAAGTAATTATACCAAGGTTGCAGGATACAACATTAATATGTAAAAGAACCACTTTCTTATATACTAACAATGAACAAGTGGAATTTGAAATTAAAAATATAATACCATTTATATTTTCACCCACAAAAATGAAATATTTCAGTATAAGTAAAATATAAGGATGCCCAGGCAGCTCAATCGATTAAACATCTGCCTTCGCTCAGGTCATGGCCCCAGGGTCCAAGGATCAAGTCTCACATTGGGCTCCTTGCTCAGCAGACAGCCTGCTTCTCCCTCTGCCTGACGCTCCCCCTGCTTGTACTCTTACACTCTCTCTGGCAAATAATTAAATAAAATCTTTATTAAAAATTATACACGAGGGCGCCTGGGTGGCTCAGTGGGTTAGGCCGCTGCCTTCGGCTCAGGTCATGATCTCAGGGTCCTGGGATCGAGTCCCGCATCGGGCTCTCTGCTCAGCAGGGAGTCTGCTTCCCTCTCTCTCTCTGCCTGCCTCTCTGTCTGCTTGTGATCTCTCTCTGTCAAATCAATAAATAAAAAATCTTTAAAAAAAAATTATACACGATATCTATATAAGAAAAACTACAAAACTCTGATAAAAGAAATAAAAGAGAAACTACATAAAAAGAAAGGGATCCCATGTTCATGGATAAGAACATAGAATTTGATATGATGTCAGTTCTTCCCAACTTGACCTATATAGATTCAATGCAATCCATCAAAATCCCACCAAGTTATTCTGTGGGTATCAACAGACTAAATCTAAAACTTATATGGAGAGGCAAAAGACCCAGAGTAGCCAATGTAAAACTGAGGAGAAAAACAGAATCAGAGGACTGAAACTGTTCAACTTCGAGAATTACTATAAAACTACAATAACCAAGACAGAGTGGTATTGGCAAAAGGATAGACAGATCAAAGGAACAGAGCATAGAGCCCAGAAATAAATCTATATAAACAAAGTCAACTAAATCTTTGACAAAAAGAGTAAAGGCAATAGAATGGAAAAATCATAGCATTTTTAACAAATAGAGATGGAACAACCAGACACACATACTTAACCCTCTCTCTCTCTCACACACACACCTCAAAATGAATCACAGACTTTAAGTAAAATGCAAAACTATAAATCTCCCTGAAGTTTAGATAGGAGCAATTTTAGATGTCTTTGAGTATGATGATAACATTTTAGATACAACACCAGAAGCATAATTCATGAAAGAGCCGATGAACTTGGTTTTTGCAAACAACACTGTCAAGAGAAAACAAGCCACAGACTGGGGGAAAATATTTGCAAAAGACACATCTGATAAAGGACTGTTATCTAAAATGTAAAAAGAACTGTTAAAACTCAATAATAATTAAAAAACTAACATTATTTTTTAAATGGGGAAAAAAAAAACCCTACTAAAACAGCCAAAATCCAAAGCGCTAGCAAAATCAAATGCCAAGGAAGATATGGAGTGATGAGAGCTTCTTTCTTTGTTGGTGGGAATACAAAATGGTATAACCATTTTGTGGTTATAATTTAGCAATAATTTATAAAAATTATAATAATATTATAATAAATATTATAATAATTTATAAAAATTAGCAAATAATTTAACAATTTCTTATAGATCTAAACGTACTCTTTTTTAGTTAATATATAGTGTATTATTAGTTTCAGGGATAGAATTTAGTGATTCATCAGTTACATATAACAGTCTATGCTCATTACATCAAATGCCCTCCTTAATACCCATCACGAAACATACTCTTAACATGCAGTTCAGCAATCACATTCCTTCATATTTGCCCAAAAGATCTGAAAGCATACACCCACAGAAAAGCCTGCACATGGGTGTTTAAAGCAGCTTTATTCATAATTTCAAAAATACGAAAGCAACCAAGATGTCCTGCAGGTGAACTGATAAACTGTAGTACCCCCAGATAATGGAATATTATGCAGTGCTTAAAAAAAAAAAAAAACCCTGAGTTATTAAACCATGAAAAGACATGGAGGAACCCTAAATATTACTATGCGCAAGAAGCCAATCTGAAAAGGCTACATAATATATGATTCCGAAAAAGTCAAAACTACGGAGATAGTAAAAGGATTAGTGGTTGCCAAGGGTCAGGAGGAGGAGAGATGACTAAACAGAGCACAGAGGACTTTTAGGGCAGTGAAACTACTCTGTATGATTCTATAATGGTAGACACATTTGTCAAAACCCATAGAATATGGAACTCAAGAGTGAACCCTAACGGAAACTATGGACTTTGGGTGATGGTAATGATGTATCTATGCAGATTGATTGATTGTAAAGAACATGACTCCTGCAAAGGATTCTGATAGAGAAGCTGTACACATAATATGGGGGCAAGGGGTATATGGGAAGTCTCCGTACATTCTGCTTAATTTTGTTGTGAATCTAAAACTGCTCTAAAAAAAAATAATGTCTGTCTGAAACAACAACAAAAAAACCAGAATGTTTAGACCAAGATGACTTCCTCCTAGTTCAGAAGACAATTCATAACTTTAAAAAATAAATAAAGTTCCACTAGGTGAAATGAAATGAATGTGGTTGGATGTGTATCTCTTGTCTTTTAGCTGGTTCCTCAAAAGCCAAACCCCCACCATCTTCCCACTCTCCTTTCATCCAAATTTGGCTCACTGACACTGAGTGGGAAATGAATTTTACATTAACTGCATTGCTGGATTATGACTTAAAGCCTGAGTTTCCATGAGTTATCATGGACAGGGTTAGTCTGCTGAACTGAATGATTCAGTTAATCCTAAACTTTACATGGAACACTAACTGCAGCCACCTCTTCTTCCTCCTAAATGTTTTGCCAAAACTAACAACAAATCACAAAGATGCTATTGTTTTCTTGGTGAGATACGAGGGAACCTGGATATCAATTACCGTAATTTCTGAAGGCCTACTTCTGAGGTAGAGGTAATAACTACTAACATTTGTTAACCAATTCATACATGCCAGACATTGCACTATGTCTTTACCATATTATATCATTTCCTAGCAACAATGTGGAGTTCATACTAATATTCCCATTTTATAAGAAAAGGAACTGAAATTCAGAGAAGTTCTATGATTTTCCCCAAGTCATACTGCCTGACATGTCTGGTATCTAGTGTCAAAACCCATTCTCCTGGTGTGATGCACTGAGAGACCCAGGCTTGCTTCTGTGGATTTCCACAAGGAATGAACAACCAGAATCTGACTATGAGGAAATACCATGCCTGAATCAAGGATACATTACACAGTGACTGTCTTGTACTCTCCAGGGACGTTTGGGGTCATGCAAGACCAGGCAGGACAGAAATAATTCCAGATGAACTATTTTCATAGAGCATGACAGTGTAGGATCTTGACTGGATCATCGGCCAGAAAAACAACACTGAGGGGGCAACTGGCAAGATCTGAAGAGGTCTGCATATTAGATAATATTATTTGTATACATGCTGATTTCCCAGATATTGGTAATTGTACTGTGTTTATATCACAGAAAGTCCTTGGTTTTGGGAAACACACAGTGAAGTGATTAGAGGTAAGAGAAAATCATGTCTTCAATGTACTCTCAACATTTCAGAAAATAAACATGAATAACACACACATACACATGCACAAACAAAATGACCTTGATCTATCATCCCTGACTTTGAAGGATCCTAAAACAAAGAGCAATACCAATTTCATCTCCAACTCATAGTCCTTAAATGTGGCAAATGAAGAAACAGAGCACCCAGATTATCATCCTAGAAGCAAGAGAAAGGGTCTGTTTTGTTTCATTTTGTTTAATATTTGTTCAGGGACTTCCTAGTATAATATTAAAAGCCAAAAAATTCAAATTCAGAATCCCTACCCTTGAGGAACATATATAGTATTTCAATTTTAATTGAGTATGGCTTGAAATACAGGGGATTTGTCTAAGGCTTCATGATTTTATAAACTTCTAACAGAATTATTGTCATGAAAGATTAAAATAAGAAAATACCAAAGAATTCTAATTTAGCCACTTTATTCATAAGTAGATATTTCCAAACTAACATTTAGACTGAAGTCAAATAAATCCTTAACACTTTACTAACTAATGCTTATAGTATTATCATTAAAGCCAATTACCTGAGATAAGTAACTTACAGGAACCACTTTCATATTCAAGTAAGGACCATTCTGTATATTCACTGCCATATCTCCTACACTGTATTAGAACCCGGGAGATATGACATCTCATGGAAATGGGGTGAACAGATGGGGGTCTGGGACAAGTGATACATTGTCAGGACATTAGAGCTGACACAAGGTTTAATGCTTCTGATCGTGAAAAGCCAACTTGCATTCATTACATTCCGGTGCCAGACAATCCTTATTTCCAGCTTCCTGAAGTCATCCTTGGGTAAGTGACATGGGACAATGTATTTACCCATGTGATTTCATAGGACAAAGCTAACTAGGCAGAAATACCTTTCTCAAATAACATCAGTCCCTCAACACTTGGCTCTATAGCCTTCTGGTTCCATGACACTCACAAGGCACCTTGGTTTTTGTTATTGGAGAAAAGACTGCATTTATTTTGATCCTGAATGAATGGCTTCCATTCCAGATATGAAGGTTTCCTCTACTGTGATTTAGGATAGACTGTAAATCCTATTTCACATATTTCTGCTGTTTTTGAAATCTGTTTTCTCAACTAAGTGGGCATGTGGCTGGACTGAGGTCTCATCAATCATCCGTCATCAGGACTCTACATGAATATGGTGAGGCTGCTTGCAAAGTAACCCCATTAAGGAACCACCCCAGCAGGTTGTTTCTCTATCTTCATGTAAGTAATATTTGCCATCACCTGTCATCTCAGATTGTAAGTGTTATGTGACTCCCCTGGTACTGGAAGGAGGTTTGGAAGCAACTGTGTAGATCCTGTTAGTCATGTGTTTCTATGGTTATTTATAAATATTATGACCGATCTTAGTCAATATATGATGATTACAAATTATTCTTTTTTAATTGCCAGGAGCGGTTTTCTTCCAGAGGTCATTTAGAAGGGTTTTCAAATTCAGTTGACTCTGATGAATGTAACTCACCAGACAGAAAATAATAATGGGGCCAAGATTTTGGTAATTAGTTTGAAAGTCAGACTCCAGCTTACTGTGAAGAGTAAGAAAATAATGAATAAGTGTAGAAAGGAATTCTTGGTTGACTGTGTCTTTGAGGAGGTATTTATTTACAAACATGGGGGAAAATAGCTCTCATGAGAAAATTATCTATGCCCTGTGGATCCAAGAGAAGTCTGTTGACTTTTCCACGCCTGAAGTTAGACAAGATAGAAAGTTGTATCTTCACGAACTACACCACTGGCAAAGACCATTATATGTGCTCAATGGAAAGTCATGCTGAGTAAAATGCAAACATTGAATGGGAAGGAAATTAAGCAATGTGTGTTGAGAAATCCAGCTGATAGTTTACGTAGACTATACAAAGTTAGCTTTGAACCACTGGACAGCCTCAAGCTAGCTCAATGTTCTCATAACACATGTTGGAGCGAAGGATGCTAAGTGAATTACTAGGTAGCAGAGGAAAAGAAAGCCTTAGGAGCCAGGCTTGTTTGGACCATAAACATAAGGCAGAGAAAAATAAGTCAAAACTGAATCACAGTAGTGAAAAGACTCTCATGGCTATTCTGTTAAGCATCTATTTCTGTAAATAGCCTTCTTATTGCTAAGTATAACAGTTGTAGCCACAACAAATATTAACAACTTTAATAAGCTGCTCTTGTAAATAGCTGCAATGACAATGCAACTTTTTAAGGTCACAAGTGTTGCTTTTGCATAGTAAGAGTTTGCGATGACTCTTAGTGGTTTGTTTTACCCTGTCTTCTAGTAGGCATGATTAGAGACAGGATTCCTTCCTCCCTCCCTTCCTCTTTCCCTCCCTCCTTCCCTTCCTTCCTTTCTCTCTTACTCTTTCTTTCCCTCCCTCTCTCTCTCTCTTTTTTTTTTTTAAAAGATATTATTTATTTATTTCACAGAGAGAGAGTGTGTGCCTGAGAGAGGGAACACAAGCACAGGGAGTGGGAGAATGAGAAGCTCCTGCAGAGCAGGGAGCCTGATGTGGGACTCGATCCCAGGACCCTGGGATCATGACCTGAGCCAAAGGCAGAGGCTTAATGACTGAGCCACCCAGGTGCCCTCTCTCTTTCTCTGTATTAGGTCCAGCAAGAAAAAGGACTCAAAGCACATCATAAAGGTGTAATTAACTCTGAATTCTCCCCTTTTGCCAGTTAGTCCTTCTTCTGATGCCATCTATCTGTGTATATCTCTTTGTTGCTGAAAAAACTAAGGCTCAAAAAGTGTGTTCCAATTCCTCCAAGTTGGATTTGAAAGAGCTAGGATTTTGATCCATGTTTCAAATTTGGATTTTGATCATTTTTTATAGTGCCAGCAGTTAAGGATAAAATTATTATTGCAGGGATACAAATAATCATTATATTTAATTTTTAAAATATATTTTTAATTTAAATTCTAATTGTGACCATTGATTCTATGTTTGTATATATAGCAGTGATATTGTAACCAAAACAAAAGTGAATCAATTTAAAAACAATGTCTACTCACGTGGCTCAGTCAGTTGAGCATCAAGTTCTTGGTTTCAGCTCTGAGGTCATGATCTCAAGTGGTGAGATCAAACCACAGCACATCAGGCTTCACACTGACCAGGGAGTCTGTTGGAGATTTTCTCTCCCTCTCCCTCTGTCCCTCCCCGGCTTGCTTACTCTCTCTGTCTCCCAAATAAATAAATAAATCTTTAAAAAAAATTATGTCTATCAGCAACTATATAAGTAGAAAGTATATATGACAAAAAAAATTAGAGGAAGTACACAAATGCAATAATGTTTGGAAACACTATGCTAAGTGCCCCCTACTTGTGGTTAAGAGGGAATAAATTCATCTCTTGCAATTGGAAAAAGTTAAGAGTCGAAAGTAACCCAAGGAAAAAATATTTCCAAACCCCTCTTCCTCTGTATTATAAGAAAATTGAGGATTGGAGGGTCATTGGCTGCTGAAGTTATACAAATTTTGGGAAAAGCTGGATTTAGAACTGTGTTCCATATCCCATGCAGGGGCTAGTAGGAGGGTTCATATTTGACACACAGATTTTAGGAGCAAAATGGTGGACCAAGAATTCCTCTAAGAAAATACAAGTGTCACTACTGATCTGGAATTCATTCTAGTCTGCAGACACCATACAGATAAAGGTCTGAAAATAAACTAATGACATTTATTTTCTTCATCTAAACTCTCTAAAGGTTATGCATCCAACTGAGAATGATTTTCAAAAGTCACTTCTGAAGATTTTATTCTCCATCCTGTCATAGTGCCATGGTCAAAACTGTGTTTGGATCTTCCACTGGTTGTGGCCCAAGCCTATGTATTTATCCATACATTTGACAAAGCCTTACCAAGGGCCCATCAGTAGCCAGGCACTGTGTAGGTGCTGTGGATCCCACAAAGAAGGCAAAGGTCCTATCTGCTGAGAGCTCTGCTGCAAGAGGGTGAGACTGGCTATTCACAATTCATTAAATCAATAAATAGTAACAACTGACTGATATTGATGACAAAAGAAAATTAACAAGTGTCAGGGTACAGCATGAGAAAAAGGTCTAATTTTCAATAAACTGGTCACATTCAGGACATTTTGATAAGGTGAAATTTCAGAGGAAGACTGATAGTAAAAGCAAACACAATGAGAACTAATGTATGATAAAAAAAAAAATTCCAAGTAGAGGAAAAGTAGAGAAGAACCTTGGGATCTAAATAAGTGGTTTTGTTTTAAAACTTAGTAAGGAGCTAGATCTCATGGATATTTCAAAGGAGAGAATAGGAGCTGGAGATGCAGAGGAAAATGAACAAGATCACACAGACACTTACTGTCCATGGATAGGAACAGATTTTATTCTAAGAACAATGGATTTAAGTAGATAAGTGACATATATTTTTAAAAGATCCCTTCCCTCTGACTGTGATGTGGATAATAAATTGGAGGGGCAAGAGCAGACATGAAGAAACCAGTCTGGAGGCTGTTGCTGAGGTCTGGGTGAAATGTGATAGTGATTTTGATACAGTGGGAGTTCTCAAGACTGAGAAGAAAGATGGAAATGAGGTATATTTTGGAGAGAAAATTGACAGCACTTGCTGATGAATTGGATGTGGGAATGAGGGAAAGGGAATCAAGAATGACTCTCAAGCTTCTGGCTTTGGTAACTGGGTGGATGATGGTGCCATTTACAGAAATGGAAAAGACTGAGGAGAGCCAGGCTTAAGGGGAAGATTAAGGTTCTGTTTTGGCCATATTAATAATAGCTTGAGATGCCTATGAGATATCCAAACAGAAATGCCAAATGGATATTTGGATGTTTGAGTCTCATGCTTATAGGAACCGCATGATCTGAAGATAAAAAGTTCAGCATTCTTGCCTATGCACAGGTTTAAGCTCTGGAAGAAAATGTATGTATGTCTTTCCCAAACTCTCTCTACACACATCACTTTCCACTTATCTTCAGATTCTAAGAATTTGGATCGATAACCTCTCAACTCTGGGTATTCCCACACACACTTTATCTTCTTGGTTCCTCTCCTCTACAGAACTGTGTCTTATAAAAATTTTGACTTGTCTTTTCAAGATGACCAGAAAACAGTCACACGGGCCCTTCCAATTTAGGTGTTTCTAACTACAGTGGAAAAAAAACCCCACTGCAAACAACAATAAAAACATTAAGGAAGGTTTTCAGTGGAAACTGAAAAGCTTTTTCTTATTGTAAGTAGAGCTACCCTTGGGACCCTTTGCTGCTGATTAGTTTCTTGATTCTTAGAAAGAAGTTTCCATTTATCCTTCATCTATAACTCTATCATTCCTGTGAGTGTTCCAAGAGTCTTTTAATGGTACAATTCATATCAACTCAGAATTCCAGACCCTGAGATCTGGAGACGTCCTCAAAGACTAGCCCAACCTGTTCATAGTACATAAAACAGAAATGTAAATAGTCTGAGTGACTAACATGGTGGCTCTAATATATATTGTATATTATAGTCTCTGAATTATATGTAAATATGAATATGAACATAAATATAAATGTATTCTCATTGCTGAGTAGATTGATCTTACCTCTGACTTGCTTCACCTTGTGAGTTCCTGGATAAGGAATGGCTGCAATTTCACTTCTAATTACACTTTCTTAAAACTAAAGAGAGCCACCTGCAAATTTACTTATTACCAGCACCAGAATTATCTAACTGAAGCTGGTATCTTCAATAAGTCAAATACATACTCACAGAGATTTCACAGGAAGAGGGCTTCCAAAATATAGCTTTATCTCAATCTTTTACTAGACGGTCTTGTGACTCCACTAGAACAATGCATGAGGTAATGTACATAACAGATTTTCAAGCTTTATAATATTTTGCATACTTGGAATCTATAATATCTTCTTCCACATTTTATTTGTTCTTTTTAACAATAAAATCCATTTATGCTCAGCTAAGAAGTTTTGAAAATGCAGAAACATATGAAGAATGCAAATATACCTTCAATCCCATAAGCCTTAGAAAATCAGAGTTTGTATTTTATTATATCTCTTTCTAGAACTTACTCCATGCATATAAGTTTGTATGTGTGTATGTATCTATGTAGACAGTGTTTATATATATTCAAATACATGTATGTATTTTTCCATATGCACATATAAACATTACACACATATACATCCAGAATTACACAAAAATAGATAAAATATTGTACATATATATTTTATATTACTTACATCCATAAATATATATATATCCCTTAGCAAAATACATGGCACATTTTAAGTGAAATAACTGTTGGTTCTGTTATTATTATAATTAAAGATAACAGAGCAGGTGTTGAAAGAGGTGAAGAGTGTTCTTTGGCCAGGGCTGCAGAATGCACTCATGGAGCACCAGTCAAGGCCAGCGGACTTGATGACTCTTATAATCCTGTGCTAGAACTTGCAGTAGGATGGCCATAACGACTGTTTATACCACCAAAACCCTAAACCAAACCAAGACCAGGAATCATAACAAACGCAACTGTGTTCATATTCCTACTTTGAGTAGTTCTATACTACTTGCAGTACTATAGAACATGCTTGCCCCAAGAGGGGTGGGAAACTCATCATGGTCTCAATTCTCATTCCCAAGGGCTTAAAATAGATAATTGACTCTCCTCCTACCAACTACCATCATCCTCCAAACACTCATACTCCTATGAATCCCACTTGTCTAAGTGTTGCACTCTAGAAATCCTTAGGCACTGTTCCAGTGACAGAAAGGGGAGTTTACTGAGGTATAGAAGAAAGAACACTAGCCTGTGAGTTCAGAAATCTACTTTCTCATTGATTTTTGGCCTCTAGTTAAACTTCTTTCCCTGCTATAAATTTGTTTTTTATTAAAAAAAAATAAAAATATTCAACATCATAAGAAAGGGTCAAAATTGTTAAATGTCAATCAAAGAAAGCAAATGAAACCAAGATTATTTTGTAAACCAGAAAGGACAAAGGTTAAAGAGGAGTAATTGCCATGATTATATGGTGGCCAAACTTCTCATCTCTACTGGGACAAAATAGGAAAGGAACAGGTTTCAAAGGTTAGACATAAGAAACAATTGCTTAACAAGGGAAGTCACTTGATATAAGAATGAATGGCTGAGTTTGTGAAATAATCTTCAGAGAGAATATGAACAGACATGGTTCTCATCTGTCTTTTGTTGACTAGATGGACATAGTCACACTTTGCACTGGAAAAGAAGAATTCACTTGTTGACGACGGTTCATCCAGTCCTGACTCCATGAAGTTAACACCAGTCCATGGACACTGGAAACGCTCAATGATGTCTTGGGAATAAGAGCCTCCCAGGAATCGCATTTGGGGCCAGTATTTTGACAAGTGCCTAGCATTGTCCAGACTATAAATATAAGCTCATGGATGTTGATCTTTTCAATGTTACATGTGAATACTAGACATGCTTACAAATCATCTAGTGGGAATTCTCAAAGTATGAGGGATGGTGTACCCAACTCCCTGGAAACACTTCACTATTTAAGCACTTTGTTATATAAAAACATTGACTAGGAGGCCTTATTTCCATTTCCCTTCCTTTATTGAAAAGAATATATGTCTGTGCTGTGTGTGTGTGTGTGTGTGTGTGTGTGTGTGTGTGTATTATACTGTAATCAAACCATATTTGCCATCCACTTAGACATAAGTTATTTCAAGTGAGGATGACTGGCTTCTTGATACCTTAAGAAACTTTTCAGTCCATTTGTTGGTATTACTGTGATTAAAAAATAAAATATCCTCCAAATCTTCTTTTCCTATTTTTATTTTGTGGCCCTCTTCATCTGTTCATTTGTTCACTAGGAATAAAGTCCTGCCTTCAATTAAGATCATACTTGACTTAGAGAATTGCGCAGGATATGCTTTCTTCACTTTGACATATTTGCCATTATTTTATTGCTTACTCTCCCAGGTGTATGTTACTTCTCCTGAACAAAAAAGTATGTAATTAAGATTAATATATTCTTAGTGTACAGTATCTAGTGCTGTCTCTTACAGCAAAGTAAAGTGTAATAAGATTGAAGGTTAAATATTATCTCAAAAACAAAGTGTTATAAAAGATAACATTAAAATCATAGATTAACAGGGATGTTTAAAATGCCCTTTTTGATTCCTTAAGAAATTAAAAATAGAGCTACCCTATGACCCTGCAATTGCACTACTGAGTATTTACCACGAAGATACAGATGAAGTGAAAAGAAGGGCCATATGTACCCCAAGGTTTATAGCAGCAATGGCCACAGTCACCAAACTGTGGAAAGAGCCAAGATCCCCTTCAACAGACGAATGGATAAAGAAGATGTGGTCCATATATACAACGGAGTATTATGCCTCCATCAGAAAGGATGAATACCCAACTATTGTATCAACATGGACGGGACTGGAGGAGATTATGCTGAGTGAAATAAGTCGAGCAGAGAGAGTCAATTATCATATGGCTTCACTTACTTGTAGAGCATAAAGAATAACACAGAGGACATTGGGTGTTGGAGAGGAGAAGTGAGTTGGGGAAAATTGGAGTGGGAGAGGAACCATGAGAGACTATGGACTCTGAGAAACAAACGGAGGGTTTGGGAGGGGAGGGGAGTGTGGGAGAGTCTGGTGGTAGGTATTAAGAAGGGCACGTATTGCATGGAGCACTGGGTGTGGTGCATAAACAATGAATATTGGAACACCGAAAAAAAATAATTTAATTAAAAAAATTAAAAACGCCCTCTTTGGTCTCAAATATTAATTCTAAGCATTTATAAGATCAAGACTCTGGGGACTTACCTGACTATAAGCACAGACGTGACGAACTGGTTAAAAATGCCAATGTATGCTCAGTTACATTAATGGAAGTACACTCTTCCTAAGAAAAGGGCTATAGGGAGCAGAATACATGAATATTCTTTGCACTTACAGTGATGCAGAGGAACTTTATCAAATCTTTGAGTCCTTGTTTAGGAGAGATATTTGAAGAGGAGAAGTTAGAAATTAAGGTGAGGGGGCACCTGGGTGGCTCAGTGGTTTAAAGCTTCTGCCTTCGGCTCAGGTCATGATCCCAGGGTCCTGGGATCAAGCCCCACATCGGGCTCTCTGCTCCACGGGGAGCCTGCTTCCTCCTCTCTCTGCCTGCCTCTCCGCCTACTTGTAATCTCTGTCTCTCAAATAAATAAATAAAATCTTTAAAAAAAAAATAAGATAACTGACTAAGAGAAAATTTATTAAAAAAAAAAAAAAGAAAGAAATTAAGGTGAGACATAGGAAGTGTTCTCAGCAGCCTGAGCCCACACCAGCCTCCCAGATCTTCTGCAAAGTCACCCATGGAAGCGTAATACTCCTGCCTGTAATGTTTTTCCTCCCATTCCTTGCTAGTGAAACTCTATATTCATCCTTCAAGTCTTTACTTAAATACCACTAGAAACAGTTCCCAAACCCTCACCTAAACCAGCTGCCTATAACATACATACTTTCTGGCCAGTCTCTTATCTTTCTTGTTTTCATCAGCAAAGATCCGGTAAGATCAGTATAAATGGAGGGTCCCACGTGAAGGAGCACAGATTGGATATTAACATTTCCTAATTCATTAAATATTAGCATTTCCTAATTCTAATGATCCCCATACTGTCTATTTTTCTAAGAAGTCTGACAACAACTTGCCATACATACATACATACATACATGCATTTTCTACACACCCATATCATAGTCCCTAACTTCCACTCATAATACCTATTCCAAGGTAGTATTTAATTACAATTTTTAAAATTATTTTACATCTTCCTCCCTCCCCACTCAACCAGGACTTCCCATGAGGACAGGAACTAAATCCAATTTGTTCAATGCTGAATCCTACCAAATGCTTAGGACAGCTCATTGGAATGCCAGTATATAGTCAATCTGAAGAAAGCATTTACTAATATACAACTTTCTTATCCAGAGAGATGGAAACCTCAAAGGCAGATCTTTAATTACCAGTGCATTAATGAACAGATGAGGGGCCCCGAGAAATAGAAACTGCAAGAGTAGACTCAACAGACTGGCTGAGCAGAGTCCAGGGAAATCAACTACCCTTACTTGAGGAAATGAGCAAGCAGACAGAGAACTGAATAACTTGCCAAATTCATACAAACAGCAAGAGGCAGGGCAAACAATGGGCTCTCAACAACTGTTTGATGAATGAATAAAATGACACATTCACAAGAAAAGTTGCCCCCAAGTTGTTGGGCCATTCTATATATGTCATTTTCTTTTTCAACAATGTTGCTTTCCAAAAATTCAATATATCTCTCCTAATTTTGAATTGCTAAAGCTCACAAAAATGGATTCACTCTTCCCCATGATACCTATTCAATTCATTATTCCATTTACTTGGCCAAGATTCACTGACTATATCAAATGTCAAATGCTATTCTAAGAACACAATGATGAGCAAATAAAGACATTGTATCTGCCCTTAAGGAGCTTACTGGGGGAAAAGACAAAGAGCAAATCATCATATAAATGTGAAATTACCACAGGGCTACATAGTTCACAGGAGAGAAGCTGTGGGAGCCTGTAATAGGAGGATTTGGCTTCTTAACAGGTCTGGAGAATGAAGGGTTCTATTTTAACTAGTCAAAGAGAGAGGGAAATGCATTCCAACAAAGGCAACAGTATGTGTCTTGTGACAGGACCCACAATGCATGTGAAGAACTGGTAAAGTTCATGTGGCTGAATCAGAGTACATGGTATGAGTTAAGACTGGAGAAATAGGTAGTGACCAATCCACACAAGGCTGCATAGGTGACTTGAGGATATCTAGGGAAAAGAGAACTACAGAGGAGTTTTAAGCTAAACAATGTTACCAGATTTGCATTTTGTAAAATGTTACTCTGATAGATATTTAGAGAACATAGGGGCAAAGAGTAGCAGCAGAGAGAGAACAGGAGACTACTGCCTACAAAATATGACGACTTGGATAAGAAGGCACTAGAAATAAAAAGTGAACAAATTTAATGTACTTTTGGAAAGTAAACTGAATAGGACTTGTTGATGGTTTGGGTGAGAGGGGAAAGAAAAGGAAAATGACTAATATCCTTTTTGCTAATATCCTATCCCAATATCCATGTCCCCTTCACTTCTTAACAGGAGAACCCTAAATTTATTTGTTTGGTCAAGAGTTCCAGATAAGATTTTTCTGTATTACTTTCAGCTACATATGGTTATAACAGATAAAGCTAAGCACTGGCCAATAAAATATAAGTGGAAGTATTGGGACCTTCTGAGATGTCATGGCCTTACTCTTCTCTTCCTAAACCCTACTGTCTGGATGTAAAACTATAACCTCACCAGTCAAGTTGGGCCATGGAGACAAGGCCAAATGCTGGAGAAGGTAGACACTCACATGCCAGCCAGACCTGCATACCTCCAGACTGCTTTTTCATGAGAAAATGAAACTTTTTATGTATAAATTACCGACAGCCAACATGAACTGACACACAGTGTAAGCCACTACATTAAAAAGAATGCCTTAACAGGGAGGGGGTAGGCTAGAGTAAGTCCAGGTGATGGGAAGAAACACCAAGAGTTCGTTTAAATAGAATGAACTTGAGATGTCTCAGGGAGGGCCAGGTGGGCAGGCAGACATACAAGTCTAGACTTTCTAACATGTCTGGGTTAAGTATAGATATTTGAGATTTCTTGGCATAGTGAAGGCATTTACAATCACATAAGAAAATAAAGTGGATCTACAGATTCAATACAACCTGTCAAGGGGCACCTGGGTGACTCAGTAGCTTAAGTAGCTGACTGTTTATTTCCACTTAGGTCATGATCTCAGAGTCCTGGCACTGAGAACTCTGTGGAGCTCTGTACTCAGCAGGGAATCTGCTTGAGGATTCTCCCCTTCTCCCTCTCCCCTTCCTACCTTCATGCTCTCTCTCAAATACAAAAATAAATCTTAAAAAAAAAATGCAGTCTATCAAAATCTCAGATGGCTTTGCGCAGAAATTGAAAAGCAGATCCTAAAATTCATAAGGAAATGCAAGGAACCAAGCATGGCTAAAACAGTTTTTTAAAAAGAGTAAAAACAGTAACAAAAACAAAAACAAAAACCAAACCCCGAAGCTACTGTAATCAAGACAGCATAATACTGGCATAAAATGACATATTAATCAATAGAATGGTATTCAGGATCCAAAAATAAGCCTTTACATTCATTGGTAGTCAACTGATTTTTGATAGGAGTGCTGAGAAAATTCAGCGGCCAAGTAATAGTTTTTCAAAATATGGTGTTGAAACAACAGGACAACAAGCAGCAAAATAATAAAATAATGCACCTACCTCACACCATGCATGTCGCTCTGTATGCTCCAGAAGTCCCAGCCTGTGGCCACGTGTATCTCACACGGACTGAACCCAGATACAAAACCTGGGAATCTGGATACCACAGGAGCATGCGCAGATCACTCCTACGCGCCTACCCTCGGGCATCCCCCAGCCTTTGAGACAAGGACTGCCATCATCCTGATCCATTATCCTGGAGTCGGCAGTTTCCCAAACAGTTCCTTGATGAGGATATTTGAATGGTGGCAACCCTCAGACTCCTAAAGGACCTGCTATTCATATGGGACTTACAGACTGGCCATCACGATGGACAGGTGTCTCTCATCGCAAGCAGACCTGGTCAGGCACAGAATGGCCCCTGTGGTCGTGGCGAGATCTTGCTTCAGGGAAATTAGCAACTCTGTTCTGGAGCAGGGTGGATCCCAGAAGCAGAGTGCGTCCCCCAGAAGTCCTCCCTCAGATGACGCAGGGACCCAGCTCAGGGCTCCCAGATTCCCAGCTGGCGGCATGTATACGCACAGTTCACCCTCAGGCATTCAGACTTCTATCCCTGAATAGAATAGGCGGCTGGGGCTGCCCCTTCTTGCAGGCCATCTTCCTGGGCCAGCAGTTCCCAAAACTGCATTCCTGACGCCTAGCAAGGAAGGTCTTTTGAGCCTGACCTCTTCAGCCGAGTGCAGGAAAAATACCCAGGGCGTACGGTGGAGTCAGGCCTCCCAACTGTCTCTTATGAGTGGACTCCTCGGCACTACTCAGGATGGCAAGGCTGAGCTCCCATGAGCTCTGACATTAGGGGAACAGTGATATCCGTTTGGGACCAGGCCTCACCTGGCAGCACGTGGCTTCCACCAGAAATCCCAGTTCGTGTCTGGCATCTGACATATCCCAGCCCGGCCGGGTCCAGAGTCCGTCAACACCAAGCAGATGCGGAGGCCCTCCTCGGGCGCATGCGCAATCCCTCCATGGGCGCATGAGCAGTTTTCCTCCAAGCTGCAGCTTCAGGGCTCCTGGCCGGTTGTATAGCGCATGCCCTTGCCCACCCAAGGATCATCTTGGAGGGCCCAAGTTGAGACATTGATGAGGAAGTCTGTATGCATGATGAAGTGTAAGTTGTACTTCAGCCATGAAAATCATGTAACTGTTAAGAGGCTTGCATCCAGGTAATGATTATTAAAAAAAAAAAAAAAAATGATTAAAACTCAATGATAAAATATGAAATATGTGAATTAATATTTCTCCAAAGAAGACATAGAAATGGCCAAAAGAGCCTATGAAAAAAACATCATTAGGAAAATGCAAATGGAGGCCACAATGAGATACCTCTTCACATCCACAAGAATGGCTATAATCAGAAAGAGAGTCAGTAATAAGTGTTGGCAGGAGTGTGGAGAAATTGGAACCCTCCTACATTGGTGGTGAGAATGTAAAATGATGGTGCAATGTTACTTGAACACAATCTGGCAGTTTCTCAAAAGATTAAACATAGTTACCATATGAGCCAACAATCCCACTCCTGGGTATATACCCAAGAGAAATGAAAACATAGGTCCACAAAAACACTTGTTCAAAATATTTATAGCAAACTTTATCCATAATAGCCAAAAAGTAGAAACAACTCGAATGTCCCTCAGATGACAAATGGAATAATGAAATCTGTTATAGCTATACAATGGCATATTATTTGACAATAAAATGTAATAAAGTATTGATAACATCCTATATCATGGATGAACATTGAACACATGCAAAGTGAGAGAGGC
This sequence comes from Lontra canadensis, assembly GCF_010015895.1. Classification (NCBI taxonomy): domain Eukaryota; kingdom Metazoa; phylum Chordata; class Mammalia; order Carnivora; family Mustelidae; genus Lontra; species Lontra canadensis. Next base: position 10,484,138 of record NW_022631010.1, read on the forward strand.
CAGCACAGAAGAATGAGAAAGACAGATATCATATGATCCCACTTATATGAAATGTGCAGAATACTCAGAGTATGTGTGTTTCTCTGTGGGACGATGAAAATGTTCTAAAATTAGATAGTGGTATAACTCTGTGAGTATACTAAAAAACACTGAATTAATTATACACTTGAAATGGGTGAATTTTATGGTATATGAATTAAATCTCAATAAAGTGGCTACAAAATCAAAAGAAGCTAACTATTCTTTCTTTGCCCATCAGAGTACAAAACCACAAGATCATATTAGTGGCTTTGTAATTCCAAATGGACAATTCCTTGCTACCTCTATGAAGTTCCATATCTATCTCCCCCCTTGCCAGGGGTTGACTCTTTGTATCCGATGTACATTTTGCCTGATTCTCACAGGCCCCAGTTGTCTCTTTTCCTGCTTTTCTCTCTCACAAAACTGTAAGCAATTACACAGAAGTCATGGGTTTTTATCTCAAAATTTCCAGATATTTTGATCTAAACTTATGTTTGAAATATACTTAGCTATTTATAAAAACTATGTATATAAAATCAAAATTAATTATATAATATAAAATGGATATATTGTAGTAACCATTTGAATCTAAGTTAATTTCTTCTTTAATTTCATTTAAATGCATCTCCTTCTGCCCTTTTTCTCAGATATTTGAAATGTTTGTGAGTGAATCATTAACAAAACTTGTACTGCATTAAACTTGAACTTGACTGGTCTTTTATGTGATTTCTGGCCTATTCATAGGTATATAGGTACACTGTCCAAGTGTGTGTCTGGCCCAACACCTTCCACACCTGAAGTACAAAAAAATCACACAGGTGGCTTGTTAAAATAGATTGCTGAAGTTTTGACCCAGTGGTCTCAGGTAAGGCCAGAGAGTCTGCATTTCTGGTTAGCTTCCAGGCAATGCTGATGTTGCCATCCGTAGATCAGACTTGCCATCCACAGATCAACCAACTAGGTCACTAGAATCTATGTGTTATCTCAAATACCAGTCAAGGCTTGGGTGTGTCTCTCAGACGGAACTTCTGCCAGAGCAATTTTTCAATAAGTTCACATATAGCAGTCTACCATTTGTTAGTAATTGCATATAGCCACTAATATGATGTTTGGCTCCTTATTCTCTAACTTTTACAATTACAATTAAGAATATTAACAATTGGGGTGCCAAAAAGAAAAAAAAAAGAATATTAACTATTGTGATGGGACACCTGTCTGGTGCAGTCCATTAGGCATGCGACTCTTGGTTTGGGCTCAGGTCCTGATCCCAGGGCAGTGAGATCAAGCCCTACATCAGGCTCAAAGTGGACTCTGCTTAAGACTCTTTCTCTCTCTCCCTCTGCTTCTGCACCTCCCCTCTTAAATAAATAAATAGACTATTAATAATTGTGAGATATTGTTTATTGCTATTGTAACAAAATAATGACCTAGTAATTCACTTTAAGATTTCTAGTTTAGTTAAAGATAATCCTAACATTTAAAAACAAAGTTTAAAAAAATAAGCCAATAGGTATTTATTTTTTTTTAAGATTTTATTTATTTATTTGACAGACAGAGATCACAAGTAGGCAGAGAGGCAGGCAGAGAGAGAGGAAGGGAAGCAGGCTCCCCACTGAGCAGAGAGCCTGATGCGGGGCTGGATCCCAGGACCCTGAGATCATGACCTGAGCTCAAGGCAGAGGCTTTAACCCACTGAGCCACCAGGCGCCCTGGTATTTATTATTCTAAAGTAAATTTTCATGGTTCTATTCAACTAAAAGAAAAAATATAAATACATTGAATGCTGGAACATTTACTAATTTAAATGCTATAACTATCCATAATAAGAGCCAATAACCAATTTTGGGCTTACATTACAGCCCTATTATTTGTACTTTAAAATTGATTATTTTTTATTTGAATTTGTAAGCAGAAATTATAGTAATAAGATGTTCCTTTTTAATATACACCAGAAAACTAAAGTATGTATTAAGACTAAGTTAAACGTCAAATGGTGAGGAAATATCACGGGTAGGGAATGGGGGGAGTAAAAATATTTTCTGAAAAATAATCTAATCTATTACTGTTCTTAACATATGTTTAAATTGTATCCACAGATGATAGTTGATTGAAGTCAAGAGGAAAGAAATATAGATTACAATAAGGAGATCACACAAATGTAACTTTTCTCAACATGATTGGCACCACACCAGCACTCTGAATTCTTCTCATTAAAATTCCTACAGATCAAATCAAAATTGCTTTAGGTCTAAGAGAATCAGAGGCTAAAAAGAGAAAATACAGAAGGCATTGTATGCAATTTATCTTTTCCTTTAACATGAGTGAAGAAGTTCCAGAGGTTCCTCCTGTTTGAAAATAAAATAATACCAAGTCAGTTCTCTTATGACTTAGAAATAAACACATCTTCCAGAAAAATAGGCCAGCTGATTGCTAATCCAAAATGGTAATATTCTAAACATCAGATCACAAAACCAGTCTTTATTTTAGTCCTTATTTTTTGATGATATAAAATATGTAACTGAATTTCACATATATCTAATGAACATCTGTCTTCTAACAAAACATCACATGCCATTTTTGTCAACAAATCATGCTTTTGTCTTTTACAATATTATGATCATATGTTTTATTTTGCTATTTTATTATTTTACTTTTAGAAGTAAATAGCCTTTTTTCCCAACTTAAATGCTAACAACATATATATGTTGTCTATGCATAAAGAATATTAAAAACTCAATTTAAATAACTTTTTTAAAATATAATGAGTAATGAAAAGTAATTATTTAAAAGGAATATGTCACCATTATCATGCAAATATACCACAATTTTTTTAAATAAGTAAACTTGACTACAAGATCATTTTTTTTAATATTTTATTTATTTGACAGAGAGCGATCATAAGCAGACAGAGAGGCAGGTGGGGGGGCAGGGGAGCAGGCTCCCCGCTGAGCAGAGAGCCCGATGCAGGGCTCAATCCCAGGACCCTGGGATCATGACCTGAGCTGAAGGCAGAGACCTAACCCACTGAGCCACCCAGGTGCCCCTTGACTACAAGTTTTTATGTTGATCATCAAATTCTGTTCCAAGGATGTTATAACAAGTTGCCAAAAGGTGGTGGTTTAAAACAATAGAAATGTATTCCCTCACAATTCTTGGAGGCCAGAAATCCAAAATCAAGGTGTGGGCAGTGTTGGTTCTTCCTGGAGGCTCTGAAGTACAGTCTATTTACAGACCTCCCTCCTAGCTTCAGTGGTTGCCTGCAATCCTTGGTCTTCCTAAATTTGCAAATGCACCCTCGTGATCGGTGCCTTGCCTTCAAATGGCTTTCACTCTGTGTCTCTGTTCTTGTTAGTCTGACACTCATCCTAATCCAGGATGGTCTCATCATGAGATTCTTACCATAATTACAGAAGCAAACATCCCTTTTCAGATAAAATCAGATTCTGAGGTTCTAGATAGACATATCTTTTGGGAGCCATAATTCAACTCACTGAAATTGTGGAAGAATTGTGGAAGATTTTCACTGAAAATCATGGGTAGCAGCCCAAGTGTCCATCATAGATGAATGGATGAATGGATAAAGAATATGTGAGATATATATCTATATCTATCTATCTGTCTATCTATATATATATATATTATTCAGCCATAAAAAAGAATATGATCTTGCCATTTGCAACAACATGGATGGATCCAGAAAGTATAATGCTAAGCGAAATAAACCAGTCAGAGAAAGATAAACACCGTATGATTTCACTCATATGTGGAATTTAAGAAACAAAACAAACAAACAGAGTAAAAAAAAAGAGAGACAAACCAAAAACAAGGTCTTTTTTTTTAATTTATTCATTTGAGAGAAAGAGAGAGAAAGCAAAAGCAGGAGCAGTAGGGAGGGGCAGAGGGAGAGGCAGACTCCCTTCTGAGCAGGGAGCCTGAGGCAGGGCTCAGCCCCAGGATCCTGAGATCATGACCTGAGCTGAAGGCAGATGCTTAAACAACTGAGCCACCTAGACACCCCCAAAAGCAAACTTTTAACTATAGAGAACAGACAGCTGGTTACCAGCGAGAAGGTGGGTGAAGGATGAGTAAAATAGGTGAAGGGGATGAAAGGTACATTTATTCTGATGCACACTGGGAAATATATGGAATTATTGAATCATGATGTTGTATACCTGAAATCAATAGAACAATATATGTTAGTTACATTGGAATTAATTTTTTTGAAGAATAAAATAAATTAAAACAAAAAGAATTGGTAAAATAGTAGCAATCCAGGGCTGAGCATTTCACCCATGCATTGCTTCGTTCACCCATTTATTTGTCCAATAACTGAGTATCTACTATGGGCCAGGCGTTGAGTTAGGCTCTTGGAAGATGAAAATGACCAAAACAATTTGCAAGAAGGCAGACATGTACTGATTTCCACACAGAGCTGGACCATAGCAGAGTTTTCACCACCCTGAGAAAAAATAAAATACATTTTTAAAGAATTTGAAATTATTTCATTTAAATATTTTTTTTTCCTAGAGTGTGCTCTGTCTACTCTTTTGTGTAGACACTTGTATTCTATAAGCAGGAGTAAATGGATGATAGCAGATGACAGCTGTTTTGCTGTATTTTGTATTCCCTTTCTTAGAAAAGTAAAAAAAAAAAAAATGGATATTCTATTAGATTCTCCCAAATTTATTTAGATTAACTGATTTTTTTTTTTTTTTTTTTTTTTAAGCATCAAGTCTGGGAACCACTGCTTCAAAGTGCACTGGTCATGTTTGGCCAATTTCTCTATTGTGTAAGAAGAGAATGAGATTCCCACGATTTTTCAGAAATTGACACTAATCTGGTATCATTGGGACCAGCCTTCCAATTTCACTGTAACCTCTGCCCACACATCAGATGATCAGAAAAAGAAAGAGCTGCCAGGCAGCTGGTTAGATGAGCTGAAGAAATCTGCAGGAAGGAAAGGTTGCTGGGATGGCTGTAGTGAGTGGGCCCCGTTAATCTGAACCTCGTGGGGATGGGTTACAGGCAGATTAGGAAAACCCTGTTGCACCAAGGACTGTGAGAGACTAGGGCATCTAGTAAATATGCTTTGGTGCAGATCAGATGTGACATAAACTATAGAGAGAATGTTTTCCCCACGGCTGTGTGGAATTAAAGATAACTTGTACTCATTGAGATCTCCCCAGGGCATAGACACACTCCAATATTTCAAAGGCAGTTGTGTTCCTAGACTCAGCAAGAAGAGATTCTGATAAAAACTGGGGTGGGGTGGTGGGGTGGAGGTAGAGCCTAAATTGATGGGGTCAAGAACACTAACATTTGTTTTTATTATGATTAATAATAATTAATTAATTAATAATTAATAATTAATAATAATTTAAGTATTTATATCCATAAACTGGTAACAATCACGTTACTGAAAGGTGTAAAGTAAGCAGACAAAAAAGAAGATTCATTTTAGACGAAGAAATTCTTAATAAGGGTAACATTTTCCTTATAGGCATATTTTAGAGAGGGGTGAGTTTTCAAAGTATGTTAATTAACAACTGTGGGATAAAGTATTATTTTAATACTCATGAGGTGAAAATAACTGGCTGAAGTTTTATTTGTGTACCACAGCCTATGTGCAAGAAAGGGTTAACTCAGCCTGACTGCACTGCTCAAATCCACACATTCCAGAGAAAGGCCAGTCCTTAGGATTAGCCCTTGATTGGATCCTGGAAGATAATCTCTGAACTCTTAGGATATCCTGCTTGATAAGAGTGTTTTTGTGTGCTTGAAACCTTGCGCCAAGCTTTGTCAGTTTGACCTCAGCAGCCAGAGCCCAAGTAATTGAGTTCAGTCACAAGGGCCCTGCATGCCTATATGACTGACCCACTATAAAACTCTGAACTTGGTTTTGGTGAACTTCCTGGGGTGGGGGTGGAGGGTGGGAAGTGGAGATCAATTCAAAAAAGTTGCAAAAGAAGGGGAGCCAAAAAATTCTAAACTGGAAAAATGCCAAGTAGAAAAAGTGATAAGTGATTTGAATACCCAGACGACATACATGTTAGTATGTGTTAAAAGGATCAAACATTTAAAGAGGTTCACATTGGCCAAATTTGAGCTAATCTGACCATCGAAAATAACCCCCTTGTAACACAAACGCTTGAATATGTAAAAATTCCCAAGTACATAATGAGACTCATAATGATACAGAATGACACAGAAGACCCCATATACTACCTTGATAACTATCTAATACATCAATTCCCTGCTCTCCAAAGGGTACCTAAGGGAAAGACTAAATGATCTTCACAATCGATTCTGCCTTATATATTTAGAATTATTTTACCTTTCTTGTGAGTTGCCCCTCTTTTTATTTACTTGTGAGAGAGAAAGAGAGAGCATGAGCAGGGGTAGGGGCAGAGGGACAGGTCGACTGCACGCTGAGCAGTGAGCCCAATGTGGGGCTTGATCGCAGGACCAGAGATCATGACCTGAGCAGAAGTCAGGTGCTTAACCAACTGAGCCACCCAGGTGCCCCAGAGGGAGAAAAAGAATCTTAAGCAGGCTCCATGCCCAGGGCAGGACCTGACTCAGGGCTCAATCTCACCACCCTGAGATCATGACCTGAGCCTAAACCAAGGGTCAGACACTTAACCAAATGAGCCACCCAGGTGACCCTAAAGACTTCTTATAAAGATACTGAAACTAAAACAGTCTATATTGGTGCAAAAATAAACAGATCAATGGAATAGGACAGAGAGTCTATAAATGGACACATCTGTTTGCAGGACAATGGAAAGGATCCAGGTAAGAGTGGGAGGCTAAATATTCACAGGAGAAAGGGTTATATAGCTGAAGTTAGCAAGATGGCCAGGAAAGACAGCATACAGACTCTGGGAGGAAGTTTAACACCTAAACAGCAGGTGAGGGCTTCTGAGAATGAAGAGGAGGAGAGGTTACGTAATGGAGAAGAGCAAGGATGGCGTAACACAGTCATCATGCAGAGGAAGAGTGAGTGGAAAACAGACTGTTCCAACAGGGCCAAACATATGGAAGAATGAGTGAGACTTGTGACCGGGGATGTGGAACTCATGAAATAGCAAAACACAGCACAGTGTTCATCTCTGCAAGCATGGGCTCAATAGGAATAAAGATAATACCAGGTAATTATGGATAAAAGGAGAGTAAGCAGGTGGGATTTTGGCAAGGATGTTATGAAGTTATAAACTTTGGAATATAAGCTGTAAATGGAGAGAAATAAAGAAAAAAGGTGGATGGATGACAAGAAAGGATGGATGGGAGTCTCTACAATAGTTTTATCCAACTTTATCTGGTATTTCTTATCACCTCTCCACCTGAAGATGTTATTTTTTTTTCACTTGGCCTGAGTACAGAATTCAAATTTCCCACCAAGCCTCTCACATCATGTCATCAACACAGTGATTCTCCCAGAATTGCTAATGATGATAGGATTGCCTTCCTCCATACTCAATAAAAAAATAAAATAAATATGTAAAATAAATGCAGAACCCAGAGAGCAAAGAGAAACACAGAATCCGCTCTAATGTATACAGCTAGTAGAATGTCTCCCCAAATGGTCTGTTCTAACCAAATATCAAAACCTTGAGTTCTTTTGCACAGCTTGTAAGCAAATGTTAGCGTGTGGATTAGATTTACATCTTACTCACAAAGAAAGAGAAAGGGTGGCGAAGCCAAGGAGAAGGCATAACAAAGGTTTATTTTGTAGCAATGGAATCACAACGTCCTGGTTAGAGATGAACTTGACTGATGGGTTTTCCGTGGTAGCCTCCCAGCACTTAATCTTAGCCAAATATTAATGTGCTGAATTTATTACATTTGAGCTCTGAAATTGAATGTGACCATCTGTGGCACATGTGTGTGGTACATAGAACAGTAATATATTGTGGACTAGCCCAACATGAAGCAAAGGATATGGTAATGGTGACATGGCAAGCAAACTCACTCACACCCCAAGACCACTAAGTGAATCTGATGGACACCAGAGTCATTCCTCTCCACAGGCATCTGCTTTCTGAAACAATGCACAATAAATAGGCGATATTTATTAATAATTCCTTCAACATATCGCTATAACAGACTGTGCAGTATAAATCTGGAAATGCACTTTACTCCACTGAAACAGAGCAATCAATTGAACAAAACTTGATTCTACAGGAAAAAGATCACAAATGTCAAATAAGAGAAATACAAAAGAAAAAGTTTGCTTATTTTCTGGAGGGCAAGACTACAGTGAAGGTCAGCATTGCAAAGGCTGTTCCACTGGGATTTTCAGGCAGAGGTTAGGATGAAATTAGGGAGGTATATGTATACATTTTGTGACCAAAAGAGAAACAATTCACGTTTTCACTAGGAAATAGAATCCATATGAAATTAACTTTTGCTACAAGAGAATCCAAGAGAATAGGATTTACATTACAAGGCTGAAGATGTATGAATTTAATAGGAAACTAATCTTTCTGTAGATTATATAGACAACACCCTTATAAAAGGAAAGGGTGCTCTTTGCCAAGGAGAGAGGACTAAAGAACATGGGTAAATCTGTATATTTTGAATGAATTTTTATTCACACTTGGCATCCAGAGAAAAGAAAACAAATAGGTTAAAATTAATTCCTGGAATGCCATGCCATCAGTATTATAACAAGGACTGGCCTATCATTTCTATGGCTGTTGGTGGTATGTACAGGACTGAGTTTAGTCAGTCTCACGGGTGAGACCCATGGCTAGATAAGATGTATTGTGTCTGGATTCTAAAGAGCTGGTGACTCAATAATTGTTTCATAGCCATAAACTCTAGAATGTCCTAATAGTGTCCTGTCAGTCATGTGGATCTCCTTGAGGGATTCCCAAAGACACTCTACAGAGGGGCAATTAGTGGAGTAGGAGTCAAAATATTATGTTATTACTAGTTCCTGAAGAACTTTAATACTCGCAAGGTCAGTGAACTTAGCCCTCCTAGAATGTTTTGGAGAAAGGAGAGAGGCTCAGAGATCCAGAATGAAAGAGAGCAGTCATTGTCTACATAGCAGAACGAAGCTGAATTTACTCATTATTTTGCATTATTTAGTACCCTTTCAATTGTAAGTGATAGAAACTCAACTCATATTGAGCAAAGAATAGGAATAGGCCACTCGAAATATAAATGGCCAACGAGCCACCAAAACCTCTCATGGAAGAGGTTAAAATTAAAACAATGAGCAATGAGATCTTTTTGCCTCTTAAACTGGGAAGTTGCTTATAACAGAGAGAATGTTCACTTTTGTACAGCGTGGTATAAAATCTTCAGGAGATCAACTTGGCTTGACAATGATAAAGTTTAAGAATGTATCTTAGCATTTATTCATTCATTAAACAAATATTTTGCCAAGCATCTATTATACACCAAGCACAGTGTAAGACATCTACCTCTCACAGTCATTACGATCTGCAAGATAGGATAGACATTCCCCCAAGATAGGCATACTGAAAAAGCAAACAATGTAAAATTGCAATTGTGACAAACAGTGAAAAGGATTTAGATGGACTTAGAGGTGCCTATAATAAGGTAAGTTGAGCAGTCACAGAATTCTAACAAAATTTCCTATGATGCACCTATCTATGAAGCACTGAGTAAGCCAATGCTTGGTAGGTAAGAAAAAGGAACACCCTTAAAATGTAATACCATGTACAAACAACATAAGGAAGGCAAGGGAATACAGAATATAAAGGCCAGTGTATCAGTTAGCATGGGCTCTGTTCCAATGTGTCAGTTAGCATAGACTCTGCTATTCAACTGTAACAAACAACCCCAAAGTCTTCATGATTTAAACCAAGAGAGATTTCATTCTCACTCACATTTCTTAACCAGCATGAATTGACTTTGCTCCCAGCAGCTCTGCTCCTTGTTCATCTCATGTGGAAACACAGTTTAATAAAGCAACCACTAACTGGAATGCTAGTTACCCATCACCATACTAAAGGGAAAAGTTAAAAGGTCAAAATTAGTCACATGGTCTCAGCCAACCACTGAAGGGCCCAGGGAACGCCCTCTCAGCCGGTGCAAAGATACCAGAAAGCTGCAGGACTTCAACAGCACAGTAATCACGTGTGCAGTGTGGTTGGATCTGAGAGAGAGTGAGCAACATAGGAGACAGAGTAATATAACCTATCTTTAGCCTATGAGCAGTCTAGAGCCACTGAAGGCTTTACAGTTGGAAGAATTTTCCCGAAGAAGAAAAATCATTAGCTGCATATCACTAAATCTACAAGCTTATTTACCACAGTACTGTTCATGAATTTTTTTTAAAGGATAGAAAAACCTAAATACGCAACGGTAGGTTCTCTGTATCTTTACGATGAAACACCATATAACCAACGGAAACAATGTCCTTAGAAAAATGTGACATGAAAAATATGTCTAAAAAGTATGCATCAGATAGAGCAAAACACGACATCTACCTATTTTGCTGCGTACCCTATACTTAGATTATGTGAGTAAAAACTTACATATATATTAAAAAGTAATTCTTATTTAATCTAGAATCATGGTTTGCTTGTTTTTTTTTTGTTTTCTTTCTTATTTTTTAATTTAATTTAAAAAAAATAATTTAATTTTTTAATTTAAAATTTCTTATTTTTCTTAGTTTACTTGTTTTCTTTCTTATTATGTGTGCTTCATTCGTGTGCTAATGTTTTGCAAAGAAAATAAATTATTTTTCAGCAAAAAAAAAAAAAAAATTTTTTTTAAAATTTAAAACGGGCTATGACCGGGCACCTGGGTGGCTCAGATATTAAGCGTCTGCCTTCGTCTCAAATCATGATCCCAGAGTCCTGGGATTGAGCCCTGAATCAGGCTCCCTGCTCAGCGGGAAACCTGCTTCTCCCTCACCCTGTCCCCTGGCTTGTGTTCTCTCTCTCACTACTATCTCTTTCTGTCAAATAAAAAAAAAATCTTAAAAAAACAAAACAAAACAAAAATAAAACTGGCTGTGACCTTATTTGCCATTGTTCAAACATAAAGATCGTTTCTTTTCCATTGGTGAACATGACCAGACTTTCTATTAATCTCTTGTAAAGTATGTAAAAGTTAACACACTGTTTTTATTGTTTCAATTCATCTGAACAAACTGTGTTTCTTTTACCACTAGTTCAGACACTGTTTCTAGTTAGAGGAGATTTAGCCTTTGTTCTCATCTTTTCAATTACCTCTTGCCACGAAACAGCCCCACAACTCAGATTCTGGGTCCGTAACCAACTGTCCTGGGGCAATGGGACGGCAAAGTGTGACCCTGTCCAAAGTAATCACGTATTCCTCAGGTAGTGATTATTGAGTCCAGTCAAGTACCTCCATTTACTGAGCAATAATGCCCTCCTGAGAACCTGTTCTGCATCCACCTTTTTGACATTTTTTTGGCGAGGGTGACAGAATGGTCATCACTGCCAATAACGGATCAAGAACAATACGACGTGTGTATCATTGACACTGTACTAAGAGCACACATCTCGCTGAAGAACAGGCTGCCTTATTTTACTTTCTTACTGCATTGCTGGACATTTTACAGGAGTAACTTCTCTGATTTTTTTCAAGGAAAAATTTGGCCAAGCTCTCAAACCATATTTCATCTCTGCTTCAGCTTCCAAAAAAATAAAGAATCGATTTGACCAGGCTTTACAGACATTGGCCAAATGTTGGCCTGAATGCTGAGCTTATACCTGGAGGGGCTGATACGTCTGACAGAATTGGGTTACTTCAAATCAGGCCATACATGAAAGACTTGAAATTGTTTAAAATCAGCCTGGGGTGGGACCACTCCACTGGGAAGCGTGTTAGTAAAGGAGCAGATTTTCACTTCTTGCAGGTATCACTTTGTAACTTTATTGTAAATGAGTTTGTTTTCATTCTTTAAAGGAAAAGAAAAGTTAAAGAATAAGATAAGAGTCTCATTACAATCCTTGGAACCCAGCATTTTATTTGTCCAAATTACCTTTATGAATTCCCATCCATGGGCTGATGACGTCTGCCCTTTTGGCTCTCCTGACTCTTCACAGCACATTTTGGATACCAGGAGGCTCTGTTTAAGCTGATATTTCATGATGTAAAAGAGTTTGGTTTTGTTTCTGTTTTTTAATGAGAAGCCATAGCTGGTGGTTCTTTTCACACAGAGGTTTCCTGTTTTGCTCTGGTGAATGAAAATTAGATTTGAAGTTTAACTGAAGTCAAAATACAGAGTATTTGCTAGACAGAGTAGCAGATTGAATTTTTTTTTAAGATTATTTACTTATTTGAGAGAGAGAGAGAGAAGAGTGTGGGAGAGAGAACATGAGGGAGGGTGAGAAGGAGACTCCCCTGCTGAGCAGGGAGCCCGACGAGGGACTCCATCCCAGGATCCTGAGATCATGACCTGAGCCAAAGGCAGATGTTTAACCAACTGAGCCACCCAGGCACCCCAAGAAGATTGGATTTTTATTTTTACTTATTTTTGCTTTCTTAAAGATTTTATTTGTTTACTTGACACAGAGAGAGAGAGAGAGAGAGAAAGAGAGCACAAACAGGGGGATCAACAGAGGGAGAGGGAGAAGCAGGTTCCCCATTGAGCAGGGAGCCCAATGTGGAACTCGATCCCAGGACCCTGGGATCATGACCAGAGCAGAAGATAGTCGCTTAACAAACTGAGCCACCCAGGCGCCCCTACAGATTGAATTTTTAAAATGAAATTTCTTTTTTGAAAATACTGTCTGAATTTTCTTTGGGCAGTACAAAGTAGTCCTTTACTTAGTCTCATGACAGCAAAGCAACAGCTAAGTCTTCTGTAAATATTTCCCCCCAAAAGCACTAATCAATGTGAAAGAAGATAATGAAAGTTTGAGTCAATAGGGAAAGTAATATTTGGAAAAGTCAAGCCTTCCATTTCTATTTCTATTTTCTTTCATCCTAAGAAAAGAGAAAGCAATTAGGGGAAATTTCAAGAAAAGATGATGATTAGCTCTATCAAGTATTTATAGTTGCTTAGACGCTACTCCATGAAAACATAGATGCTGCTCCTCAAGTAAAAAAAAACAAAACCTAAAAAAAGTATGAGAAGCAAACCCCTTCACTAAAATCACAGATGGGGAGGGTCACCTTGGTGGGTCAGTTGGTTAAACCTCCGACTCTTGATTTTGTCTCAGGTCATGATCTCAGCGTCCTGAGATCAAGCCCTGTGTTGGCCTTCATGCTCTGTGGGGAACCTGCTTGAGATTCTCTCCCTCTCCCCCTGCCCCTCCCTCTTCTCTCTCTCATTGTCTCTCAAAATATTAATAAAACTTTAAAAAATTAAAAAACAAAATCTTAGAAGGGGAATTCATAACAGGTGGATCTCAGCAATGTGATGAAGGGGTGTAGATTTGTCAACGTTTAAGAAGGACACCAAGACAAAGTCAGATTCAGAACAAGGGTCAGATACCATTAGGAAGTAGACCGAATGCTAAAATATCTATTTATTGTGGTAAAAATAGAGTAAGGGTTTGTTCAGGGTCAGATATCAGGAGAACCCAAAAGCATATGAAACTTTTGTTGATAGTCAAGGATCTGAGGAGTTAACAAGTTGATTGACAGGAACTAGTACACACACATACACACAGACACACACACACACAAAGACACACATACACATGCACACTGTCTTCAATGATTATTTGAACTGAAATTCTATAAGGGTTCCTCCATCGTCATGAGTATAACTCTATATGCCTGTAAGGCACAACAATTTAGGTTTATTTATCACCTAACACGGTAGTTATATTCAAATTTTTATTTCTAATAGCCGTTTCAACCCAGCAAGACAGGTGTAGAAACCTCAAATTCTGTGAGCCTTTCAATTGCATGCCTGTCTTATCATGGTCTCTCTAGTGGAATAACTAGATAAACTCTCCTGTTTTATAATAGTGTCTTAGAGCTTTATTTTCATATTTATATTCATAGTATCCACCAAATTACCTGGGAACATTTATAATTTTAGTTGTATATTTCTCATAATATCTACTCTGTGTGTGTGTATAACATCAAGCTAAAAATTCTCTCTTTGATAACAGCAATGAATAATTTCAAGAGAGCCCAGCTACCCACACCAAATTTTTGGTAAGAAAAGATAAAAATTCCCATATTTCTCTTAAAATCTTACAAAAAGCAATAAGTGTCATAAAATCAGAGGCTTCAAGTTATAAGTTAAGAGTTAACCTGTGACAGTTTTTTAATGTTCATAAACTTTACACCTTTTTCATCAAAAATGGGGTCTATGTCTCCCTCTCGTGCGTATACCTAGGCTTCTCAACCACTTGCAAAGATTTTTTGTATGAAAAGTGATGTTTCATGACTTCTAAGGCAATACAGCTTCTGCCTTGAACACTAGGACACATGATTTTATATCCCTGAGCCACCAGGTAAGAGGAGCCCAACTATTCTGATGCAACTATGCTATGAAGAAGTCAAGAACATATAAAGAAGTGGGGCACCTGGGTGGCTCAGTTGGTTAAGCTTCAGGCTTCAGCTCAGGTCATGGTCCTGGGGTCCTGGGATGGAGCCCCAAGGCTGACTCTCTGCTCAGCAGGGAGTCTGCTTCTCCTTCTCCCTTTGACCCTCCCTCCCACTCAAGCCCTCTCTCTCAAATAAATAAAATAAAATATCTTAAATTTTTTTTTTAAAGAACACATAAAGAAGTTGCACATACATGTTCCAGTAGGCAGCCCGAGCTGAACTCTCAACCAACTGCCAGCAAAACCTGCCAGCCAGGTGAGTAAGCCACCTTGAACATGCAACCCAGTAAAGCGTTCACAAAGTTCCATATGGTACATAATGTCATATGGTTGCAGTTGGTACATAATGCAAATGCATGAGAAACCCCAAGCAAGAATTGACCAAGTAAGCCAGTGAATTCCTGACTCACAAAAGGATGAAAAAAAAATAAGACTGTTGTGCTAGCCCTTTGGGATAATTCGTTATGCAGTGATAGATAACTTGTATACCGTCTGATCCAAAATTTCCACTCTGGGATGCAGCTTTTGGATTAAATCACTCTAGTAAAGGGGACACCTTTCATGGGTTAACCATATTTAGGATAACTCTCTTTTGTTTCTCATATGAAACCAAAATCATCATCTCTCTAACTTCAAACTATTATTCTAGATTAACCTTCTAGGTGAGCATAAAACAAATCTCGGGTTTCTTCACATGAAAGCTTGCCATGTAGACAAAAACACCCTGCAAATATCCCCTTAGTCTTTTCTCCTACAGAAAAACAATGCCCCATTCTTTCAGACTTGCCTCAAAAGATAGGATTTTCTGAATTCTGTGTCCCTTCCTTCGAATATACTCCAATCGGAGAAGTCTGCCCTAAAATATAATGCAAGGAATTTGACACTTTATTCCATAAGTCATCTCACTTGAACAGAATTTGGTGAAATTGTTATTTTGTGTTGTTGTTTCTATCGTGCTAGACCCCATATTTCATTAATGCAACTGACAGTGATGCTAGCCTATTTTTCTAACGGCCACATTGCACTATTGACTTTTTTCATGGCTGTCATCAGATGGAAGTCCCACAACTTTGCCATCTGTACAGTAGCCAAGCCTGCTCACTCTCATGCAGCTGACTTTCTGAACATAACAGAACTTGAGATGAGTTTCTGCTAGATTTCATTTCTTTTGTTTTGGACCAGTGTGTCTCTGTCAGTTGACGTCACTTTTATGCTTGGTGTATCACTTACAGTTTTAGTTATGCATCCCACCTATGTATCCCCTTTTCTAAATTCTATCAAAATTATCTCCATAAATATTGAGCCAACAGAGCTAAGAGTATAGCCTAGCCAAATTCTGTTCAAAAACTATAAAATGATTTGCCAACACATAGCAGGTAAGTGCACTAGGTATCAGCAACTCTATCATTCAAAGTAGTTCTTAACCAGATGTTCTTGCAAAAGATATTGTCACATGCAGTAATGTCATCAAAATAATGAAAATGCATTTTATCTCTGGAATTTTCCATTTTCTAGAGATTCTAACAAAATGAGAAATCATTTGAATTTAGCATAGTCTATCTTGAGTGAGTGGATACTAGCTCTAGAGAGTATCTATAGTAACTCCCAAAGCTTATATACTCCAGGTATGGCACTTCACTCTAGAATATTATATTAGCTAAAAAAAGAAAAGGAAATGATTTCCACAATACGTTTATAAGCTTGTCACCATTGTTAAGGCCAAGATATAGTTCCTAGTTCAGACTGTTCCCAGAAATCCTGTTCTCCTCTATTTCTTCAAAATTAGAGTATAGCTATCTTACACTAGCAGCAAATATTTATTAAATGAAAGAACTAATAAATGAATGGAAAGTACACAAACTATTACATTCTTTGGTTTTATTTTCCTCATAGACTGTTATTGTATGAAGTTATCTTGTTCATTTATGTTTCACTTTACATGTAGTTCTCTGTCTCTCCCTTGCCCATAAGTGCATAAGATTTTGTCTGATTTTTCTCAGTACAGTGTCTAAAATAGTGTCCCCAGCATAATATCACCGTTGCATAGAAGGATGCTGAATGAAGGAATGAGACATAATCAGTCAAGGCCTTAGGTCTCAAATTCACTCAATGACTCACTCCATACCACAAATATCAGTCTATTCCTCTCCGTTAGAAAAACCTTTTCCCTCATGAAGACTGATACAAAATAGGACTTCAGTTTTCTCTCCGCCACTTGTCAATATATTTCTGAGAAACACCAAATTTGATCTTATTCTTATACCAAATATCCTCTCAAAAGTAGGTGTTCTGATTTAGTTCCTCCCAGAAACAGTATTCAATGCAAGCAGTTTATTTTGGAGGTAACCCCATGAGGTGCCAGGAGGACATTGGGGAAGCAAGACAGGTGGATGGAGGATAAAGGGTTTAGCTCTTCCATCCCTAACACTGAAGAATGCATCCTTGAATATTTACAATTGGAGCAGTCATTCAGATCGACCTCAAGAGATTAGTGGTGTAACAAATGTTTTGGTGACTTCTTATTGCAAGCATTTTCCCCAAACAAAATCATGTACTCTCCTCTGCACTCTGGAAAAGACTGACTTGCCCCAGACAGCAGTAGACTGACAGATTTAAATGGAACATCTGTGTATATCTGACTTTGACATCTATTATTTTCCTCACTTGCATCCTGATTTGTTGAAGACATAGCATACTTCTAGAATTCACAGACTAGCAGTAGAATGTGAATATATACACAAATGTATATCAGATGTTCTTTAAAGACTGGACAATTTTAAATAATTATTCATTTCAGTGCTCTGTAAAATAACTATAGGACATTCAACGGCATGAAAATATGACAAGTAGTTTTTCTTTGTAAAATAAACAGTTTCAAAGAAGTATGTACAATATGAACTCATTTTTATAAAAATGTGTGTATATAAACACAGTTCAAAGTATATAGGTGGCCTGATTTGTGGTGTGTATTTTTTTTTACTTCTTTTCATTATGTGTCTGATTTCGTTTTTCAAAAATAAAATTACATTTTATTTTTGTAATAATAATAAACAAGCAAAAAATTAATAAGAGTACTAATAGTACTAATAATCCTAATAGTAATAAAAGTAATAATTGAAAAAGTAATAATAAACAAGCAAAAAAAAGAAGTTTGGTAAATGGTATGAGCAAATATCCAAAATAAGAAGGCAGAAATTAAAAGATATTATTCACAGATACCTGTATGACAGAAAATATCCTTACTTTATTAAAGAACATTTCAGCCACCACTGATTACTATAATAATAAGTTACCATTTTTTTCTATTAAACTATGACCAAATGATCATAAAATGGGACTATTTCACATGTATTTCTAAATAAAACTCAGTTGACAAAATTTAACCTACACATAATTTTCCACACATAATGTGTTTGAAACTTTTGGATAAAGCAGAAAACAAAAAAAGGTGACAGGAATTTCTATTAATTTATTTCTGGTCCCCTGATTTTGAATGTTTGCTCTGATTAAATACCAAAAAAAGTACAAGAGGCTAGGCAAATACAATAAATTATATTTGATCCTAACTAGTAATTGATATTTACTAATTGTCATTGTCACCATCATCATCATCACACCATCACAAATAAACATTTCCAGATGATAGACACTATAAATAGACCACGTTGATGACATATTCCCTGGAAATCTTTCTGAGCCTACATTATAGTGTGTAGTCACTCAATAAAATGAAGCAAAAGTAGGGGCAGGGAGTGCCTGGGTGGCTAAGTCGGTAAAGCTTCTGTCTTTGGCTCAGGTCCTGATCCCGGCATCCTTGAATTAAGCTCCAGGGTCCTGGGATGGAGCCCTGTGTCAGGCTCCCTGCTCAGCAGGGAGTCTGCTTCTTCCTCTCCTCCCCACCTGTGCTCTTTGTCGCTAGCTCTCTCTCTCAAATAAATAAATAAAATCTAAAAAAAAAATTTTTTTAAAGGTGGGGCAAAAGGAAGAAGATGGTAGCTGGCAGGGTCAGTACCTTTCTGGAACGCAGCTCAGCAGGTAATCATATAAACAGCTGCGTTTGAAAACATCTCAGAAGTCCTCTCAAATTCCAATATAACTTCCTTTATCTTTAGAAAGCCTGAAATCAATTACATCTTGGATATATGGTGTTTCCCTTATGACCTGTTTCTTTGTGGTTGATCATCATTCATTCCAAGAGACCCATATATAGGGGTTAAAGGAAATTTAAAAAACATTTTAACTGAATATACCATAGGTATACTGCCCCTCTTACTGAGTTTTCCACATATTTCTCAATTCACAACTTACAAACTAGGGCAGATTATTTTTTTCATCTCCATTCTTCCCAGAAATAATATAAACTATTCTGTTCATATGCTAGCAACAACTTAAAATTAAATAAATTAAAAATTCAGCTCAGTTATACTAGCCATATTTCCAGGGCTCAGTAGGCAAATATTGGCTGGTGGCTACCATGCTAGACAATGCAGATATAGAACATTTCCTTAGCTGCAGATAGTTATAGTCAACAGTGCTGATCCGTATGTGTACCAAATACCGTCTAGCTACATATTAACACCTAATGAAAAGCTAAGGTTTTAATGACATCCCTAGTTGTCCACAAATGTCTGTATTTGGCTTACAAAGCAGTTAGTGTGATTTAAGGTAGAATTGAAAACAACTTGTTGTGAAAATATTCATCTCTGTTTCCATGCTCTCAAAGTCATTTATAAACATGTCCCCGAACTGATTGCTTTACTAGGTAAACAGAGTTTGGAACAAATCACTCCAAATGCATAACAAATCATTCCAAAATATAGTAGCTTAAAAAAGTAGTAATCGCTAATTCTCTCTCATGGTTTCTTATAGACCATAATTCTGGCAGCACCAAAATTGGGCCCGAGTCTCCAATGAAGTAGCAGTCAAATGTCAGCCGGGGCTGCAGTCATCTCAAGACTGAGTTGACTTTGGATGATCACTGTTAAGGTGACTTGTTGGTTCATCTCCATGAGACTTCGTAAGTGTCCTTGCAACATGGTAGCTGGCTTCTGGTAGAGCTAGAGATCCAAGATACTAAAACCAAAGCTGTTATACCTCTTATGACCTAGCCTTGTGTATCTCAAATCATCACTTCTAGCATACTCTATTGATTACACAAGTCAGCCGTGAGTGATTCAAGGAGTGCGCTAAAGCATGACTATTTGGAGACTAGGATCACTGGCGGCCATCTTAGAGGCCAACTACCATACTCAGCACCATTTCTTGCTATATTACAAGGGTTGGGAAGAGGGAGCAGAAGACATTACCAAAAAGAGTTTAATCACACTGTCTCTGGTGCCTGAGCGTGTTTTGCCTAGTGATTCCCAAAGGGAGCCTCATATCTCCATTCAACCCCTGAGCTTTCCTCAAATAATCAGGAAGCTAGAATAGTTCCTCCCTACTAAGCTTCCCACACAGAACATATTGACCACATAAGGGGAGGAAATTTTATAAACCTTGACCTTCAGTGGTTCTAAATCTTAGTTGCAAAATGGAATGATTGGAGATCTTTGAAAAAACAACAATAACAAACAACAACAACAACAACAACAAGGCACCTGATACATAGGTCCCACCAGAAATTCTGTTATTGGTCTAGGTACAGCCAAAGAAGTAGAAATTTTTTAAACTCATCCCAGGTGATTCTAACATGCAACAAAAAGTTGAGAACCACAGAGAAAAACCTTTGTGAATGTTCCCTCTCGTGATCCCTCTTCTTCCTTAGTTTCACCATCCTATTCTCACAACCCTTATTGTTATTTATTGATTTTTCAATATTCCTTTTTTTAAAGATTTTATTTATTTATTTGATAGACAGAGATTACAAGTAGGCAGAGAAGCAGGCAGAGAGAGAGGGGGAAGCAGGCTCCCCGCTGAGCAGAGAGCCCGATGTGGGGCTCAATCCCAGGACCCTGAGACCATGACCTGAGCCAAAGGCAGAGGCTTCAACCTACTGAGCCACCCAGGCGCCCCTCAATATTCCCTCTTTTTTAAAGTTTTGTGGGGTTTTGTTGACAATGTCACATTACTTTCAGGTATACACCATAGTGATTCAACCTCTCCATATGTCATGCTTGCTCACCACACGTATAGTTATCCAGTAAGGGGTTAGTATCCAAAATATATTTTAAAAAATTATACAACTTATCACCAAAACACACACACACACCCATACACACACACACACACACACACACACACACACACCCTTATATTTAAACTCTGGCTGCTTGTTCTTTAACCAATCCCTGAGAAAATTCATCATTTCCCACAGAAGTTGAAGAGTTTCTTGGTCTCTTTGAGTGTCTACTTAACTCCATTAAACCCCAGATGCTGGCCCTAATAGACTCCCTAAAGGGTAGACATTGGCTCTATTTCCAAGACCAGAAAAGAAAGTAGAATGCGAGAACCCACTTTAGGCTCTTAACTGTGGAGTGCTGCAGTTAATTAACTAATTAATTAATTACCTAGAGGCAAGCACACTTCGAAAGAAAAGTTAGTATTTACCAGAAGCAACACAGTCGAATCTAGCATAAGAAACAACTTCCTCCAATGAATGCAACCTTCACTCCACTCCTTGTGAAAATAAATAAATAAATCACCTCAGCACGGTATTGGCGAGCCACATCTGATCCCTTCAAGATGTGACTTCTGTAACCACAGTTACTCCAGTGGTAGAGAAGGATGCTTATTTTAGCCATCTGGTCTGGGGCTAGGAGTTTCACCCTGATGGCTGTCTTTCCTGTAGGAAGGAGAAAGGTGTCTCGCTTTTGCACATCAACAGAGAAACTTCATGTGTTTACCTCTATAGACATTTACAAGAAAAAAAAAAAAAACCTATGTATCAGCAATTCTCAAAATTCAGCACACATGTAAATTACCTGGAGATCTTGTTAAAATGCAATTCTGATCTACTGTGGAAACATTTGTCATTTAGCATTTCTAACCAGTTCCCAGGAGATGTGGATGTTGCCTGTCCTTGGACCACACTTTGAGTCTCAAGGATCTAGATATTACAGAATTCTTTTTTTAAATGACTACAATGCAGTTTCATCTCTCCCCTTCAATCTCGTCTACAGGACTGACATCGTTTTCTCCCACCCTTTTTAAATCGACATAGTCTATAATATTCAGAGAATTCCATTATGCTTATACTTCAAATTTCATCTGCTTTTTTAATGGAAAATAATCCTTTAACTTAAATATCTTTAAGTTAAGATTGCACATCATTCCATGAAAGAAAGACTGATAGGAAACCAATCTGTATCATAATAAAATTTATTCTGTTTCTAACAAGCTTTACTATATTCACTGCTACAATTACCCCTACTAACCCCAAATCCTTTCTCTTCACTCTTTGTGAAGGGAAAAAAAAAAAAAAAAAAAAAAAAAAAGTCCTACACAATATAATTAAATCCACTTACCACCCAGACTAAATATTGCACAAATTGTTATAAAACACACAGGACATGACACTTACAAAGTCGATATGATTCATGCCCAGTCTTAGTGTGGTTACTTGTTCCCTGGGAATGCACTGAGCTCTGTCTCTTTATTTTATTCTTTTAGCCTATTATTCAGGCTCTCAGGACACAAGAACAAAAGACACTCATTTGAAACATAATATCTCTTTGGGTGAAAACAAAGAAACTTATTGAAAACAAAGAAACTTATATGTAGTCTAATTACCTATAATCACTTACAGGAATTATGCTCATTGTTCCATTATTTCTTTGAAGCACATTTTGACATTATGAACTCTTGGCCATTCCAATGTGTTATATTCAGTGACAAAGCTGATGAAAAAGTCTTCACCTGTAAAATAATGCCAGTTCAAGGTAAAATCTACTAACAGACTCTGAATATTGACTTCCCTGAGTTAATAATAAGACAGTGAATAAGATCATGGCTTCTTTTTTCTTTCATAGAGGAAAAAGTCCACCATAAAAAGAAAGAAGAAAATATTGAAAACAATTCAACGGACACAGAATGTGTCCTTGTTATCCTGGCTACTCACTACAGTGAAGTCAAAATTTAAGAAATTCTACTTTTATCACAAAGCTCTTTTAACTTTATAAAAGACACCAACCAAATATAACTCAGGGTCAAACAAACTTTATTGTTCTGAAAACTGCGCAGTTAACATTATTCCAACCTGTTCCCAATTAATATTTCTTTGATTGATTCACATTTGGGCACAAAAAGAAAATGTACCCCCAACATTTCTATAAAAGTAGTTTTATGCACATTGTATCATTCTGGAAGGAAAAAAAAAACCAAAAGACTGTTTCGCCTCCTTGGTATCAACCAGTTTAATCACACAATATTTCTGAATTCTGCCCAGATCAGAATAAATAAATGTATGAAAGACATTGCAACAAGGAAGCCCAATATTTGTAAGAGCTGACTCCTTCATAGGAGTCACCGTTACCACAATCTTTACCTTGGAAATTACATCTGAAGTAGCCAATCAATCCCTCCAAGCAGCGTATGTTGAAATTTTTGTCTAACACCATGGTAACCATAGCAATGTTTATTTCATTACTAACTTTTACAATGAACATAAAGAACTTTGGACATAAGTGTTTGGCAGCAATAACGAAATTGCCTAACTCTGGTGACTTTTGTTCCATTGGCTCCCTGGGAGACCGTACTGAAATATAAAGATCAAGTAACTCTGTCCTCAGTTAGGCTCCATAATTAAACTAGGATTTAATCAAATGATTCCCATTTGCCTAGTTTGGAAGATGCGGATTCCTGTCCTGCTTCATCACTGGCCAATTGTCTGAATTTGAATAAGACAATCAATCTAACTGGGTGTTAGGTTTTTTTACCTATTAAAGTAAGAAATGTTTAGCTAGATGTCTGTGAAGTGACTTTCATAATAAAAATACAAATTACTAGTCTGATTTTATTTTTAAAGCAAAAGAAAACATTTCCTTAAATGTTGAAGGTTTTTGGAAAATTGCAGCGACTAACTTTGAGTCACTAATTAAGCTTCCGGCTACCCATCCCAGACAAAGGAATATACAATAGCCTATAAAAGTGGCAAATACTTGAGGCCACCAGAGGCCAAGTGCTATGTAAAACCGATTAGTATTAGAGCCTCACTGAGAACCAGCTACGGGGCACGTGGTTGGTTGTCCTTCTTACAACTGGGAATAAAATTAAACTTGAGGCCCACAGGTAAAGCAAAGGTATGCAGAGTCCTCTTAAAGAGGCAGAACAACCCCTGCGGCCCCCCATCTAAGCCTGGATAGTAACCAGATGGATCGTATTTACACGTTAGAAAAAGAAAGGTGTTTGACGGAACAACTTTGTTCTGCCTTACAAGTTCAGAGGTACAACCTTGAGAACCAGTCTCTAGGACAATTCAGATCTACAAGCACCCCTTAAGACAGGTCCTCAAGAATAGAAGAGACAAAACTATCATGCTAAATTATAATTAGCATTTAGTTCTTCCAACTAATTCTGCTTCCATTGTATCCATGCCCACTGGACTGCCTTCTGATTCCAAGGGGGCTTCCCATGTTACCTATTGCTGTTAGGCAGGGAAAATTGGGTCTTACTCCAGAATGAACATAATGTTTTTCTCACTGGAATTGATAGTTCTTGATGCACTGATAAATCACATTTTCTCAGCTTTTCAAAACATGAGCAGAAGGAGGGGGGCTGCCTATAATGCATTTCTTAGGCTAAAGACAGACTTATAGAAGCACCACACATTACAACTGGGCTGCTTTCCCCTCAAACTTCAATATGTTTATTCTTTCTCTCTGTCCACCCCATTCTTCTTAACCTTCTTCTCCTCCAGTAAACATTATGAATGGACATGGGTCTGAGTTTTAAGAATGGTTGGGATTAGGAAGATTTTAGAAGAGGGAATTTCAGAAACAGGAGTGATTAAATTGGATTGGGGGGTTAAGTAGACCAGTCCAGTCAATTTACAGAGGAGTGGCAGTGCCAGGTGAGATGAAACTAGAAACTTTAGCTGATCTAGATCAGGAGGATTTCCAAAAGACATTAAGACATCTGGTCCTGAAGAGTTGACTATGAGAATTTTTAGAGTTTCTTGAAAGGGAGTGACAGCTAATTTTGAATATTAGGAAGATTATGCATAGATACATAATCATACATGAAGAAACCACACTGTAAGCTACATTTAGCACATAAGTATATAGTGTAATACCTTGAATTTCTCTTTGAAGAGATCACACATTTCTCTTTGGTACCTGGATATAAGACACTCAGAAGGAAATGACTAATGTTTACTCATGAAGAGACAACTGGAAGGGGAGAGGGAGGGATGTGGGCCTGTCAATGAGTAATGGAAGGAGGAACGAAAAGAAAGAACGGAGATCTCTCTAATTCATCCAGTACCTTTCCTCAGGGGTAGAGTTGGACTTCCAGAGTGACCAGCGAGTCAACACTGGCGGCAGCTCAGAGCAATATCCAGGAAGCTGACAGAACCACAGAGGACTTGAAACACATGCGTCTGGGTTTCAGTGTTATTCCCAAGAGACGTCTATAGCCTTCCTCCACTACATCCTTGGATGAGGAATGGAAACTCGGACAACATATGGCAAGACTGGACAAATGGACCCTCCAGCTGAATCGTAACATCGGGTGATGAGGATGTTTCTGTGAGGATCCCCTCTCAGAACCTGAGAATGAGAATGAAGCATAATCATTCCAGCTTCCAAGAGTAGCTTTCCCCTACAGGAGGGAACAACAGGTTCAGAATTCCGGCTTGGGGAGAAATGCGTTGGTGTGAGTGTAAGAGAAAGGAAACGTGTGTCCGTGCACCAATGTGTGTTTTCAAAGCAGAGCATGAGCACAAAAATCACACGGCCTTCTGGTGTAATGGGTTCCCCTGAGTTGAATGTTTCAGTGATGCAGTTTGGCACTGGAGCCTTCATCTGAGCTGAGGATCCCTCCCTCTCTTTTTGCTTCAGCTCCGTGTTTTGCTTGAATCTGAGTCATAAGCTCCTTAAGCTGGCAGGAAGTGGACAGTCGGGCTGGCAGCTCCATCTCCCCCAAACAGAGGGAGTGTCTTGGCTGACACCTAAGCAACCTTTTCCATCCCCAGACCCAGTAACAGAACCAATGAACATTAGCAGAACAGAAGGCTGGGCTATACTTACAGAGTAGGAGAAAGGAGAAAGCATCCTGGAGAAATCCATTAGCTCAAGCTATGGTTTAAGAAAAAAAGGTTTTATGGAATTATCTCAGCCACTCACCAGGGTCTTTGAATGTTCTGGGTTTATCCTCCAAAGCTGGCGGATAGACTCTCTAGTCTAGCTCCCATTCTGACCCCCAGCTCTTCTTCCTCTATCAAACTTCTGACTGACTGTTCCCTTCTGGTAATCTCCATCCTTCCCCACATTTCTCCTAAAACACAGCTACTCTACAGCTAAGTTCATACTCTTGGGGTTGGCCCGTATTCAATTACTTCTCTGAAGGAATCAAGAAAAGGCCACTTTTTTGCCCACTTCCATTGAGTTTCCTCTTTCTTGTGTTAGGAGGAGTCCAAGTGGAACCAGAGAGAGAGGAAACACTGAGACTACATCAGTCATTGACACCCTGGATCCAATCAGTTGTCAAATTAGCTCCAGCAGGGATCAAGGGCAGGAGAAAGGAGGGAACCAGATTTGGGGGAAGCGAAAAAGCTGGGAAGAAAAGATTGGAATAAGAAGGTTGTCCAATGATTACTACAATGTGGGTGACCCGGTACGCTGTAGTTCAGGGGAAGGGAGGGTGGGGGTCTGAACACCTGGGTGGAAACAATCTGCCAAAAGAGCTACAGGGTGTTGAAAAGTAATGGCAGAATGTTGGAAGCAACCCTTACTTCCTTCATAGTTTTTCCTTCAATCAACCTGGTTACTTAAGCTTAGAACTAAGCCTTGGCAGGTTTTCTGCATGCAGACCCCAACAGAAGAAGTCTGTCTTGCCCCATACAGTTCCAACACCTCGTATGCCCCTCTCCCAACTCCCACCATCTCCCTCACAACCTGCCACCATCATTTGTCCTTCTCTGGCTCTTCTCCATCTCATCTTCAGCCTCCTCAAACACCACTTCTGACATGTGGCAAGACTCCCAGGCCCAGGGCCCTTGGCCTGTTTTCTACCTGATGTTCCTCTCCCTCTTCCTGTCTGCACCATTGCCTGCTCCCTTCTGATGGCTTAAACCAGAGCTAAGCTGTCAATCATGGGCTTGACCTCCAGAAGGTAAGTCTTCGGCCATCCAATTTAAGGAAAGTAAAAATAAAACAGAACAAAAAAAAAAAATCCCTAAAATATTTGAAATAGGTTCTGTTTGGAAAGTTAAAACTGGTGAATGCTGAGTGTGTAAAATAACATCTCCCACTGTCCTAGAGAGAACTTTGCAAAGCAGCTATATTTCCTATATTAGAAATATATGCAGTTTTGTTATGAATTGAGCTCTTTCTTTTCACAGACACTAGCTCTTTGTTTATTACAGATATGAACAGCTACACAGCTGCTCCCCAATTCAATATTTGCAGCATATTAGTTATGAGAGATAACATTGAATTATTAATATAAATAATGTGCTAATATGGCCCCACCTGTACGTGCAAGGGGTCTTGGAAAATAGTCTTCATACCTAGTTGAAAATGACATTCAGGACCAAGTTTGCGTAGAGGAGAAGAAGGTACACTCATAACCACCAAGCTCAAGTAAGTCCATTTCTCCCTTTCCAGCTGGGTCAGAAGAGACATGTCCTTCAGTCTTCCCCTACATGTCCGTTCTGAACATTGAATGCCAACCTTCTTGGAGACGGGTCCATTGTAGACTAACTCAGCCACACTAAAATTCTCATGGTTCAACCTTATCTAACATCTTGGGTTTAGAAATATAAAGTAGTAGAGGAACACCTGGGTGGCTAGGTCAGTTAAGTGTCTGCTTTTGGCTCAGGTCATGATCCCAGAGTCCTGGGATGGAGTCCCACATAGAGTGCCCTGCTCAGCGGGAAGCCTGTTTTTCCCTCTGCCGGCTTCTCCACATGCTTGTGCTCTCTCCCTCTCTCTCTCTTTCACTCTGTCTCTGAGAAATAAATAAATAAAACTTAAGGGGGAAAAAAGGAATAGAAAGTGAATAAAAACAATCAGTCATGGAGCAAAGAACTTCATAAGAAAGCCTGATAGGAAGTGGGAGACCTTTCAGGAAAACTTGATTAATTCAAGGAGTTGAGGAAAGACCAATGTGATGAAATGTACCTACAGAAGAAAGAGATAGAAGAAAATCCCCTGACACTCTAAATTCTTAGCATCTTCTGTCTCTCGGGGTTACCTTATGCAGGATTAAGTACTTTCTGAAGTCCCATAATATCAGAAGTATCATACAGTCCTGATGAAACAGTGAGGACTAAGTTTTTTCTGAGGTGACTATATTATGTATCTCTCTGAGTTCAGCCTCAGAAAACAATCAAACCCAGTTCACGAAACAATAAGAACTCTCAAAGTAACCTAAATTGTTTATTTTGAAGATATAATTGTGTAATTGGATTTATTAAGCAGTTCATAAATTGGTTAGCACCCCACCCAGTGAGTAGAGCAATGCTCCCCCTAAATTCTTTATTTTCATTTTTTTAACTCCTTGAGGAGAGGACAGCGAGTCCCAGTAATACATTTGAAGAAAACAACCCGTTTTCTGCTCTCATCCACTCGCTTCAGCATGAAAGCCGACCTCAAGATGGTTTCTTCAAAATAACAAGAGCCTACTGCCTTCTAAACTCCCCGCCACCCAGACGTTTATTCCTACCTCTCCCTTTCACCACTTCATCGTGTTACTATGACTATTGGTTGTCTTTTGCTAATCCCTTCCCTCCTCCTCTCAGTGTTCAGATCCTTATCTTCTATGATCATTCTCTGGTCCCCCATCACAAATGCTGGAAGGACTGGTCTGACGCTCCTCAGTTGGCAGAACAGAAGGTGTAAAGTCGTCTTCAGCACGCAGGGGCTGACAGAGACAGAATGCACATGGAGGAATGGTGCTTACCAGGATGGTGATGGTTACGCACGTTCTTCAGTAGGAATGATACGAAAAAATATGTATGTAGTACATGCCACAAGGTTTCCCAGATAGAAATCCTAAACTCTGATGAATTACTGTGAAGAACTGTACGTCAAAGCAGATCGTAAGGCATTTGATGATAGTTGATGTACCAGAGCTCTGTGCATCACTCCAGTACTCTGATCTTTTAACACCTGCGTCTCCCCAGACTCTCAGCTCTGTCTGCTTTACTCACATTATCCACCAAGCTCTTCGTGGGCTCCCCCTCCATGAATCACAGCCTGGAGACTCCCTCAATCATAAGGCTCACCATTCTTGTCTCTCTCTTTCTCTCTCTCTCTCTCTCTCTCTCAGGGATCATTGTCCTGTGTCACCTGATGACTAATGTCTTAAAAAATTCATTTGTCATATATTTGGTCTGATTTTTTGGTCATTGCAGGTAAACAGGCAAATATATTTCCTGCCAATGCCCTGTTAGCTGGAAGTGGAATTCCCACTAGGTATTGATTTAACAGAAACTCAGGCTGTATCTGGTCAATCAAATTGCTAAAAATCCATAGTTTTAGACTCATAATGCCCCTTCTGCCACCAAAACCAGATCTCAAAAAAGATCTGATATACCTCAATATGCTTTACACTTTTAAAACACCATCTGACCTCTCCCAGGGTATATTAGCTTCCTAGGGCTGTTATAACAAATTACCATAAATGTGGTGCCTTAAAAGAACAGAAATGTATTCTCTCATAATTCTGAAGTCTAGAAGTTCAAAATCAAGTTGTCAATTTGTAATTATCTTGGGAGCAAAAATGGAGTCACATTTTATTCTAACCCACACTACCTAGCTTTATACTTAGCTCCTAAAATAAGCCCTATAGTGTTTACATAAAGTTTAATTTAATTGCAGTGGAGAAGAGAATTTTCTATGAAGGTAATTTCAGGCACCCGTCTTAAATGTAGGGATTCCTAAAAATAGTGCCAGGTATGCAATTCTAATATGCCTATAAGTGACATCTGGCTCCAGAACAAACAGTATTTTTTCCACCGTGCAGAAGTTACTGGAATGCGAAGCTGGAGAGATTTCACTATTTTATATGCCACAGAGAAATACAAAATGGTGTATATAAAACTGTCCACTAATGCCAAGATAACATCAATTCTAAAATGCATCTCTGATTTCAGAGATGCATTAAAGATAATTAAAATGTAAAAGGTATTTGTCTTAGAATCAAATATATACAGTGTGGATGTGTGTTTTGTATGTGAGTAAATGTAAACATACTTACATGCGATAGATATTCACAGGGTTGCTGTCCCTGCAAGCTACCACTTAACCTCTCCAGAAAATTCCCCCAACTTCCTACACTCTGCTGTTTGCCTACCCCCACACATCCCGCCACGCTACAGCTCACTGGCCCAATCCAGTTTGGCCAATCATGTTTGAAATTTAAAACAGAAGTACCAGAAGCTGCGAACCTTTGCAGCCAAGTCACATCAACGGCCATCGTCTGACTTATTGTGCTGGGATGTCTCCTAAACTTTCCCCTAGCTTACCCCTTCCAAAGACTTAGGGATTTAATCCTGCTTCAATTCCGCAAATACCCCAGCAACCTTCCAGTAAATTCTTTTTTGTGGCTTAAGTCGGCTGGAGTTTATTTTTGTGGCCTGAAACCAAAAGAACCTTAACTAATGCAATGCACTAAGAACATTTTTGGAAAGATACACAAGAAATTAACACTAATTACCTATGAGAAGTGAATGGGCTGGAGGTCCTGAAGGTACAGAGGGGAATGTCCATCATCACATTATAACACACCGTACAGTTCGATGTTGTGTTGTCATAAATTGCTTTCGTTGGATTGGGGATGTTTGTTTTTATACCACGAGCGTGTATTACTTGAATATTAGATGTTTTACAGCTATGTTTCCTTTTTCTTTCTTTCTTTCTTTTTTTTTTTGTATTGTCATATTTGAAAAGGGCTAATATGATAGTAGTCTTCTAATTTTTCACAGCTCATCTTTATCCTCTGAATAAATATTATGTGGCCAATCGATTCACAGCAATCAGAACCACGAGGTCATTTTTTAGACCAGCCCTGAATTATTCCTATTTTGTCATAGGGTGAATAATGATTTTATTTTTATGGTACAGTAGATATTAATTAATCAAACATGTTACTCTTAAGCTCCTTTAAGTTCTTTCCTTCTACGTAAGACTCCACATTTACTCAATTTGAGTATCTTTCTGGTTAATAATCTCCTATTTTTGAAAAGAACATCAAGCTTAGATGGGTTGGTTATTGAACATTTCACACTTTAATGTGAATTGTCTTTATCAGGTTAAATTTATCCAGACCCTTAGATAAAATCATTCCCAGAAGTCATTGGGAGTCCTGGGGGCTCTGGGATAAATTTAGAACATTGGAAGTTACATAAGAATACTCTTCTAGGGGCACCTGGGTGGCTCAGTGGGTTAAAGTCTCTGACTTGCGCTCAGGTTAGGATCCCAGTGTCCTGGGATCGAGCCCTGCATCGGGCTCTCTGCTCATCAGGGAGCCTGCTTCCTCCTCTCTCTGTCAGCCTGCTTCTCTGCCTACTTGTGATCTCTGTCTGTCAAATAAAAAAACAAAGTTTTAAAAAAAAAAAGAATACTATTCTAGCCTCTTTCTCCACCTTCCCCCACTGCTACTACTTATAAAAAAAATTAATATTGTCAGAGAAATCTCACCCCTAGAGAGGAAATTAGAACAAGTCAAGACAAATGCACCAAATTAGCCATCTGTGGAAATAACCCGTCCTGGGAGGTGACCTGCAAATGCCTTGTCAATGGGAGCAAAGGTTTTCCAGTCCTGAGAGGGATCAGCAAAACCAGACTGGCACATAATCATTATAAAGCAGAAAATAGCAGTTGTATTTTACCTTGCTTAGGATGATGTCATGGTGCTTTAGCAACTGGTTTTAAAATAAGAATAGAAGACTAGGAATGTGTCATTGTTTGTCCAGAAATGTCTTGAAAATCAGAGCACCTCCCAGAATCACTCTGATTCTACGTGCAGGGATCCCAGTACCTTGACATGCAGCAGGTGTTTCCTAGAGCACTACCTGCAGGGAAATGGGGTCACAGAGAAAGAGAGAAAAGAAGTAAGAAGGAAAATGTGGAGGGAGGGATACATGAGGGGAGGAGTGAAAGGGAAAGAAAGGGAAAGGATTAGGAGAATGAAAAGAAGCAGAAAAGCAGGAGAAGGCCCCCTTCTCTAAAAACAAAGAAACAAACAAACGTAATTTGGTTGATCAAAGTGTTTCGGGGGTCGGGCTCGGAGTCTGGATTCTTGCCCCTCTGGTCTATTGTAACAATTGATTTTAACTGATTTTCCCGATACTAACTTACATTATTTCAGAGTGTGAGCTGAAATACTGAAATATTAGTTCTTTTCTGCTTAAAATTTACCATTAGTCCTCTATCTCTTTGAGCATACTGTGGTTTCTTGGTTAATTCTGCCTTACCTGCTCCAGGAGTTTCATCTTCCAGTCCCATCCCTCCCCAGAGCTCTGTTCTTTTTTTTTTATTAGCAGTTCCCATAAATATGCCTTGCTTTTTTGCGCTTGAGAAACCGTCTGTATTCTGTTCCTTCAATCTCCAACCTTCACCCCCACACACACACTTTTTGTAGCTGGTGAGCATTTCAACCAGCGAGATTTTGTTCAAACAGTATTTCTTCAGTAGAATCATGAATGCCCTTCTATAAGAGAATGATTCATTAAGATTCTATTGGCATTTATCAAGTGGACTGTAGTTACCTGTGTACATCCCTTTCCTCCACCTAAAGGTTAAACTCCTAAAGATCAGACATCTTCTCATGTTTACAACTGTGTACCAGTCTCTAACACATGCTTATAATAGACCCTCATACATGCTTGATTGAATGACTGAGGCAATAAAAATTCTTGTCAGGAAAATTATCCAAGACTTTTGTTGAAGGATATTTCTTGGCTATTTAAAAATTCTGTAGGGGTGTGTGTTAATTTGTAGAAAATGAAAGTGAATGATTCCTGCCCACCTCAATGCAAATGAATTCAATGTCTCAGTAAGTCAAATTCTCATTTGGACCTGTTTTAACATCTTACTGATTCTTTCGTTTATTAACAAGTTGAATAAAATCTTTGACATGCGTTCACTTTATATTTGCATGAGTCATGATCTTACTCTTGTAAAAATTATGCTTTAACAGTATAACAAAATATCTTCATTTAATGCATACACAAACTGCCAAATAGCATAGGTTGAGTGTGTGTTAATAGAGGATATTTTCTATTGAACAACTCAACATAATAGTTGCAAGGCAATCTGAAAATTAAGTGAATATACCTGGTAAAATAGTACCACTAAATGAAAACACCGACAGAATAATACTATAGAGCCCTTTAAAGCAGATGGTTGTCTAGCATATACACACATGTAATACAGATACATATGCACATATGTGTGTTAAAAAAGTAACTGATATATTGTAGCCAATATATTTTCCATACAGTAATCCTGAGTTTAATAGGTTTCTGCATTACGAGTATATATCACGCTCTGCTAAACACACGGTCATAAAGGCACAATGTTAACAGTGTTGCTTAACT
Organism: Lontra canadensis; assembly: GCF_010015895.1. NCBI lineage: Eukaryota > Metazoa > Chordata > Mammalia > Carnivora > Mustelidae > Lontra > Lontra canadensis. The sequence continues at coordinate 10,517,378 of NW_022631010.1, forward strand.
TTTTTCATCACTATTACTCACCCTTGCCTCTTATTTGCTTTTCCATCATTCTCCCTAACTAAGACATATGTATCATCCCCCGCAGACGTGGCCCCCCTCAGTCAAGTGGAAATAGGAGCTTTTCCCCATAAAGCTGAGCAGACCACATTAAGCAAAAGACTCCAAATCTAATGGCCCATTAGTCATCGTCAACTGATGACCCACTGAAATGCCTGACCAGGTAACTGGGTCAACTAGCACAAGGGAAGCACTTACTAAGTCAATAAAGCATATCGTTGGGCCACTCAAGGAGCCCTTCCCCACTTCACCCCCAAACACACCTATCCAGCCAGATGTGTGCACCACACATGGTGTGTGCCCACACCATTACCTGAAATGGGAACAGCTCTCACATTTCCAAATGCAAGTACCCCAGCTTCAGCTTCCATCCACAAAGACAGCATGTGGTCTCAGGAGCCACACGGCTCATTGCCTGTGCAGTGTGGGTTTCTCATGGAGATGTGCACACTTCAAAGGACTGAGAGGACACCTTCTTCCTAAGACTGAAGTTCAGAATCCCTCTAAGAGAAGGGCAGAAGGGCATTGCAATGTCACAGTCTGGCTCTCAAGTTACACACACACACACACACACACACACACACTTAAGATACATGTGATGTATGATTATAACTATTTTTCTCCCCCTCTCAGGTAGCATTCCGTGGGAGTGGGGGGAAAAAAAACATCAAAGGTATTCTTACACAAAAGTCCACATTGAAGCATGTCTAAGTGTCAGATTAAAATTAACAAAAGACAGGAAACAGGGATTTAAGACGTTACTCAATCCTGAACTCACCCTATTGTGCCTAGGTTCCAAGAGGTCAGGAAAGAACTTTTAGGTTCAGAATTAGCTGCTTCTGTTTCCTTTCACTGCTGAGATATTAAACTTCAAAAAAATATTAAATGGACAAGAAATCCCCAAGTGCCCCCAGAACCCATGCAGGGTGGTAATCTGTGCATATCTCTAGCTTTGAAAGCCAAGTTTGAACTTTATACTTTTACAAAATTAAGAAAACATCTGTTCTCTTTGGTAAATCCCCTTTCCTATATATCCATTTTCTGATTGTCTTGAGTCCTTTTTCTTTCACTCAATAAATAAGTAAATAAGAAAAGAAGAGATGCCAGAGCTAGGTAAAACCAGGGAGTTCTTTTTTTTTTTTTTTTTTAAGAATTTATTTATTTATTTGTCAGAGTCAGAGAAAGAGAGAGAGAGAGAGAGCACAAGCAGGCAGAGTAGCAGGCAGAGGTGGAGAGAGAAGCAGGCTCCCCACTGAGCAAGGAGCCTGATGTAGGACTCAATCCCAGGACCCTGGGATCATGACCTGAGCTGAAGGCCGCAGCTTAACCAACTGAGCCACCCAGGTGTCCCAAAGCAGGGATTTCTTACCAGACAATGACCAAGCAGCTTAGTTTATGTTTTCTTACCTTCAAGTTTAATTTTCTAATCCAGATGATCTCCAATGCCAGATATGATTCTGATTTCTCCTGGTCATTTTTCAAATATGTCCTATAATAATAAAATTTTTCAACGTCTCCAGCTTATCTACAGATGGGGACACCCACCTTCTCTGCAAAGATAGCCATACCTTTGCCCAGAGTTTCCTTACCCCGCTGCCAAGATAGGTGCTACTCAGGTATGAATGTGACTCAATTATCTGGAACTGGGAAAGCCTTTTGTAGCTTGTATAATGATAAATCTTGTTTAGTCTTCCACAATCCATAATACTGAGGAAGAATTTGAGGAAGTTATCAGGGGTTAATGATACTCTAACCACAGGTGTAACAGACACACCTGGGGAGAGATGATACTCAGGGTTCTAACAAACCAGGATCTCTGGAACTTTTCTCCTTGGATGACCTTCATGGTCCATGACTAATGAAAGATGTTCCAGAAGATTTGTCTCTCCAAGGTATGAGAAACTCCTGCTAGTTCAAAACTCTCAGGTGACTCTTCAGTGCTAGCCTGAGCTTGCCATCCAAAAGGACCCTGGGACAAATCATCCTTTCTCAACATGGCTATCAACTGTCTTCTTTTTCAAAGCCCAAAAGGAGTGAGCACATCGCCACTCTTCCTTTGGCCAAAAATCCCAAAACTCTTCCTTACATCTAATGGCAATAAGAGCGAGGTGGGGTCAAAATGGCAACTATCAGGACGATCATAAAATTAATACAAGAGATAAGCTATGCCCTGTCTCCTTCAGTGAGGCAAAAGTTTCGAATTGCTTCCTGCATACTGAGTAACACCTCTAATATCCCTCTTCCCACATGCTAACACACATTTCATTTTCGCTCAAATCTTACAAGAGAAAAGTACAGGCATTGGGGAGAATGTTACCATTTTTCCTTCAAAGGAATAGCTGATGATAAAGGCCACACAGAAAAAGGAATATGAAAGGTAGAGAGAGGGATCATGTAATTTACCGTCCAAGCCGGTTCAGTTTTGAGGGTGGGACAAATGCCAAATTGGACAGAGCACAAGGACAAGAGGCTTAGTGGGACTACCTAAGTCAGATCTGGCTGTGGGGTCTCCCTAAAGGAAAAGCCATGGAGGTATCTGCTGTCGTTTTCAGGCATTGGTGCATGGAAAGGCAGTGCAGAAATAGAGGGTCTTAAGCCAGATAGTGCTTGACTGAACTGAGTTTTAGAAAGAGATTTACAGAATTCAGATGCAAGATGGATTTGCGGAGTCCCAAAGAAACAGATCATTACATTATTGCACTAGACCTTGGGGAAGTAATGGAAGCTTAAATGGGTTGATACCAATGGGATAAATGTGAAATATTATTGATGTAAAAAATTAATGGACTTTTGAAAATTATTAGAGGTAGGAAACCTCACTCAGGGTGAAGCAGAGGTGATTTTTCTGGATAACTGAGTGATGCCATTAACAACATTTTTTGGAAACTAACACCAAAGTGTTAAGTAATGTGCACAAGTTCACCAACGAATAGTATGGCCTCCAGGTCTACCTGTTAGTAAAGAGATGTCCATATCTCAATGTGATAAGGGCCACTGAGATATGTACAAGAAACTCTGACATCACAGGACTTGTCTCTATTTTTGCAAGGTGTGGTACAAATCTGAAGATATACCTTTGAGTCCTGTTCAATCATTCCCTAGCTTCATTACTTTCAGCAAATACCCTTCTGCAGGGCTGGGCTCTTGTATGACTCTGGAGGCCATACAAGTCTTATATGACTCAATGGAGGCAGGTTGGCTCTCCTGGGAAGGACAACTGTTCTCTACTTCATGGTATCTCCTACCTTCTACCTGACAAGCCCAGACTTTTGCAATAAAAGCAGAGTTTTGAAAGAAAGTGCAATGTGCAGGTCTCCACTTCTGTTGCCAAAACAAATCACAAGGCCAGCCGGATACAAGAAGAAGAGTAGAGAATGTGGAGCCATTCCCACACTAAATCTATCACATAAACATGGAGTCTGAGAGTTTAAGGGCTGGGATTGTGAGATTATTTGAAGCCCCTATAGAGGCAGCCACCACTAAATTTATTTTTAGCCAAATGTTTGCTCTGTTTATGTCACAGAGCTGATGAAGGGACCCTTTGTTTTTCACTCTACTGTAGATTAAAGGGGAAACTTTTGAAAAGACAAAGGAATAAATAGTTCACCCAAACTGAATTGCTACTGGTGTAGATCTTTGGATGGACACTTACGGGCAAGATTGTCACCTCTGGGGAATTTAGAAGGAGAGAAGGAGAAAAAAAAAAAAAACAGTTGACAGAAGAGCTTCAGCTTCCAGTTGATATTTGAAAGTTGAATCAACACAGAGTGGTCCTTTTCTTTATCCTCGGCATCCAATAATGACCATGGATTCCCAATGGGCAGCAAGTTTACTTTGGTCATCTAATGGGGAGTGTGCTGGCCTTTGCCTGGAAGGAGAACTTCCCACTTGACCTGTAGAGGATCTCTCAGAATCATCTCAAGCAAGCTATTCCCACTTAGAAAACTTGTGAGGGTGCCTGGCTCAGTGGGTTAAGCCTCTGCCTTCAGCTCAGATCATGATCTCAGGATCCTGGGACTAAGCCCCGTATTGGGTTTTCTGCTCAGCGAGGAGCCTGCTTCCCTCTCTCTCTCTGCCTGCTTGTGATCTCTTTCTTTGTCAAATAAATAAATAAAATCTAAAAAAAAAAAAAAAGAAGTCTTGTGAAATGATGCTTTTTAGAGGAGTATTCTTGACCTCTACCAAATTTAGACTAGACTGTAGTATGTTGATATTTCAAAAAAATCAACGAACCTTCTAAACCAGATACATGATACGGCAGAGGCTAGCTAGATGCTCACCAAGTAGTTTCCTCTTCTTGAGCACACAGTGGAACTACATTGCCCTGACACCCTCTGTCAGGCAAGGGCATGTGACTAGTTCTTGCCAATGCATCATGAATGTAAGGCATCCCTCTTTGATTTAATGCAGGAGTAAACAAATGATAGCCCAGAGGCCAAATTTGGCTCACTACCAGTCTTTGTAAATAAAGGGGTTTGGGGTTTTTTGTTTTTGTTTTTGTTTTGTTTGTTTGTTTTGTTTTTCACCTAGCCACCTCTATTCATTTATGTGTAATCTATGGCAGCTTTCATACTATAATGGCAGAATTGAGTAGTTGTAACAGGGAGTATGTGCCAGGGGAGTCTAAAATATGTATTATCTACCCTTTATAGAAAATATGCCCCAACCCTTGATTGCATCTTAAATCTGACTGCTTATCCCACTCTCTCTTCTACTTATCTGCTGTCTAAAAGGTGTCAGGGCAATTCTGAAGCCACGATTTGACTTTGCAGAGGCCCATCATGAAAAACGTGGGTCCACTAATATGTCCAGCCTATTCCCATCCTTTGGACCATGATCTGGGTGAAAAATAGGACTTCACTGTGTTAAGGTACTGAGATCTGTGTTTTGTGTGCATGTGTGTATGCAGCAGCTAACATTACTTATATTAACAAATATAAAAGGGAAAAATAGAATAATCTATACAAATAAGATATTACAAATTTAGGTAATTGCAGTACAGAAAAGTAAAGGCATTTGTCTCAAGCATATATCAAAGCTTGGAAAAGACAGGACTGATTATCATCACCCCCAATATCAAGATGAAATAAACTGGTATAGAACCACCAGAAACCAATTCCAGCACTGATCCTAACGTCTTCCTCATGTTACATGACTTGAGGAACATTGGAAGTTCAGTCCTAAAAGAATACCTCCTTGCTGGTTTGTCATTAATGTCTGCCTGCTTCTTATTTTATTAAGACCTGCCTCTCTTTGTTGAAATACAAATATCCCAGGGAAGTGTATAAAAAAATCATTAGTTATCCCATATTAAGAAAGATTTTACTGTGCATACCCTTTTAAAAGGAAACTTTTAAAAGTTAAAGCACAGTTAAAGATTTTACTGTGCATACCCTTTTAAAAGGAAACCAGATAAACAAAGGAGAAATATATTTTATGATCTCATAGACAATTAAAATTCGAGACATCTAGAAGAGAAGCCCATGAAAAGAAATGTAGGTATCACTTGGGAAAATGAAAGATTGCCTAACTTTTTCTGTCTTCACTGGGTATAAAGAACAACTCTGGACTCTCAGTTATGCTAAACAGGTGTTAGGAACCTAGTAATTGCCTTGAACTGAGAGGCCAAGACTGTTTTCCTTGTCCACAGTAGCCTCTGTGCTTCACGTGCCTGGTCACCCCCTCTATACCAGAAGTCACTTTCTCTGGGGATTCTTCCCTCAGAATCTACTCCAGATATGCCCTTCTTTTGTCTTCTGCAACTCCTACCTCAGGAAATCATTCATTATACCACATTACAAGTATAATTTTATACATCTGTCTCTCTTACCAGGCATCAGGCTGGGATCCCTCCTGGGCATAATTTCTGAGACACAGAATATGTTCAACAAATATTTGCTGAATTAATGGCAAACTATTCTCTGGGCCAGTGGGTCTCCAAATCGGTTTAAAATTTAAAATCACTTGGGTAACACGTGCAGATATGGAGTGTCAGACTTACTGAATCAGGATCTCCAGGGGTAGGACCACAAAACGGGATTATTCATGGAGTGCTTGTAGGGCATTGAGTTCTCTGCTCCAGTCCTTCTCGTCATGAAATCTAGCTGTAGTACCTTCGGTGGTTCTACCAGGAGCGCAGACCATGGAAGGGTGTTGGAGAACAGCCTGCAGTCGGTCATAGTTATCGAGTGCGTCCTATGTGTTAAGTGTTATTCCAGGCGTTGGTGATTCAGCAGGGAATAAAATGGACAAGGATCCCTGACCTCATGGAGTCTGTACTCTAAGATGTTAGAGGAGGCCGATAAGCAAGATTAATAAATACAGATTAAGTGCCAAAGGGAGAAATTAAACCAGGAAGGGAATCGGAAGTGGTTAGAGAAGAGTTTAATTTTAAGTGGAGCTGCCAGAGAAGGCCACAGTGAGAAGGTGACATCGAGTAAAGATGTGAAGGAAATGAGAATGAGAATGGGACCCGGGCAAGGAGAAAGAGAAAGTGCATAGGTTCCAAGGTAGGAGCATTCATGGGCGAGTTTGAGAAACAGCAGGAGGCTATGAGTGACACGGGACGAGCAACACGAAACAGGGTCCATCAGTTAGGAGGGAACGCATCACCCAGGGTCTTTGAAAGGCCTTTGCTCTCCTCAGCGTGCAGTGGAGAGTCATGAGAGAGTTCTGGGCAAAACAGCGGCAAGATCGGACTTACCCTTCACAGCCTCACTACAGTACTGAGATGAGATTGAAGTGGGGACACAGGTTAAAACAGGAAAATCTGTTAGAAGATTCTTGTCCTAATTCATACGAGAGGGAGTGATGAGTCAGACCAGTGTGTACTGAGGTGGTGAGAAGTGATCAGATTCTGAATATGTTTTAAAGGTAGAGCCAACAAGTTTCGCTTGTAGATCAGGTATAGAGTCAAAGGTAACTCCAAAGTTTGGGAGCCAAGAACTGAAAGGATGACATGGCCATTCACTAAGACAGAGAAGACAGGAAATGCAGCAGCCTGGGGATGTATATCAGAAGCTTAGTGTTGGATTTGTAAAGCTGCAACCCCCAAGTGGACATCTAAGTGACGAAAAAGGTCCTCAGCGACCTACGCGTGTTTTCCTCACTGACTGGCTTGGGCCTCCAACGCCCTAATTTGAACCTCCATTTTCTAAGGAAAGGGATAATTACACGTGTCTGTACAATTGCTTTGTGAAACCATAAAGCACTATAAAGTGAACGTTATTACTGTTTATACACGGAAATCCTAAGATGATGCCATCAACCCCAAGAAGGGTCTTTTACTTTGCCTTTGGAAAACCGGGCTATAGGAAACATACAAGAGCCCATAGCCCCTCAGGATTTCAGGGTGAACAAGAGTAAAAGCTGAATTATTTGCAAGCAAATATAGTGCCCTTTCTGGAAACCGTCACAGTTTGCTAAACTTTGGGAAAATTAAACACCCACCATTAAATCATAACCTAAGGGACATGAAGGAACAACTGACCATGCACGCCCACCTCCTGTTGTCCAAGAAGTAAAAGCATTCTGTGCAGTAAAGGAAATATGAGTTCAATTGAGACTATCTGAAACCCATGGGTTTCCTTTTTAAAGAAACCATAGTCCCTTCTTTCAATCCATCTCCCACTTCCATCCCATCTTGCAACCACCAGCTCCGCCCTCCCTCCCACCCTTCAAATCTTGGTAGAAACAGCTGTCACCACAAAAGTCATGGCTGGGCCAGGACAGCCAGCTGGCTCAATGATTCACAAACAAATTAACCTTGGGATTTTATTTTGAGCAAAGGGGCTTCCTAGCCTATGTTCTTAGCAGCCATCCGTGTTTTTCCTCTTGGAGAAACAAATACCAACTCGGATGTCACATAAGCCCGAGCCGTACTCTGGGTTGTCAGGGCCACTACCCACCACCGCTTCTTTTAAAAATGTCCTTCTTAATGAGAAGCTTTGCTTTTTTGACAACTTTTCTAATGAAGAAGTATACCCATTTAGGGGACCCATTTAGGGGTTTTGCTTCTTTAAGAGGCAGAGGTATGAACTTCATTGTTCTGTGAACGATTTAACAATCATTTCTCAAAGTATAGGCATAAGACATAGAATTAACAGATGACATAATGCGATTTTTAAAAATTTTCAGAGGCCAGCACGTCGATGTGTTGCAGCGCAGCGCCATCTACTGTCCACATAGTGAAGGATGTAGGGGAGAAGGAGACAGAAAGACGAGGGGAGAGAGAGGGCGAGAAGGAATGAGGTTGGAGGGGAAGAGGAAAAGAGGGAGAAAAAGATAGGAAAGAGTCAAAAAAAGAAAAGGACTTTAGCTTTCCACTAATCCAATTCCTCATTCCATCAAAAAAGAATCTGAGCTCAAAAAGTTCAGGTGAATTCACTGAAAGTACACAAGCTTCTCGGGGCGCCTGGGTGGCTCCGTGGTTTAAAGCCATTGCCTTTGGCTCAGGTCATGATCCCATGATCCCTGGGATCAAGCCCCGCATCAGGCTTTCTGCTCAGCAGGTAGCCTGCTTCCTCCTCTCTCTCTGCCTGCCTCTCTGCCTACTTGTGATCTCTGTCTGTCATATAAGTAAATAGAATCTTTTTAAAAAAAAAAAGAGAGAGAGAGAGGAAAAAGAAAAAAGAAAGTACACAAGATTCTCAGGGCATCCATTTACTTAAAAAAATAAGTCACTTTCACATGTTCAGGGCTTAAAACATAATTAGCCTGTTGTGGTGCTGGAGAATGAGGAGACATATAGATCAAAGGGATGGAATGAAGAATCCAGAAATAGACCCACACGTTGAATCTATTATTCTCTATAAAGATGCAAAAGCAATTCAATAGAGAAATGATAGTCTTCTCAATAAATTGTGCTGGAACAATTATGCAACCTCAACCCACACCTCATACCTTGTATAAAAATGAACTCAATAAATGGGCCATAAACCTAGATAAGAACCTTACAACTATAAGATTTCCAGAAGAAAACATAGCAGAAAATCTTTGTGACCTTGGATTGGACAACAAAGTCTTAGCTATAATACCACAAACACAATCATTAAGAAAAAATATAAAATGGACATTATCATAAATTAAGAATGTCTGCACCTTGACAGACTCTGTTTAAAGAATGAAAAGACAAATCATACTAAGAAAAAAATATTTGCACATCACATGTCTGATAAAGAACCAGACGACAATTGGAACTTACAAAACACAGTAATAAGAAAGCAAACAACTGAACTTAAACTGGTCAACACACTTAAGTAGAAAAAATGCTTAACATCAATATTCAAAATTACAACAATTACCAGGTACCACTACACACCAATGAAAATGTCTAAAATTTAAAAACAAGTGAAAATACTAAAAAGATGAAAAGTGATAAGAAATCTTTTATATTGCTTTTGGGAATAAAATACTGCACAGACATTTGGCCAACGGTATGACAATTTCTTTATTTAGCTAAATATGTACTTGCCATATGGCACAGAAATCCTATACCTAGGTATTTATCAAAGTGGAATAAAAATTTATGTTTAAAATAAAAACTGTGTACAGGGGCGCCTGCATGGCTCAGTGGGTTAAGCCTCTGCCTTTGGCTCAGGTCGTGATCTCGGGGTCCTGGCATCGAGCCCTGCATCGGGCTCACTGCTCAGCAGGGAGCCTGCTTCCCCCTCTCTCTCTGCCTCTCTGCCTACTTGTGGTCTCTGTCTGTCAAAAAATAAATAAAATCGTTAAAAAAAAACTGTGTACAAATGTTTATAGTGCTTTATTTATAATCAGAAAAACTTGAGACACATAAATATTACTCAGTAGGTAAATGAATAAATAAACAGAATGCTACTTAGCAATAACAGTGAAGGAAATCAGATGTGAATCAGGAAACATATATATGGATCTTGTAGACATTAAAAGGATAGTAAAGGAATATTATGAGCAACTCAATGCCCACAAATTTGATAATCTAGATAAAATGGACTGATTTCTTGAAAGACATAATTTTATCAAAACTCACACAAGGAGAAATAGACAATACCAATAGGCCCTTATCTATTAAAGAAATTAAATCAATAATTAAAATTTCTAAAACAACAAGCATTAGGCCCATACAGTTTCACTGGTGAATTCTATAATTAAGGAAGAAATTATACCAACTCTCTACAATCTCTCTCAGAGGATAAAAGCATAAGGAATACTTCCTAACTCATTTTATGAGGCCCTAATGTCAAAATTAGACAAAAACATTACAAGAAAACTCCAGACCCATATCTTTCATAAATATAGATAGAAAAATCCTTAACAAAATATTACCAAATAAAATACAACAATGTATAAAAAGAATTATACAACACATGGACCAAGACCAAGTGGAATTTATTCTAGGTGTGCAAGACTGGTTCAACATTTGAAAACCAATGAATGTAATTCATTCACCACATTAACAGATTATACATACGTACTTACATACATACATATATACATACATAAATAAAATCACACCATCATATCAATAGATACAGAAAAAAAAGTTGACAGAATCCAACGTTCTTTCATGATAAAAACTCTCAGTAAACTAAGCATGGAAGAAAATTTCCTTAACATAATAAAGAATATTTACAAAAACCTACAGTAACATCATACTTAATGGTAAGAAACTAGAAGCTTTCTCACAAAGATCAGAAACAAGTCAAGGTTGCCCCATCTCACTATATCTTTTCAACATTATGCTGGAAATTTTAGCTAATGCAACAAGACAAGAAAAGGAAATTAAATGTATACAGATTGGAAAGGAATAGACAAAGCTATCATTGTTCCCAGATGGCATGATTGCTTATGTAGAAAATCTAGAAGAATAAAAACAAATTTTCTAGTTAGCAATTAATAAGAAATTATAGCAAGATTGTAGAATACAAGGTTAATATACAAAAATCAATTACTTTCCTATACACCAGCAATGAATAAATGGAATTTGAAAGTAAGGAGTCAATATCATTTACATTAGCACTTCAGAATTGAAATGCTTAGGTATAAATCTAACAAAATATGTATAAGTTTACATGAGGAAAATTACAAAATTCTGCCAAACAGAAAATTACAAAATTCTGCCAATCAAAGAACTGAATAAGTAGGGAGATAGTCCATGCTCTCCATCCTCACAGGTAGGAAAACTCAACATTGTCAGGATGTCAGTTCTTTCAAACTTAATCTTACAGATTCAAAAAAATCTCAATCAAAATCCAAGCAAGTTGGTGTGCCTGGGTGGCTCAGTCGGTTAAGTGTCTGTTTTTGGCTCAGGTCATGATCCCAGGATCTTAGGATTGAGCCCCACATCTTCTTCTCCTTCTCTCTCTTTTCCCATTCCCCTTTCTCATGCTCTCTTTCTCACACTCTCTCAAATAAATCAATAGCCTTTTTTAAAAATTCAAGCAAGTTAATTTTATGGATATTGACAAACTAATTCCAAAGTTTATATGGGGAGGCAAAAGACCCAAAATATCCAACACAATACTGAAGGAGAACAGAGTTGGAGGACTAACATTACCAGACTTACTGTCAAAGAACAATAATCAACATGATGTGGTGTTGGTGAAAGAATAGACAAATAGATCAGCGCAATAGAATGGAGAGCCCAGAAACAGACTCACATATACTTAGGCAGCTGTTCTTTGACAAGGGAGTGAAGGAACAAAGATAGTCTCTTCAACAAATTATGCTGGAACATCTGGACTTTCACATTTAAAAAAAATGAATCGAGATACAGATCTCACACTTTTCTCGAAAAGTAACTCATAATGAATCACAGACCTAGGTATAAAAAGCAAAACTATAAAATTCCTAAAGGATAATATAACAGAAAATCTATATGACTCAGGGAATGGCGATGATTTCTTAGAAAAATACTAAAGACACAATCCATGTAAGAAGTAATTAATAAGCTGAACTTCATTAAAATTAAAAACAGCTGCTCTGCAAAAGACAGTATCCAGAGAATGAGAAGACAAGCCACAGAATTGGAAAAATATTTCAGAAGATACATATGATAAAGGACTATTATACAAAATATCCAAAGAACTCTTAGAATTTAACCATTAAAAGATGAGCAATGAGAGGGAAAAAAAAGAGAGAAGCAGGAAGAGGAGGAGAGGAAGAGAAGAAGAAGGAGGAGGAGAAGAAGAAGGAGGAGGAGGAGGAGAAGGAGGAGGAGGAGATCCAGGTTAAATAGAGTGTCAAAGACCTTAACAGACACCTCACGGAAGAAGACATGCATATGGCAAAAGATCTATGAAAAGATGGTTCAAGAGGAAAAGAAAAGAAAAGATGGTCCACACATATGTTATCAAGGAAATGCAAATTAAAACAATGAGATACCACTGTGTTCCAATTAGGTTGCCAAATTCTGGAACACTGACAACACCAAATGCTGGCATGGATCTGGAGCAACAGGAACTCTGATTCCCTGATCGTAGGAAAACGAAGTGGTGCAGCTACTCTAGAGGGTAATTTGATGGTTTCTTATAAGACAGAACATATTTTCTTACCACATGATCCAGCCATGATGTTCCTCAGTATTTATCCAAAGGAATTGAAACTTATGTCCATTCAAAAACTTCCACATGGTTGTTTATGGCAGCTGTATTCATAATTGCCAAAATTTTAAAGCCACTAAAATGTCCTTCAGTAGGTGAATGAATAAACTGGTGTCTTCAGACAATAGAATATTACTTAGCACTAAAAAGAAGCAAAAATCAAGCCATGAAAAGACAGGGAAGAACTTTTATTGCACGTTGGTAAATACGAGAAGCTGATCTAGAAAGGCTATATACTGTATGATCCCAACTATATGATATTCTAGAAAAGGAAAACTTTTGGAACAGAAAATGTACCAGTGGTTGCTGGGGTGGAAGGAGAGGGTAACTGTAAGGGAGTATAGGGAAGTTTTGGGGAGGGTGAGTAAACTGTTCTCAATCTTAATTAAGGTTGTGATGACAAGACTGTATGCATTTGTCAAAACTCCTGGAATGAACAATTAAAAGAATAGGTTTTATGTAAACTACACCTTGATAAAAAATGTAAAATGTAATTAACCCATAGTTCAATATATAACTTACATTGAAAAGAAGATGGGACTAAAAGTATTTTCTACCCTTGCACATTATTTGTTTAAACATACCAATGCATTTCTTTTTTTTTTTTTTAAGATTTTATTTGTTTATTTGACAGACAGAGATCACAAGTAGGCAGAGAGGCAGGCAGAGAGAGAGAAGGGGAAGCAGGCTCCCTGCTGAGTAGAGAGCTCCATGTGGAGCTCGATCCCAGGACCCTGGGATCATGACCTGAGCTGAAGGCAGAGGCTTTAATCCACTGAGCCACCCAGGCATCCCGCATTTCTTAAAAGAAAGTACTTGCTCAACAAAAAATCATCCTGCCTCCTAAGATATCCTACCTTTAAAAATAATAGAATCTGAATTAGTCAGTTTGGGGTCTAATATGAACAGTTACATCACCCACATTTTAATGATCAAAATTTATTATAAATAGTGGATTGTACTGTCATTTAATGAAATCCTTGAGTACAATTTGAGCCTGAACACTTATCTGTATGAAATGTCTTCAGAAACTCTTTCTGGACAAGAAGAAGAAGAAGGAGAAGAAGGAGAAGAAGGAGAAGAAGGAGAAGAAGGAGAAGGAGAAGAAGGAGAAGAAGGAGAAGAAAGAAGGAGAAGGAGAAGGAGAAGAAGTAGGAGAAGGAGAAGGAGAAGAAGAAGTAGTGGTAGTAGAAAAAGGAGAAGAAAAAAAAGAAAGAAATTTTTTCTGGTGGCTTACATGATACAAATGAATGAATGCACAGTGCTGAATGCTCTGCCTTTCTTTTCAAGCCCCAAACTACACTGTTATATGCCTTTCTGGAGTCATACAAGTCACCCAGGTGACTTCTCAGCCACAAACGGAAGAACTACAAAGGTTGCCACTTATGGGAGAACACCTATTGTGTTGGATTTATGATGCCTGATATAAGGGTCAGCCAAAGGGGGAGGGGAAGGGAAAAAACTGTTCAAACTCACAGCTTCGAAGGCCAATTTGCCACAATAACATTCACTTCATCAGTGGTTTGCTCACTGCTTCTCTTTAGCTCCTTTGTCCACTATTATCAATCCTGGGCTATACACATTTTATTTAGCAATTATTTCTTGTGTGCCTGTTATGTATGTTATGGTGCTGAAAACAAACTTAGGATATAGTGGCAAACAGAAAGACAAAGGACACCGCACCATTTTAGGGAGGATAGAGACAATAAAGTTGGAAATGACAGAACAATAGGATCTGAGTTGTGATGGGTGTCTCTAGGAGTACAAAGGAGGAAAGGCCAACTTCTCAATGGAGGCTCCAAACCAGGGGGGCATGGTTTGTGAGGGGGGGGAAAAATGAGAGTATGGGCTTTAACCCCTCTGTTGCCCACTGACCTGTTTGACTGGTGTGGGCAGTAAGAGAAGAAGATATGTACAAGCCCGAAAAGCTTAGAAGTCTGCAGCTTTACATAATCATGTAATTAAAGCTTTTCCACATGGTGGGGAAAAGAGCTTACAAGATACGAAGACTCAGTAAAACTTGAAAAATTCAAATCTTGGGGTGTCTGGGTGGAACAGTGCATTAAGCATCCGACTCTTTGCTTCAGCTTAGGTCATGATCTCAAGGTCATGAGATTGAGCCCTGCATTAGGCTCTGTGCTGAATGTGGAGTCTGCTTAACACTCTCTCTCCCTCTCTGGGGTGCCTGGGTGGCTCAGTGGGTTAAGCCTCTACCTTTGGCTCTGGTCATGGTCTCAGGGTTCTGGGATCAGCCCCGCATCAGGCTCCCTGCTCAGCAGGGAGGCTGCTTCCCTCTCTCTCTCTGCCTCCCTCTCTGCATTCTTGTTATCTCTCTCTCTGTCAAATAAATAAATAAAATCTTAAAAGAAAAGAAAAGAAAAGGCTCTCCCTCTCCCTCTCCCTCTGCCCTTCCCCCCAACACTCCTTGCCACTCGCATGTTCTCTTTCTCTATCAAATAAATGAATGAATCTTTAAAAAAGTAAAAAATTCAAATCTTTGTTTAAATGATTTGTAGGTATCTAACTGAAGTAATCCAAGTGACACAAAGTGGGAACAGAGGGAGGAAATCTAATCTGGAGAAAATTCTATCCCCGAATAATATAATTAATTTGTTTAATTGGGGAATGTATTTTGTCATGAGACTGATTTCTACTAGACAACTAGTCTCCCACAGAAAGTTGTCTAGTTCTGAAATGATAGGCTCTTGGAGGTATAGTCTGATCAGGCTTATTTATGACAGATGTCATTTTCAAAATTGATAGTAACTTCTTACTTTTCATGAATTTCCTGCCAACAGAAATGTTGTGCACATTTAATCTTGCTATTTCTTTGCATAAAAAGTTTATCGTTCATAGAAAAACCATTCATTCATTTAACAAATCTTTACCTAGTTCCCACATTGTGCCATGACCCAGAATCCTCATTTCTGTTATGCAGTTGGGTAACTGTTCTCATCAGTCACATAAAAGTCCGAAGTACACATAAAATTACTTAACCAGTGGCTTAAATGCTTAGGTCAGCTCTCCCTCAAACCTCAAAACCTATAATGAAATGAAGGCTAAAATGTCACAAACCTAGCCATATTTTTTGATCCATACCATTTTTAAGATAGAGTTTCAATAAATATTATTCCTTTAACATGCCATAAATTCACTTCTCTATTGCTTCAAAAGCTTACTCATACTTTTATGGTTCTCAATTTTAGTGAATTTGTCCATCCTCAACCATCAGTCTTTGCCCTTTCAAGATATACATCATAAGTAACTCAGAAATAGCACCCCCTTATTTTTTTTCCTACGTGTAGTATTTTGTTGTAGTTGTTTTAATGTCCCCTCCTCCTTGTTTAAGGTGTCATTCTCCCCACATTACAGAGGGCATTCTGACAGTTGTGATGGTAAGCAGACAATAAATAGGCTAAGGTAAGATTTTTGAAGGGGGGCCCTGATACTTTCAAACTCATGACCAAACAGCAACATGGCTGACATTTAGAAAGCCTTTGAGAATTAACAAAAAGCCGGCACCTCCATTGTTTTCTCAGCGAACAAAGGTGGATGACCATGTTTTTTATTTTTTGCCTGCTCCTATGACCCTATAATATTCTGCCAGATAGTTACATAGCTATGTAGCTGGAAACCATTTCTTGGAGTCCCTGTTTCCCCTAAACAGTGATACAAAGTGGGTTGTCTGAGACGTCCTTTCATGTGGATAACGGATTGCTTCAGGCAGAAGGAAGCACTCCTATAATAAATCCTCTGGGTGGGCCTGTTCCGCAAGGGTTTCAAAAAGCTGAGAAAAATAACACAAGAAGCAAGTGTGAAACGTGAGGCCGTTGTCACTGCTAACACATGGAGTTAAAAACACACACCATTTACTAACTATACCTGCTCCGGTGAGTAAATTGACCAATTTCTCACTCACTCTTTTATTTTTATTCACCAAGAGGAACACAAGAAAAACAAAGCTCCCTTTTATGTTTATAACCTCAGAAAAGAATACAAGAGAAAAGGTCAATTTTGCAAATTTTCCACTTTACTTTGGGCAATTATTGTTAACTCCTATAAGTTAAATCGAAAGAGGTGTAGGGTTCCACCAGTCTTGGAGAGTGTTAGAGGAGCTGTACCTCCTGTCTGTGAAGTCTTCCGACATATGTGATGTATCCTCAGAGTTAACATGGGAAGCATCATGGGAAGCAGCACGTTAAAAGGGAGCCACTGGTGGAGAGCAATTGCTTATTATGCCTTCCCCATAGGTTATCTGCAGATATTTTGTTCAAGTCCACTCTGTGAATTTCCAACTCATGGGTTGGTACCCAGTTGCGTGCATGCGTTAATACTCTCTTCATAAATCTGCTTGAAAGTCTTCACTAGGGCTGAACCTACCTGCCATAGCTCTCAAGTCTCACGCAACAAAGAACTTTATGTGGATGATGAAATAAATACCTTTGTTGAAGTTCCTACCTTCAGTCCCACATCTAAAATAATCTCTACCTATCCCCAGTTGTTGCTTTGAGCACTGGTTCTTGGAAGTGACTGCCCTAGGAGACACAGACAAAGGCCCTTGAGTTCCCTTTGCCCTGAGCGTGGGCTTGGCCACGAGCTGCAGTGGGCCTTGTTTCACATGGCATGAACCTGTGACTTCCTTTAGAAGGTTGACCTTGGACTTCTAGAGCTACTTTGCCACCCAGAGAGCCAGAAGTGCCTGCGAATTTACATCCTTCAAGGGTGACCAACCAGCCCAGTTTGCTTGAGACTGAAGTGTTTCCCAAGATACAAGCATTTTATTGCCCAAAGCAAGAAAGTCCCAGGCAAACTGAGACTGTTGGTCACCCAGTGAAGCCCCAAAACCACTAGTAGGCGGTCCTTAGCCAATATCTCATTAGTGCAGGAGTAGGAAAACCCAGTTCCCTTGCCTAAAGTTGGGACAAACATTCAGACATAATTAGATTCTAGAGTTCCTTGCAAGATCCAGGAATTTCCCTTATCAGACAACTTTCCTATTATGTCTTTTTTTCCACTCACCTCACCATGTCTCCTGGAAGCACTTTCTTTAAAAATCACTTGCATCCCATCCGCATCTCAGTGAAAAACTTCTGGATATCCCCCTCTGAGGAAATCTGCCTTTCTGTGAGTGTCAGAAAATCACAGGATGTGCCTGCCATTGAAATCCTCAAGGCAGCCACAAATCTCCTTATAGCCAAATTTTTGAGCTTCCTCTCCTGAACAGAAACTGATACTAGAGACACCAGCAAGTAAAGAAATTCTCTCTTCTTGGTGAGTTTCCTCTTTCTGTTTCCTTTTCTTGTTTCCTTGGGTCAATGTTTGTAGGTGGTGAAGATATAGAAACAGCAGCGAGGGAGAAAAGTGGCTTTCATGGGCAAAGAAATAGTTAAAAGGAGAAACACAGAATTTAAATAATAAACCCCAGGCGATGAAGATTTGATTACTTCTTATACAGTGGAACTCAAGCAGTATTATTCCCTGAAATAAAAATAAAATCTCTAGTACATTTAAAAAAGGGGGGGGGGACAATTTTCTCAACGACGATACTGGTAGATACTAGGAGATGACACCATTTCTATATACCTACAGATACTCTTCGGAAACTGTAACAAATAAAATTTTAACCTGGCCTGGAACTGTCTTTTTTTTCAAATACACATACTTAAAGGATCTCCTTCACGGATTTGCTCTCTCTTTGAACCACTGACGTTACCAGATGATGAAGAGCAATTTGCGACAATTTAAGAAAAAAAAAAAAACACCTAATAATAAGGTAGCTGTATATCCTGTGTGTTTGATTTAAGGAAAAGGTTTTCCCTTTCAGGACCCTATGAATGTACAAGGTTCAAACAAAGTGCGGGGCACTAATGAACAGCCTCTGTTTTCCTGTGCAGGGCCCCTGGACAGAATGACTTCATTCAGAGCTACTGCTCGCGCATGGAAAGTGTTGGTAAAAAATCCCACAGAGTTCAGACGACCTTTTCCTAACTTTCGTTTTTTTTTCCCCTGTTTGTCTTTCAGGTCTCAGCCAGGGATAACATAAATATTCATCAGCTGATATTTGCAGTAGCTGTGAAGTTATGAATGAGGCCAGGCGGCCCCCCTCCTATCCCATCTACAGAATGGAAGCTTCTCCACTCAGCTCCCAGCCAAACGACACTTTCCAAAATCCCCAAAGTGTACTAGTAGGCTTTTCAAATTCAGTCTTTTTTTTTTTTCCTCTTTAATGCTCAAAGCAGAAATGCTGTCTGCTTAATGTTTACCCTGGGATTATAGAAGAAGAAAAAGAAAAACATTCTTGTGCCAAGCTTTAAACTTTCAGATGCCTTGACATAACAGGCAAATGTGTTAGTAACTCAACATATTGGTAGCATATATCAATGGTTACGATGGCTGTAGGTTTCCTTTTTATATTAAATGCCAGACAGATACCTGAGGCACTTATTGTATGACGAACAGGGAAAATAACCACAGCTTTGATCTGTTTCTGGTGCTTTATAGTCACCTGGGCAGGTGTTGGAGAGAAATGTTGGAAAACACTTGTGAATTAAACAATTTTAAATAGGTCCTTGACATTGAGACATAAAAACGTGAAAATTGTGCCTGTCACACAGCCTGGAATGGAGCTGATCTTCCTATCATTCCGATTTCCCACAAATCAGCACTTCAGAATCTGGATTTTTTTTTTTTTTAATCTTCCAGGTTCCCTTACTCAAATCAAACCTAAGTAGAAGGTGAGCTGTAAACAGATACAAGAGACTATGGTAGCAAATAGTCAATTGATGAACCAACCCCCAGTGGGTCATAAATATAAATAAAATATGTTTTTGTAGGTATAAGTTAAATGTTATCCATATACAACATTCTTTTCTTGACAGCTCATCTGTGTGATTTATTCAGCAGCCAGTGTTTGGTCTGTCGTTGTCGCTACAGAAATGTTATCTACGTGCACACATTATCTGGGTCATTCTAGAACATGAGGATCTTTTTTTTTTTTTTTTATGAGCATCATTTTTAACAAGTGTTACTCCAAGGGCCGTACATGGAAGAATCCTCTTGGGAATGTTCTTTATTTCTGAATTTCAAATAACTATTGCAGACCTAAATCTTCTATAATCATTATTCTGTATTTTTCTGCGTTCAGGCACCTTACCCACACCTGACAGTGGAAATAATTGTTTAAACTACTACACCATGGAGCTGAAGAACAGGGTCTCAGGTGTTCAAATAAGGACCAAACCCGAGCCTGGCGAGAATGTGACTGGAAGAGATACTCATGGCTGGATTCCTGTTTCTGCCTTTATCCTGGAGTCTAGCCTTGCCAGGGCCAGAATGGGAGCCAGAGGAAAATGCTCAACTGTATTCCCCCTGGCTCCAGCCCTTACCAGAGTAAGACTTGATGAAGAGCTTTTGGAGGGAATCAAAGGCAATGACCTTCTGCAGGAAAAGCTAGACGGTAGACAGGAATGATAGATGGCCACACATGTCCAGAGACATTTGGGAGGCCAGATGAGTTAGAACAGGCAGGAAAGCCTCTCCCTCTCATCCGTTCCCCACGGATTCTGACCTTGAAGTAGCAGAGAAGGGAATTAGATGTCTATCTTTCTCTAAGAAAATCTTTTTCTCAAAGCACATCAGATGACAATGTCAACAAGAATTCCAACAAAATACTCATTACTGTTATGTTATCAGAGAAGAAACTAACCTGATTCAACAGTGGCCCATGAAATCTTGCATACAAGTGCTTCTGTGTTTTGATCTTGGCCACAAGCAAGCAAATGTTTTGGTTTGTTTATTTTTCTTTGTTTGTAAAGGAACTTTTACTTGTTAAAGACCACTTCGTAGGTTCTAACCTTTCTTTCATCCCTTTGGTTTCTCTGAAAACACTGCATTTTTTTTTAAAGATTTATTTATTTATTTGACAGACAGAGATCACAAGTAGGCAGAGAGGCAGGCAGAGAGAGGGGGGAAGCAGGCTCCTCGCTGAGCAGAGAGCCCAATGTGGGGCTTGATCCCAGGACCCTAGATCGTGAACTGAGCCAAAGGTTTAACCCACTGAGCCACTCAGGTACCCCAACACTGCATTTTTCCCACCAATACGTCATCTGTTCAGGCATGCAGCTAAAATTTTCAACAGTACAAGAGAGTGTCAGATCTGTTGAGGTATATCATAGTACAGTTTATATTGTTCTATCAAAGTGGCCCATGTAATTTAAGGTCCAGACTAGGAGATTTTGAGAGTGAATGGGGTATTCACAGTGGGAGGGTGAGTGTAAAACTGGGATTGTTGTGTACAAACTGGAGCATGTGATCACCCTACGCATGGCATCTTCCAGACAATTCTCTCTACTTAGCTAGTCTCCACTTCTGTTCTCTGCATAGTGAGTTGCTTTCCTATTGGGAGATTTAATGCTATACCTTACTCATCCTGTGTCCTCCTGAGGGTGCTTTGGGAGATGTCATCTTCTTTTTGTCTTCCCCTTGATGACTTTAATGATTTCTAAGGGATTGTCACATAAACAACTATGTGTTCTGGCTGCACATAGGGCCAGTACTATTTTAAGAAAAGCAGAAAACTAGATTATTTCCTTTTCTTCTGGAGCACTATTTGATGTATACTAGCTATCCAACAGTTGGTTCTCTGTCCTGAAGTATGCTTAGCTCCTGATAGGAGGATCAAGATAAGGAACAGCATACAAAGGTGCCTTGGACTATTTTCATAGGGTCAGTGTCCACAGATGTTAGATAGAGTGACAACTTCAACACATTGGTTTTGGGTCCATGATACCAGCTGACTTCTATGTTGTCTTCTATGCCCTTTTACTATTTGGTGGTCTTGAAGAACTAGTGTATCTCTCTTGCTTCATGCAACTCCTTTAGCATTGTGATGTGGAAAATAAAATTATACCACTTCAAAGTTTGTTCATTTTTTAAAGTAAAAATTACCTGAAGTTCATAGGTGCTATTGAAACTGAAGAGGGATATTCTGACAGAGATTTGCATTCAACAAGTAATTTGATTTATTTCATTATTAAAACTTTATTAATTATCTCTAGCTCTGGACTACTATTAGTTGACTGATGCTGGATGAGTTATAATCCTCTGGGTCAGTTTTCTACATTAAAGATGAAAGTGTTGTAATTTTAGCTTTTCTTACCCTGAGTTCCACAGAATTACAGTTCTTTATTATGTTAGTTGTAGACAAATACAATGTGTTTATGGAAAACACCTTGTTTAACCAAAGTAACTAGATATCTTTAACATGAGACTTGAGATGCATTAATAGGCAAATGTGTCTTAAAACCACAGACTCAACTTTAAATTTATATGATTAATTTATCCACTTCAACAATAAAGCAATCAAGAAATTAAATGAGCAAGAATCAACACACTAGCTTTGGAATAACATGTTAAACTCCTACCAAGCATTCTGTGGTCTTAAACTGGCAGTATGGTTCTGGATCTCTGATGCATGGTCAAGCAAAGTAACCCAGGGCTCTCAGTGGGAATTGAGGCAATCCCTGACCAGTATTGAATTACAGTTGCCAAGTGATGGTGTACCCTTTGGATGTCATAAGATTAAGGTCAAAGAACATGTATGTTTCTGGTTTCTTTTGTTTATGAAAGTATGACCAGAAAACATTGCTAATTTGTCAAGAGGCCCACAAATTTAGGACACATATGCAGACAGGAAAAAAAAATGCCAAGTGAAATTGAATATGAAGTAAAAATAATAATAATAATAATAATCTTTGAGATAAGTATGTCTTAAATGTTGCATGGGATATACTTATGCTTAAAGAAAGCATTTGTCAAAAACAAACAACAACAAAAAATTTGTCATCTCTATAAGGAACACTTGTTGTTTTGTTCCCAATTAAACTTCCCTACTCTGAAAAAAGCATCACCCCTTTTCTTCCCTCTTCTCTATACTATAATACTTGAGATTCACTGTGGCACTATGTTCCCGCTGTCCTTTTTCTCTGACCACGTTTGATTGGACTAAGAATGCACAGGTGATCCGATTAACATTCTGCTCTCAGATAGTCTTGAGTTGGAGCTGGAACAAGAGCATGAATTCTTCTTAGTGGCAGAGCCAGGAGATGGGACTTTAGTGAACTACCAGTAGCCATATGACCCCTCAAGTAGAAGTTGACTGTCTGCAGTGAGAAAGCAATAATGCCAACATTCTGAGAGAACCAAAATGGAAAAAAAAAAAAAAAAAAAAGCAAAACAAATACTTGTTGCTTTTAAATTTCTGAACCCAAGTCTCCCAAGGCCCAACTGCACTCAGGCTTTTCCTGTGGCCTGGTGCTTTAACACTTCCTATGACTTAGTGAAATTTAAAAAAAAAAAAAAAAAGCCTCCTTTTGCTTGACCTCACTCAAAAGTGTTTTGCTTTTTCCAATAAAGTGTCATGAGTTATAAAATTTCAATGGGATATTTTTTAGGATGCTTAAATAAAAATAAACTTTCTCAGAAGGGCTAAATAGATATTAATTACTCACCACTTTTTAGGATCTAACTATTGCATGAAGAGACATAGCACACTCACATCACCTAACTTGTGTGGCTATAGATCCATTATTCAGAGAGTGGGTCATCTGACTTGTTCACTGAATGCATGAAACTCTTGGCCACATGATCTGACGTATTCCAAGCAGCTCTAAAATTCTATGACTTTGTGACATTTCATCAATTCTCAAATTCAGTTTGGTAGTTAAATTTATTATAAAATATAATAAAAATGTGAAATTATGAAATCTGTCCTTGAGAAAATTATACTTCTTAATAGTATAATATCCCCTTTTTAATTTGTCTTGAAAATCCAACAGTTTCACAATAGCCATTCATGATCATTATATATGATGTGTTAATTAAGATTATCTTAATTAAGTATTCTTAGAATTTTCAATTACATATTGTAATTTAAAATTTCTAAATGGAATGCACCAAGTATTTGCTGTCTCTGATGCCAACACAAAATGTCTGAGTTGGTTCTAAAAAAAAAAAAAAAAAAAAAAAAGGTCTGTTATATCATCGATTAATTTAACACGCATTTATTGAATAACTATGGTTTTTCAGATAATGTGCTGGTAATACTACCAAAAACAAGACAGACAGATTCTCTGCCTTCATTGATATGGAAATCGAGCTTCTAACACTATTTCCTCATGATTTTTCCTTACTGGTGTTTGTTTTGTTCTAAGAACAACATGGTATAGGTTTACCCATATATTTACTTAACAGCAAGTAAGAAAGTATAGATTATCACATGTTAACCATAAGACTGTGGTACCTTCTGTAAGCAGGACTTGATATCCAGACATCTTTACCATCTTTACCTTGTAGAGATGACAAATGAATGTACTCAGTGTGGCCACAACCGGAAGCAGTGCTACATGAATACAGAGAACACATTTGAGGGAGACTCTATTGTTCTTGACATTACATGTCTGCTATACTAAAGGGTTAATAAGTATGGCAGTTGGCAATCATAGAACTCTTCCCTATCAAAGATGAATATTCAAAGTACCAAAGAGCAGTGCAGACAGCAGTGTGCCGTAACAGAACTAGGTCTCTGTCAGGAGCCCAGAGATCTGGATGGCATCCCTTATTCCAGTATTTATTGTGGCATGATCTCGACACTCAGAGAAATATCCAATGGCATCTAGGGATCTCTAGGAAATTAAAGGTCACGTGCACAAAATTACACCCTCCTACTCCTTTGCGCCTCCCACATAAAGTTGGTTAAACAAATTTTTTAAGTAACATAGCTTAATGACTGATATGTTATCATGTGATAGCCAGTAACAAACATAATTATTCACTTTACTGAACTGCTTCAAAAGTGCAAAGATCTGATTATGAGCATTTTCTAACAAAGTCCTGTATTTCTCAGTTTTATTTTTTTCCTTTAAGATTGATTGATTGATTGATTGATTTTAGTGAAGGGAAGGTGGAGTGAGAGGGAGAGAGTCTCAAACAGACACCCTGCTGGGTGTGGAGCCCATCCTGGGGCTCCATCTCACCACCCCGAGATCATGACCTGAGCTGAAATCAAGAGTCAAAGGTTTAACCAACTGACCTAACCAGCTGTCCTTCAGTTTCATTTTTAATGCTTAGTTGGCTGGAAGCAAAAATACAATGAATTTTCTATACTGGAAATCAGGTTGGCTCTTACACTGGATTGGACCATTGAGATAACCTGATGCATGCTTTATTTCTGAATGAGAGTCAAAGACTTAGAAGGGTCAGCGGTGCATAAAACAAGCTGAAATTGAATAGAGAGTTGAATTCTTGTACAACATGAGTCTTAATCTTGTTATTCTCACAACTCCATCATTTCTCATTCCCTGCAATTGGGCAAAATGAAAAATAGTGGAGGACCATGTGAACCTTCATCGGGAAGGTTTAGATAAGCAATAAGAATGTGAACATTTATGAGAACTACTAGAGACTAGATAATCTTAATTAACACATCATAGACAATTTTTTTAAAGATTTTATTTATTTATTTGACAGAGAGAGAGAGATCACAAGTAGGCAGAGAGAGAGAAAGGAGGAAGCAGGCTCCCCACCAAGCAGAGAGCCCGACGCGGGGCTCGATCCCAGGACCCTGAGACCATGACCTGAGCTGAAGGCAGAGGCCTTAACCCACTGAGCCACCCAGGTGCCCCTATATACAATTTTTAATTAAAAAATAAATGTTGCTACTTTTTTACTTACCCGAAGCCTCTGAAGCCTTTTGGAAGTAGGAGTGCTATGGAGAGGATATTTAGAGGAGAGATTCTCATTCCTAAGCTCCTGAAAGTAGGCATCTCAATTGTGAAGGCAGTTTGGGCATGAACCTCCCGTGCCCTTTTAATCATGCCCTTCCTGTGAAAGAGCCAACAATTGTGAGGGATGTCCTGCTTTCCAAAGACCTTTCTTTCTATGTTTTATGTGTTACTAACTTGCATCATTTTCTCCATCATTTGCCTGCCCAATAAAGGATGGACAAGAGATGGCAAAAGAATTGAAAGCCAATCAAATCATTCTTGGTAAATTGTTCACAGACCTGGAATAAGATGAGCCAAGAAACATTTAGCTAAAATAAGGTTTGGGGGAAAATCTGTGGATTTCATTTAGATCTTGTTTACATGACAACAAAGCATCTGGTCAATTTAGTGGAAAGTAGGCAAATTGTTTATGCAGTTGCACAGACAAAACCACCAGCTGATCCAATGACTACATTTTCAAATTTACAGATTCTGGCTTTCTTATACACTGCCCTGCCATCATCATGGATACTTAATAACTGCATGAATTAAAACTTTCCTTCTTCCAGGGCGCTTGGGTGGCTCAGTGGGTTAAAGCCTCTGCCTTCAGCTTGGGTCATAATCCCAGGTCCTGGGATTGAGTCCCACATTGGGCTCTGCTCAGCAGGGAGCCTGCTTCCCTCTCTTTCTCTGCCTGCCTCTCTGCCTACTTGTGATCTCTGTCAAATAAATAAATAAAATCTTAAAAAAAAACAACAACAACTTTCCTTCTTCCGTTTTTGGGTAGGTTAATACTTTTTCTAATGCCTCAATCTTCAGATATTCTTGTTGGTTTGTCAGGTTGTTGTATTGTGTGTGTGTGTGTGTTTGAGAGTATTGGAAATAATGAATGTTAACCTTCAAAATCAGATTATTGAAGAATATTTTATATGAAGAATTTATATATTATATGAAGAATATTTTAAGAGTTTCTTCCTGACTGCTTTTTTAGTACATTTAAAAATATCACTACTTAAAACAGGGATGTTCACATTATACCACATATTATATTAAATTATTATTACTCAGAAATTCTCAAAAATTTAAGTAATATTGCTTACTAATATTTAAAATAGACAGCAGGGTTATAATGTACTCATATTGAAACCAAAAAACATATTCTTGGATAGGGCAAACCTATTTTTTAAAAAAAATCTGAGAGGTTTGCTCAAATATTAAAACCAGATAACATGATATCAACAACAGTAAAGGAAAATCAGAACCAAAAGTGTGTTCTTGACTTGGGCAATGTTACTTATTCATATGGCAAAGAAACTTGTGCTCCTGGATCAAGAAGATGCCAAATATGCTTAGAGAAAGACTCCTTATTGGTGCCAGTCGGCTCTTTAGGATACAGGATTTTTTTTCTACTCCAGAGGACATATTTCACTGTGTCTAACAAAATTTGCTCATTCTTTTCAGATTTCCAAGATGTCAGTCATTACACTACAAGGCATATATTCTTACCAAGATTATTTTTATAACAGCTTGCCCATATATTATTTTCTTAGAGTTTAAAAATGTATCACTGTTCATTATTGCATCTTATTGATTAGTGATATTACTTTTCCACCTGAAGTATGAAAATTAACATTTGAGGTTATTTTCTCAAAAACTGTTCACTCAGTGGCTGGGTTGGGCCATTCACTCCAGACTTTAAACAGAAGTCTTGGGATCTTCCCATAAACCACAACTAAAAAGATTAATAAGAAAAACAAAACACGGGGTGCCTGGGTGGCTCAGTGGGTTAAAGCCTCTGCTTTTGGCTTGGGTCATGATCCCAGGGTCCTGGGATTGAGCCCTGCATCGGGCTCTCTGCTCAGCAAGGAACCTGCTTCTCCCTCTCTCTCCACCTGCCTCTCTGCCTACTTGTGATCTCTGTCTGTCAAATAAATAAATAAAAATCTTTAATTAAAAAAATTAATTAAAATCCAGTAAAGTGAAACACTTAATATTAGGCATATTTCAAGTGCCCAATAGCCAGCCACATGTAAGCTAATAGCTAATGTATTGAACAGCACAGATAGAAAACAATTTCATCATCACCAAGCCTTCATGGGGTAGGGGGTGAACTAGATAATAAGAACCTTTAAATAACTTTGCTTTAAAGGAACAAATGTCCAGACGTTATAATAACCACTGATATTATCATTGTTAGAACATTATCAGTCGAGCTAACAGAAGAATAGAGGGCAATGTTGTAAAATATTATGTTAGTAGTTGATACTGGTGGAGTTGGTTTTTTCATATTTAAATTAAAAATTAAAACATAGCACATGAGGCATAGTTCAGTTTCTAAATTGTGACTCCTATGATATCTAGCATCACCTCACCTGAAGTTATTAAAATTCATAGATTAAAAAAACAGTGTTTCAAGCACTAGGTTTTGTTTTATTTTGTTTTGTTTTGTTCAGGGGTGGGGGCAGATAACAGCAAGGAAGGAACACAGGCCAGTGTCCTCTTCTCCATATTAAATTGTTAGGCCGGAAGTCCAAAATGTCTGCAAAAAGGAAGTGTGACCCCAAAATATTATATTCCTCCATCATTCAAATGTAAAAACATCCAACAAATCTTTGAACATGAACAAACTCAAGCTATTCTTGAAAATACAATTTACCAATAAAATCCAGGAAACCAAGAAGTGAATTCAAGTCAAGAACAAGAGAATGAAGAAGCTATGAAGATTGTAGTAGGCAAGCACTGAAATTTCAATGAAAACTAATATTAAACAATCTTGGAAGTTATTGTTACATAGGAAGATGTTTTCTATTTTGATGGTATGAAAGTAATAACATATTAAGAAAAATGGGAGAGAAGGGGAGAAAGAAGAGAAGGAGAGTAGGTGTAAGAGGTTAATTTCTTCACTTTTTTAGAACAATAAGTCAACTGATATGGTCTACAATTGAAAGGTATATGCCAGAAACAAAATATTACTCCATAAATTCTTCATAATTTTAAAAAATATGATGAGCAGGCTATATTTTTTTGAAAGAAGCATTTACCTTAATTTTAAGAACCCCTCAATATCACTTTCTCTTCTACTAAATTCAAGTACAACTAAGTTGAATATTTTATTTAAATATAACATTTATTGTGTAGTCCTGTTCTAGTAAAGCCATTTCTGTCTATCCAGCTGCTTTTTATTATATGTGTACAGCAATATCTGAAATAACATTCATCTATGGGGTAAAATGGATGATTTTTATTTTTACTCTGTTGAATTGTTTGAAATCCTTAAAGATTTTTACCCAAAAAAAGTTAATTTTTCAAAATGAATAATATGAAAACAAAATATATGTCAGAACTTGTTATATTATCTCTCCTGATAATAATTATTATTAATAAGACTTGGAATGTTGATTTATAACCCATGATGTGTTCTCACATAGCTCACCATGCTAGGTCCTCATTTCACAGCTGAGAATCTGACGGTCCTAATGTTTGTTTCACTCCCCTAGTCACTCTGGTCTTCAGGATCCTAAACCAGTGCTTTTGGACAGGTTGGCCTTGACCTTCACTTAGTGAGGTTAGTAATGAAGCTGTAACACACAATGTGAGCCCTATTACCATAAATGACTCTATCAACAAGAAGAACCCACTGTTAGACTGAAGAGTTTAACTGTAATGGAAAACAAACCAGCTTTCAAGACAGATGATCTAACCAGGGAAGACAACTAGGAAACTAAGCCAGGATCTCTTCCCCGGTGATACTGAACCAAATGAACAAACAAAATCAAATTTACTGTTTGCTTGAATTCAGCCCTTGTTTTGGCACTATTCAGGGTAACACAATTCCTGATTTGCCAAAGATCCTGGAAAATTTTCAGGTGAATCCATGCTCACTATCTAAAATGATATTCAGAAAAATATGAGCGGAGAAACAAACAGGAGACTAGATAAAAATAAGCCATTCTTACTTCCCCCAACCAACTAGCTGCAACCACACGAGGGAGGGAAAAAAAAAAGATAGCTATTGCTCAAGGTAGATTTGTATAAAGACAGGAAATTGCATCTTTTACGATGGATAAAATTTCCCATCACATAAATATATAATAATGGCCTTCCATCATTTGGGTTAACATTTATATTACCTAAAATAAACTCTCAGTGTGGTGTCATTCTGTTATTGGCATGTGACAGAGTGTGTGTTGAAGCAAATGCAAGTTCAGAAAGCATGCTGTTTATCTTCATGTGATAAGAAAACTTCAGACTTTCCTAAACAGACAAACTTTGTTTTGCTGCTATGCAACCGACATGCAATACAGCCCATCAGGCAGTAAATAGATTATGAATTTTACAATGAAAAGTCTTTCTTCCTGTTTGAGAACAAGCCACAACTTCCTTTCATGCTATACTAATCCACCACAACCCTCTGAAGCTGTTTCGCAAATTCGAATGTTTTGGCAAGATAAATAAATGAATGAATAACAGAGCAGTGACACAGATGAAGTTTGCAAACTGCACTCTAAGAAGCATTGATACCATTTGATTCATTTCGGTAAGACTGAGGACCTGGGTTCCCCAAGCAAAGCAGAGAGAAAGAAGTTTACTTCACACCCACAGTCTTCCAGGTAGCAGAATGGACGCAAGCTTAAACAACAGAGATGCTGAGGAATTCTGTTGGCAGGCGCCCACTGGTGCTCAGACATGACTCTGTGTAGGGGTATTAGAGAGATTTTAGCCATGAGGGAAAAATCTGTGAGGAGAAGACGTGACAGGCGTTGAGAATCTGTGACTCATGGGCCAGACGTGGGCCACAACCATGTTTAACGTGATCTGCACAGTGTTCTGTGAGATGTTAAATTTCACCAACACTTAAAATCTCCCTGTAAAAATGCAGATGTCTTGCTCTTTTCTTGAAAAACCAGAAAATAATACTAAGCTCATATTTTTGCAAAAATCAGTGGGGACTGGCTTTTAGTAGAAACACTGCAAACAACCCAAACACAGAACAGAAGGAGAATGGATGGATAAATTGTGGTATTTTTGACCCTGGATTTACTACAGAGCAATAAACGGAACTACAGATATACTTTACAACACGAATGGATTTCATATGCCCTGTGCAAAAGAAACCAAAAGCAAAAGTACATACTGTATGGTTTTGTGTATACAAAGTTTATGAACAGTCGAAACTAATCAGTGATGACGGAGGTTAGTGTGAGTTTACTTGTGGTAGAGCAGGTACTTTGGAGGTGATGGGAATGTTCTCTGTCTTGATCTGGGTGATGGTGGCAAATCTGATTGGATGCTTCTTGCTCTAGACTAGATGGGCGGTTCTCAAAGTAAGATGTCCAGATAAGCAGATAAGCCTCCCCCAGAAGCAGGTTAGAAATGCAGATTCCTGGCCCCTCCCCATACCTGCTGCATCAGAATCTGTGGTGTGAGGTCTGACACTGTTTTCACTGGTCCACCAGATGACAGTTTGAGAAACACCACTCTAGAGCACTCTACACATTCAAGAACATTCCAGAAAAGTAGAGTTGGCCTATATTAAACTATCCATTCCCTTTTACCTCTTCCCCAGCATATTGACATAAACTCAGCAACAGAAAAACCAATTGGATCCCTCAAAAAACTTCTATCAAATTCAAGTAATAAACCTTCAGAAAGAGAAGTGCAACTGACATGCCCCATTCCTATCTCAGCCATCAGACTGCTTTAGTTTTAGGACTGTTACAACCGAACTAGAGCCATTCTCAAAGAAAAATGAAAACAGCTTCTTATCTTTCTGATGATGAAAATAATATACATCACAGAGGCTTTCAGTGACATTACAATTCTGAAGAAAAAATGAAAATCTACATTCAAGTAGGTAACATGGCTCTGAGTGGGGGGTCATAAAATTGTTCAGTTCACAAATTAAGAGCACTAATCCCCATCTCACATAATTTGCATAAATGTTAACTTAAAACACGGTATGTGGATGTCCACTTGCTGGGAAAGTTATCAACTTTTTGTTTTCACCACCCAACCACATACTATGATGTACTCAAAGTACACATTCTTGGCCAACAGCAAAGGCATTTCTGAGTCAGTTGGGGGAATCAAAAAGGTGCTTGTGATATACCTATTTATTGATTAATATTAACTACAAGTGCATTAAACAGTTACAGTAATATTCCTTCTTTGCATTTGGAGAAAACTTTCAAGGGTAACTATTTCTTTTTATAGATTAAAAGATTCTTTTTTATCAGGTTAGATTAATAATTTTAGCACTGTGTTTTTGTCCATCATAGCATTTAGGAAAGACCCAGCATTTAAGAGAAGGGAAAAAGGGAAGGTGGGAGAGATCTGAGCAAAATAAAACATTGTAATAAAACAAGAAAACATAACCTAACAATTGTATTTTTAGGTAGTGATTCTTTCAATTGTGTCATTTAATATTTCACTGTAGTTGAACAACTGGAGAGATGGTAATAGATAAATTTCAAAATTACGTTGGCTACCAAGTTCACGTCTAATCTGCCAAATGCCCCGTTTGAAGAATAAATTTTAAAAAGTTATGTGACCAGGGCTTCCCGTGCACACCGCCAATATGTTTGCCCAGAATTCCACACTCAGAAGGGGACCTCCCACTTGCGTTTCACACTCTGTGGTTGTTGGATTGAAATGCTTAATAGTTTTATCTTTGAGTTTGCGTTTTATAAGTAAACGCCAAGGGATGATGAAACATGTGCTAGGAGCTTGAAACCTAGAATCACACAAAGTCCCATCTCCTGCCATCGCCCCACCTCCCCTAAATGATTCCTTGGCTTGGCTCACCCACCTGCCAGTGACTGCGCGGAGGTCCATGCTTGGCAAGGTCCTGCGCGCAGGCGCAGAAGAGTCAGGGAGTATCACCGGGCTGTGTCAAGCACCTGCTTGCTCTGTGAGTATCCTCATGCCCAAGGAAACGTGACATTAAATAGCAAAGAAAAGATACCAAAGAAAAGCTACCATGACAGGTTAAGAGAAAAACTGTGGATGGAAGGAAAGGCCTTTTTCCTGCTTTTTGAACAAGCGGCCCACGTTTTCATTTGGCACAATCCTCACAAATCAGAGTAGCTGGCCCTGTGTATGACTGTAAGTGGAAAAAAAGCGAAAGAATAAAGAAGAGCTGGAAGGTGTAAGATAATTAATGAGCAATAAAGCAGGGACTGGAGTTCAGAGATTAAAATGGATGAATTTCATATTTTTACAAATGGAATAGATGCAAGTCTTCTCAAAAATGCTTTATTTGTTTCTGATTAAGAAGTAATATACGTATCATAAAATATGGGGATAGATAGAGACACAAAAGATGGGGACAGAAATCCAGATTTTTGTAGATTGGAAGTAGTGTAAATCATGGTGTTAAGAAGTACCTAGAAAATCACCAATTTCCACCAACTCATCCCAAGTCTATCAAGATCTGGCTCCTCAGTGTTGGGAATCTGAATCTCCTGTTTCTCTAGGCAGGTCCAATCTTTTGAACCTGAACTTACCATTGAGTAAGTGCTTTAAGATATCTAAACACAATGCAGGTTAATAAACAAGTGAGAACATTATCTTTTTACCTCAGGGGCAGCCACCTTTCCTTTTACCAAAGGCTACCTTTTGTTTTTCAGCACTTTAGCCTGCCAGGGGATGACGTTGTCTAAACACATTTCCAATGTTTTCTTTTTTAACAGTTAATATATTTCCAGGATGCAAGTTCATTTCTTTCTAAAAGGTTCCTAGGACACCCATTGAAAAGTCAAAAGCAATGAGCTCAAAGGGATTGCTATTTTGTTGGAGAAGAACGACACCCTTTGTGTTGAAGTGGGGCATTGCAGACTGTGGTCACTCTCCGCACAGTGTCTCTTTGTCAAGTAATACATGCCGAAAAAAAAAAAATAATACAGATGGGAAAATATTGTGCACTGTCAGATCTTGGAAACGGCCGGAGGATTTTTCCTCACCAATGTCTTGTCGATGATTTTCACATTCTGGCACCCTGAAAAAATAATGCATACATTTAATATGAAATGAATGCAATAATAATCAGGCAGGTAATCGTTTTCCCAAGGAATGTAAAACTTGACAAATGTAAGGTTTATGATTTAAGGTAAGCTTGCCAAATCTTATGTGGCATGAGACCACTTTTATTACCTAAACAGTCCTTAACACAAAATGACTGGCACATATTTTTATTAACACAAAGAGTATATTCTTTCTGCCACATTTAATAGAGAGTCAGCGGCTGAAAGCTCTCTTTTAGGATATGTCTGTAGCAAATTAAAATGCATAGTGAGGATTCACAGAATGGCGTTCTTCTCTCCCTGTGCCTGTGTCCACACAGGCTCAGCGCGGTAGCTTTAGACCATTGATCTCGGGAATTCTATCTACGAGGACCATCTGGGTGAAATGGATCATAGGAAAGGAAACCCTCATTACCTTCAGAAGTGGGTAATTGGCTCAAAGGCATTCTCTGCATTGAGAGGTCCATTAGGAATTAAATTCAAAGCAGTCACTAGTAATAATGACTCTCATTTCTTACTCATTTCTCCAGCAAATACTATTTGTGTGCAGGGCGCTGCTCTGAACACTGGGAATACTGCATTGAAGACAACAGATGAAGATCCCTGCCTCATGCTTCTTATATTCTCCAGAGGAAAAGAGGATGTATAATGCAAGTAATTTGAAAAGTAGATCATATGATAGTCGATGTATAGGTGATGGGTGTTATGGGAGAAGAATGACAGTCACAGGGAGAGAAAACTAGAAGCTGAGGGAGTGGGTGGAGCATGGACTGCCATTTTAAATAAGGTGGGCAGGATGGCACCCTTGGAGAAAACACGAGTTCAGTGAAGATGTGAAGGATGTCGGCCTTGTAGACATCTGGGGGAAGAGCATCCAGACAGATGGGGTAGCCAGTGGGATAGCCAGAGCAAAAGCCTTCAGGCTGAAACATGGCTGCCATAGTCAGGGAGGAGTGGGAGCGAAATGTGGCCTGGGAAGAATAAGTAGGGATGACAGTAGTAGAAGTTGATGTCAGAGAGGTGACAGAGGTCAAGCCGCATAAAGGTCTTGTAGGCCATGGTGAGGACGTGGGCATTTATAGTGAGTAAACAAACCAAGAGCCATTGGAGGGCTCTTATCAGAATGGTGGCATGATCTGAATTCATGTTTGAAGAGTTCATTCTGACCGCTGTGATCAGAATAGGCTGGGAGGGAGAGGGAGGCAAGGTAGACACACAGACTGGCAATGCCCAATGGGAGAGAGGCTCTGATTGGGAAGAAACACAGAGAAACCATTGCAGCAATGAGTGAGGTCAGGTTCTGATCACATTTTGCAGATAGAGCTCCTGTCAACGTGAATAGAGCTCCTGTCAATGTGGGGGTGTGAGGGAAATGAGAAGTCAAAAGTGACTCAAGATTTTTGAAACAAGGGTACTAACATGAACAGTCTCCACTGGGGGGTCTGCAGATGGAACAGGCTTTTTTTTTTTTTTTTTTAAAGATTTTTTTCATTTATTTGACAGAGAGACAGCGAGACAGGGAACACAAGCAGGGGGAGTGGGAGAGGGAGAAGCATGCTTCCCACTGAGCAGGGAACCCGAAGTGGGGCTTGATCCCAGGACCATGGGATCATGATCTGAGCCAGAGGCAGTTGCCTAATGACTGAGCCACCCAGGAGCCCTGGAACTGGTTTAATAGGAAAAGGTAGTGGTATCATTCGGACCCTTTCGTGGAGGTGTTGACTAGCCAGTTAGATTTTTTGTTCAGGTGAGATGAGGAGGAATAATGGATAGCATTTGCCCTTCAGGTACTCACATTGGCCCACACAGCCTTGATGAAACAGTCAAAGATAGAGGCAAAGCGACTGTTACTGGCTATGGACTCCCTTTGTCCAGAGAGTTCTCTGTCCTAGAGTTGTAAGCACGGAGACAACTTCCAACTTCATTACAGCCCAAATGACTCCATCTTCTTCCCCCTCATGTTTACTGCTCTCCACCAAGGAGCCGGTAAGAAGAAAAGAAAATTGGGAAGGTGAATGGCAAGTCTTACCACTCAGAGCCATGGCCAATTGGAATTCGTCCTTTAGTATCTCAAGGACATCTCGAACACCTTTCTCTCCCTAAGCAAATAAAAAATACAGATATTTGGGGTAAGTCGGTTTGACTTGATTCATGTATTTATCTCACTGTTGTTCTATTTTATATGTTTATTTCATTGTCCTCTAATTACCTGGGAAGCCAAGCCCCAGATGATTGGTCTCCCCACAAACACAGCCTTGGCTCCCAGGGCTAGAGCTTTCAGAACATCAGTGCCTTTCCGAACACCCCCATCCAGGAAGACTTCCACCTTCCCTTCCACAGCCTCCACGATTTCTGGCAAAACATCAATCTGCAGAGAGGAGAGGTCAATCATGTGAGGCTATGCTGGTTGAAGTGTTACCCAGCTCAACCCCCACAGCCATTGACCATCTGACGATGGTTTAGCGTGAAAGAAGCTAGACGGGTTTGCAGTCAACAGTACAATTATTCCCTCCTAGAAGAAAAGGGGTGAAAATGTCAGTACCTAAAACACCAACTAAATTTATTATTTTTATTTTGAAGTTCAAGACTTTTTTTTCCCCTTTCCTGATGTTCAAATTCAAAGACCATGATTTTTAAAAATACAAACCAAATTTTAATACATGTAATGATATTTTATAACTATGCTTTATAAAATGCATAGAGATATCTTGCTCATATAAATTATTCTGTACATGATTTACCCTTGCAAATCAATTGTTAAAATTAATACTTAATTGCGAGTGGAAGCAATGATGTATGAAAATGTGAGCAGGACTAACAATGAAAAACTCTCTGATTTCCCCGACCAACATCTTTTGCATCCAGCCCTACATTAGAGAACTCTCTATGAAAATATTTTTCTTGCTTTAAAAAGACTATGACCACAGGCGCCTTCAAGGTTCTCGTCTTGATTGACAATTGATGATGGGCTTGTATCAGCACCAGAGAATACAAGAGACTCGTGGGGGTGGTTTTGGTGGATGGCAAATATGGCTCCTGATCCTTTGCACCACTCGGAAACCACCCCTTTTTCCAAGGTAACTTTGCAGTGTTTCCTGCTAAAGGAAACAGAGTGCACTGGCCTGCTCCTTGACATTGGCCTTGGCTTTGCAACTTACTTTGGCCAGTAACATGTGAGCAGAGGTGGCAGAGTGCCATTTCTGGGCATAGACCTTAAACGACCTCATGCACGTTAACTTTCTCTGACACCTGTGCCACTTGCCATGAGAGGAGCACCCCCTGGGCACTGCTTTCCCTTTACCTGGGGCCCCAGAATAAATACTCCGGAATTCAGGAAGCAGAGCTAGCCCAGCTAAGCCCAGCTGGACACGAAACTTGGAGCACAGCCACCTAACCAGTACCAAGACCAGATCAGCAGACTGCGCCCCCCGCTCTCCCTGTCCCGGCCAGCTGACACAAAGTTTCATGGGAATAGATGACTGTTGATTTAAATCACTGAGTTTGGAGTCTGTTCTTTCATGGCACCACATGGCAATAGCTAATAGAGTTGGCTAATAGCTAATACAGTTAATAGCTAATAGCTGATACAGCTGTCTCTTTTGTGTAAATCTTCGCCCTTGAGAATGGAAACAATTGACAAGGTGACCTGTAGGTCAAAATCTGTAGAAATGACCTACATTCATTCCCAAATATTTGAGTATAAAATTAAGTCCAATCTCCATTTAAAATGCACACTGAAGAAACGACCATGCATTCAAGTGCGATTTTTTTCTGGACATAATTGTGCTAAAACCGCTCAAAGGCTTTCCCGCTTCTCCCCCAAAATTGTAGAGGCTCAACTTAAAGAGAGTTTTATGTAAAAGGCTGAAGACCAAACCGGGCCACAGATTTGGAGGAAGTGAAGGCAACTTTTGGCACGCAACCCCTAAGTGTTTGGCAGGTAATGTGATTTTCCCCTTTTCCTTTTGGCTTTTCTGCCTTGCCAAACATGCTCTGGATCCATTTACATATGTCCCTTTACCTATACATAGTCCTCCTTTTACAGTCAGGCAAGTTACATCAACATATAAATGCTACAATTTCCAAGAGATGATGCAAGCTATAATTAAGCATATTTCCCCATTTGAAACCAAAACCAAAGAAAAATATTAGCTAGCTCGGGTTCAATACACATTTTCAAAGTCACGCAAATCAAGTCTATTTACGTTATTTCTAACGCCCAACCTGGCCTAAAAGAAAACTAATAAGGATACTTAAAATGTGAATTCTGGGCTATAAAATGGAACCCAGATAGGTGTTTTGTGTGTCATACACAAGGCTGTTCTAACCATTGCTGAGCACTTCTATCCTCCTCCTTTTTCTTTCTGTAGGGGCAGTTTCACCGGGTGTATATTTCAGAGAATAATTCTGACCAGAGGAGATTAATAAATAAATACAGTAGATGAATCCACTGTTTTACAACTATTACATTTCTTCTTTCCAGCTTGCTAGACATCTGAGAGACCATTCATTTTGACTTTTCTTCGCTTCATGATTCTTTAGACAACTAATTGTGGGCTCACCTCCCATGGGGTTAATCTACAGGAAAATACATTAAGATCCTGCTATACTGACTAACGCATCCATCCATCCACTCACTGACTTTTAAAGACCCTGTATATTCAAGCCACAATGCCAGATGGTCTAAGGGAGCCAACAAGAATCCCACAGGGTTGTGACTCACAAGGAGACTTTTCCCCATTCCTGCTCAAGTCACATTCTTCCAGGATGTTCCCTGTCCCATAAAACTATACTCACAGGGAGTACCCACCTTTCTATCTTCCCAAAACATCCATCCTATACTCCCAATTTCTCATGTTTTGGGCAAGGAACACTTTAAGGGTCTCAAACCAAAGTGGGGAGTCTGGGTAGCTCAGTCAGTTAAGTGTCTGACTTTTGATTTTGACTCAGGCCCTGATCTCAGGGTGGTGAGATTATACCCTGTGTCTGCTTGAGATTCTCTCTCCCTCTTCCTCTACCCCTCCTGGGCTCTCTCTTCTATTTCTAAAAAAAATAAAGTGGGGGGGGGGTGGTTTCAAACCAAACTAATTGAACATAGACAAAAACAGATAAAACCAGAGCTGCTTTAGTTAAAAGCAAAAAGAGCCAGAGTTCAAGATGCTGTCCAGAAATCCTCCCCTGATTCTCTACCCCACCCCATGAATCATCCTTTGCCAGGCACCCTTGGATGGGGTTTCTACTAAGCACACTTAGAAAATTACTGGTTCCTATAGGCTTGCCTGATTGTTCACAATTGCAAGAATGGCTGCAATTATTTCCCTCCCTATCTTCATTTCTTTGTAACAGGATATTTCTGCTCTTCCCAGAGAAAAGAGAAATGAGGCTAGAAGAATCTATTTCCCCATCCTTTGCAACTAAACTACACTTGGGACCTGCTGTCACCAAGAGAACGTAGAGAGAACAGAACAGAAAGATGTCACAGTGTGCATTTTCTAAGCCTCAATCTCAAGAGGCCTTGCAATTTTACACTTACCTTCTAGGAAACCTGCCACCTTGTGAGAACCAGCCTACCTAATGTTCCAGAGGTGAGACAATGCAAAACTGGATCTGTTGAAATCACTCCACACCAGCCTGTCCTAGTCACCCCAACAGCTGACCACATGCATTTGAGTGAGCCCAGGCAAGACCAGAAGAACTTTCTAGCAGGTTTCAGCCCAAATTGCAACTCTCAAAATTGTGACATGAATAAAGAGCTATTGAGTTTTGGCCAGCAAATTTCAGAGTGCTTTGTTACCTGGCAAAAGCTAACTGATACATCAAGTGCTTTTCAAAGGTAGAATTTCATGAATCCATTTTAAAAGGAAAAATAGGGTCACCTGGGTGGCTCAATGGGTTGGGTGTCTGACTCTTGATTTTGGCTCAGGTCATGATCTCCCATCATGAGATTGAGCCCCACATTGGGCTCCACACTGGGCATGAGCCTGCTTAAGTTTCTCTCTCTCCCTTGCCCTTTGCCTCCTGCCCACCCCCAGTCACTCTCACTCTCTCTCTCTCTCTTAAAAAAAATAATAGGGGCACCTGGTTGGCTCAATGGGTTAAGCCTCTGCCTTCGGCTCATGATACCAGGGTCCTGGGATCGAGCCCTGCATTGGGCTCTCTGCTCAGCAGGGAGCCTGCTTCCCTTCCCCTCTCTGCCTGCCTCTCTGCCTACTTGTGATCTTTGTCTGTCAAATA
This sequence comes from Lontra canadensis, assembly GCF_010015895.1. Taxonomy (NCBI): domain Eukaryota; kingdom Metazoa; phylum Chordata; class Mammalia; order Carnivora; family Mustelidae; genus Lontra; species Lontra canadensis. Next base: position 10,557,032 of record NW_022631010.1, read on the forward strand.
AATAAATAAAATCTTTAAATAATAATAATAATAATAATAAAATCTCTTCAGATCTCATAGAACGTGTCCAAGGACTCAATTTTGGAAACCATTGCCTGAACAACCCAAATATTAATTTATGAAAATGTTTATAGTTGAACATTTTCACTAGAAAAAAATGTCATATTTTTAAGTTTAACAAAAGTTAGTTCCAGTTAGAATCAAAACAAAAATGAAAACATAAAAAAAAAAAAAAAAAAAACCTTCCAGGGCACTTGGTTGGCTCAGTCATCCGCCTTTGGCTCAAGTCATGGTCCTGAGACCAGGACCATGGAGTCGAGCCCCACATGGGGCTCTCCACTCAGTGGGAAGCCTGCTTCTCCCTCTTCCACTCTCCCTGCTTGTGTACCCTCTCTTGCTGTCCTTCTCTCTGTCAAATAAATAAATAAAATCTTAAAAAAATATATACTTCTAGGGTTCAAAGACTCCAGAGACTCTGTCTTTAGACTCCAGTTTGAGACATTCCAGAACTATGGGTTTTGAAAATCAATTTGAAAATACTGTCATTTTGTTCTCAAGTTACTTCAAAAGCAAACTTTTTTTTCCCCCATGTAAGCTCTACACCCAGCATGGGGCTTGAATGCATGACCCCAACTCAAGAATCACATACCCTGCCAACTGAGCCAGCCAGACAACCCTCTTTAAGAGCAATTTTGGCCACATTATGACCTTGAATATAAGGACATTGACATGAGCTTAATTTGTAACTGTTCGTTCCTCATCTCAAAACCTACACACTGAGAGAAAAGCATCTTCACTGTGAGCCAAATCTAATCTCACATTTCTCTCGCCATTGTGGGCCTCAAATGCCTTCTAAGAGACGAACCCGAAGCAAACATCTCCTCTCTTCGCACAGCATGCAAAGGGGAGTGTCATTGTTTGTTTTTTTTTTTAAACAGTCTCTGGGACCACAGCTCAAAAAGTCCTTTTAGATAAGTTTCCATAACCCCTCAGCCAGAGGGAAATAAACCACACCATTTAGATATTTTCCCCTTAAAATCTCGTTAGATTTGATTTCAGTAGATTTAGATTCTATTTTTAAGAAAACAAACTTAATTTGGCAGGCACACTAAGTCTATGTCTTCATATACAGGAAAGGCCCAAATCTGCCAATGACCCTTGAGCTGTGACCAACTTCTCCTCCCTGACCAGAGGAGGTCTTCATTCTCCTTTACCTGCAGGCAACATTTCATATCACTGAAGCAGATGGGTCTCTACAAGGAAAGCTGAATTGGAAAGGACTGGAAACTCCCAGTTTTGTGATTTGATTCTTGACTCTGTGATCCTACAGCATGCAAAGGTGAGGTTCATTCCTGCCATTAGTGTTTTAGGAAGAACTGGGAGTACAAATATGGACAACATCCAATATTTCCCTATAGTCGGTTAGTCTGTCCTAAGGCCCACACACCTGGTCTATGGATTTTTCTAAATCAACCTGATGGTTCAGTGAAAGATGAATCCACTACTACTTGACAAAATTATTTGTCCTCCTGTACTTTCAGTTGTTTGAATGAATTCATTGGTCATCCCAATTAAAGCCACCCATATAATAACTATGACTGAACGACTCTGCTAACATCTGATAACCCTCATGGAGCTAATTGCTCCTTCACAGTTTTAACTCAGTCCCACAGCTCTTCAAGACAGTTCGGTTTACTTTTAAATCTGTCCACAAAGGATTTCTTTTTTTACAGTGACTTTTATAAAGTTTACAAATAAATGTATTGGACGATTTAATGATCTACTTCAGGTAGATATATGTCACTAAATTTAAAATCCAAGATCTCATCTATTTGCACACATTTTACCTTTAGTGTTCTCATACCCAAAATACACAAAATACACAGAAAAGAGTCAGACATGGAGAAACTGCAATGGAAGCGAGAATTCCAAAGGGAAATCTCAGCATTTGCTGAAACTCACAGTGGCCGGCACCCCATCAAGTTGTCGAGCCCCGTGATTCGACACCAAGATCCCATTCAAGCCATGTTTAACTGCCTCCTGGGCATCGTCACCTGGAAAGAGCAAGACAGCCATTGTATGAAAAAGGCAACTTAATAGAAGGCTTGGGTTTAGAAGCTGAAAGGTCCCAGTCAAAGGGAGCCTGAGTTCATACATCTATACTTTGCTCAGAACCTTTAGCATAGAAATATATCAGTGCTCAGGTCAAGAAGAGTAGTGACAGTTTCCTTGGCCAAAATGTTAGCACTTATAATGATCATGAGATAAAATTAATGAGATAAAATCATGAGATAAAATCTCATGAGAATCATGAGATAAAATTTTCAATAGACAGCCAATTGACATGCAGTTAAAATTAATTTATTCTCACAAGAAAGTACTCCTGCTAAGTAATTTTGTTATTTTTAATAAGATCAGACCATTTAGCATTTAGCAAAATTATTCCTCTGCAATTTGGATAGCATTAAAGAGTACATAAATGGCAAGCACCTGAAATGTAACATGGAGGGAACAAGTCTTTTCCAAAAACATTCTTTAATACAAAGTGATATCTTCATTAATTATCTTATCTTATCTTGTCTTATCTTATTCTATAATTAAATGTATTTTGCCCAATCAAGTATATAAAAATGTACAAAAATATACAAAAAATAAAATTATATGCTATGTCTCTAATCATGCTTCAAAATATACCAACTTCTGAAAATACAGTTTTAAAATAGATTAGGGGCTCCTGGGTGGCTCAGACAGTTAAGTGTCTGCCTTCAACTCGGGTCAGGATTTTAGGGTCTTGGGATCAAGTCCTACATCGGGCTTCCTGCTCATCAGAGTCTGCTTCTCCCTCTTCCTCTGTCTCTCTCCCTCCCATTCTTTCAAATAAATAATATCTTTTAAAAAGTAAATAAAAACAGATTAACATTCTCTCAAATCAATTTCCAACTCATTTTTTATATTGTATATTTTAAACTCTATGTTCAGCATGCTCCCAATAGCAAACCGTTTAGTCGCTAACCAAATCAGAAAAGTAACAATGGTTCTCAAATTTAACACTCAAAAATACTTGGTCTAAGGTTGAGGTGAAAATCAGATTTGGGAGATGTAACTGGATGGATATAGAACATTGTATACATTCATAAATTAAGCAGTGGAAATCAAGGGCAGATCTAAGAATAATAAAAAAAAGACTCATAAAAGGATCTGTAATTCTGAGTATTTTAAAATTTTATGCTAAAACACCATTTTTTCCAAGTGGTGTTTTATGGAATGCTAGTTTTTGAATATTCCCATTTAAAATATGATGCTATTGGGGCACCTGGGGGTTCAGCGGGTTGGGCCTTTGCCTTCAGCTCAGGTCATAATCTTGGGGTCTTGGGATTGAGCCTGGCATCGGGCTTTCTGCTCAGCAGGGAGCCTGCTTCCCCCCCACCTCTGCCTGCCTCTCTGCCTACTTGTGACCTCTGTCAAATAAATAAATAAATTCTTTAAAAAAAAACTAAAATAAAATAAAATATGATGCTATTATTATTTTTCTTCTAAAATTACAGTAGATGAAAATGTTAAGCTCATGTTTTAGGGACTGAATGTCTGTGAATCCCAAAGTTCGTATGTTAGAACCCTAACCTTCAATGTGATAGTATCTGGAGATGGTGCCTTTGAAAATTCATTAGGATTTGATGACGTCATTAGAGTTGGGCTTTCATGAGGGCACTGGTGCCCTTATCAGAGAACACTGGGAGCTTGCTGGCCACCTCCCTCCAGTCCTGTTCACATGAAGAACTCGTCATGGAAGCACACAGGGAAAAGGCAGCCTCCACAACCTGAGGGAAGAGCTTACACCAGAAACTGACCAGGCTGAAATCCTTATCTCAAACTTCCAGCCTCCAGAACTATGAGAAAATAAATGTCTGCTCTGGGAGCCATATAGTCTATGGCATTTTGTTATGGCAGCTAGGGCCCACCTAGACATCACATGATTGTCTTGTTGTTCTTGTTAGGGTTCACCTTTAAGGAATGTTCTGATGAGCCATAAGATACAATGAAATAGTATGAAAGGTGCTCTGCTACATGACTTGCCAGTGTTTCCCAACTAATTACTTTGTTATCTGCTCACCTCTAAGCCTGTGTTGTGTTATGCATTTTGTTATATTCTCAATATATGATTGATATTCTATATTTATTTCATATTAAATATAAAATCTAATGTTTCCATGACATTGTTTTGGCTATCTGTTTTAATCCAAGCATGCAATGCAGATTGTGAGATGTCTCAGGAAACTTGAGTCACCCAGAAGGAAAAGGTCCTCACACCGAGGTTGAGAGATGATTCTTTTTTCCAATCCCATTGATTGATTCATACTTTAAATTTTAATGTTGTTTCATGTTTGGACCATACACGCTTTATTTCACAGCTTTATTTTCCTGAATTTCCAATTGCATTTTTCTCCTTTTTCTCCAGTTACCATGAGCCTTAAGACTATCCTCAAAATTCTGCGGGGCCTGGGTGGTACAGTCTTTTGAGCAACTAACTCTTGGTTTCGGCTTGGGTTATGATCCTGATGTTTGAGATCTGTGTGAGGCTTCACACTCAGCAGAAGAGTCTATTTGAGACTCTTTCTCCCTCACTCTACCCCTCCCCCTACACTTGCATATGCACTCTCTCTCTCTCTCAAATAAATAAATAATTTTTTTTTTTAAAGAGTATCCTCTAATTCTTCAAACTTTCCATTTATTCTATCTAACCTATTTAAATCATCTTCTTTTCCCTCTGGAGACTTCCCTCCTGAACCCTTTACCTACTTACTCTATCCTGCTCTCTAATCTCAAGGTTGACTGCTGACCTTCATCCTAAGGATTGCTCCTATTCTCTGTGCCTTGAATCTCTTGAAGTCTAATTTATGACTACATTTGGTTTAAGTTCTCATTTGTGTATAGTACATTAATTCCTTTGTAAGCTCCTAAAAAGGGATCCATGCAAGGTAAACTTATGAGCACCCAAATAACTTCTTTTGTCTTTGGTGATTGGATTACGTACAATATTCTAGGTTGAAAATCCTTTTCCTTAGAGACATTGCTCCACCATCTTCTAGTTCCCATTGTTGCTGACAAGAAGACTGATGCCAGTTTGACTCCATTCTTTGTATGTAACCTGCTTTGTTTTCCCTCTTGATACCCATTGTCCCCCCTGAAATTTCACAAGGGATATAATAAATTATGATTTGTTTTCTGAGCCTAAAGGCTTAAGTTTCCAGTATTCAAACACTGTCTAACAATTTCTTCCCTGACTTTTTTCTTTATTTTTTCTATTTGAAGTCCCTATCTTCAATATTTAAAATATTGGACATTTTCAAGGGTCTTCAAGACTCTGTTCCATTTAATCATGTTTTCCATTTGTCTTGTTGTTCTTATATATTGTGAGAAATGTCATTGACTCTCTTATTAAATCAGTAACTTCATGTTTAATTCCAGAAATCATGTTTTGAGTCTTTGAGAACTGGTTTTTTCATACCCTGATTTTCTTTTCATGGAAGACTCTTCTTACTTAGGTATACTTTCAGCTTCTCTGAGTCTATCATTTGGAATTTTTTAAAGTTATTTATTTTTGTTTTGTTTTATCTCTTTCCTCTGGGATCAGCTTCTCTGTAGATTAATCTTGGTCTTTTATGTTTTAGTGTTTCAGATATGCCTTATGATGCTACATTTTCCACTTATGTTTGAGGAAGAAAGATTTGGGTCACTGCTTTGGCACTCTGGACTGTTTTGTAAATCACTTTCATTCTTTCCAAGTCTTTGCCTGGAGTAGAAACTCTTGGAGCTCCATGTGAGACAACAAAAGGAATGTTAACTAAGGAGCTACTGGACTATGAGCTCTTCATGTGTCAGAATTGAGAATAGCATCATTACATATTTTAAATGTTATCCATCCCTAGGTTGTCCCAGCCAACCATTCATTTCTTTAGAAAGATGGAGCTATTATGCCACATTGCCCATTGGTGCGCAGGGGATGAGGAAAGACAGGATGGTTGGCTATTGTAAGAGTTTACAAACAGAGCTCCCATGAATCCCATGGCTTTCTTCTCCACTTCTCATCCACCATCTCTGTCACACCTGCAGACTAGATGCCCAGTGCCTCCCCACCACTCATTACAGAATCTCCCCCAGCTCCTCCAGGGCACTCTCTGAGTATATCTGGAGGGACAGTTTTCTTTGCACTTTCCTCCTATCAGTACATTCCCTTACATTTTGTTTCTCTCATAAATTTCGTGAAGTTTCTCTGCTGTGTGTGCCCATTTTCCATTGCTTTGCTATCATAAGACTTATGTATTTTTTAATTTTTTTTAATTTTTTAAAAAATATTTTTATTTATTTATTTATTTGACAGAGATCACAAGTAGGCAGAGAGACAGGAGGGGGCGGGGGGGGAAGCAGGCTCCCCACTGAGCAGAGAGCCCGATGCAGGGCTCGATCCCAGGACCCTGAGATCATGACCTGAGCCGAAGGCAGAGGCTTTAATCCACTGAGCCACCCAGGTGCCCCAAGACTTATGTATTTTTGTATTTCCATATTTTAATTTCAGGGGCATCATGGCTTTGATGAGAGGGTATGTATATATATATACTCAGTCCATCAACTGGTACAAGAAGCCCAATATATTATCATTTAAAATGTGTTTGGGAAAATGGTTCTCTAAAAACATTTGCCTTAATACAATGCAAAATGTATTTGGAATTGGGGCAGTTTGCTCTGGTTGTCTAATTGTGTGCATGATACCAAACATCAAGTCAAAAGTAAAAAAAAAAAAAAATCAAAATATATGTAGTTACAACCAATGTTTTCAGAAATTGAAAATTATCAGTAAACTGATCCTATATAGTATGAAAAAAGTTATTAGCTGCTTAAGCTTAGTAAATCAGACCACCTGGATTTGAATCTTGTATCTGAGACTTGCTTACTATGTAAGTGGCAAGTTTCTTAATTTCTTTGTGCATTGGTGTCCTAAACCATAAAAAGGGATAATAATTCACAGAAGATTGGCTTGTGGATTAAATTAGTTGACTGAGTGTTTAGAAAGAGCCTGACACATGTTGAACACTCAGATAAATATTAACTGTTACTATTAATTTCATCTGATGGTGCAGGAAGTATGAACTCAGAAGATGAGTAAGTGAAGGAAATTCATTTGCTGGATGCTTTTGGCAAGTTTGTTTGAGTTTTGTCTATAACAATAAATTGTCATCTTAGTCAGGATTATGATTATAAAAAGCCTTTCATTTGAAGTAAGCACTACTTAAGCAACAGTTTGTTATCTCCTATCATTTCGAGTGGTTTTCCAGGTTCTTTTAGGCAGTGCTGGAAATGTAGGGGGAAATGACAGAATGGTTTGCTCAGACGATAAGATCATGAGTATCCAGAGAAGCAAAATGAGAAAAATTTATGACCAGATATGAACCCCTTTCATTAGCTGTCTACGAAAACTTGTCCAAAGTTTTAGGTTTTATTTTAACCCAGAGAGAAAAACAACCTAGCCTTAACAAGAGGCTGAAAATGTTTGGACTTAGCAAAAAGTTCATGAATCTTTGATATTTTTCATTAATCCTTAAAGGTTACTCCTATGACATTCCACATAAGTTAATTTGCCAGTTAATATATTAGTTGACTGACAATTACAATAGTCAGTAGGGGATAGCACTGTTTGTTATCTTATTGATATATTATTTCTATTTTTAATTGAAAATACCAAAGTGAAATGTAAGTATTCAAGATTTACCCTCAAGCCCTTGGAGCTTTTGACTCCGGAATCTGCTATCTCACAGGAGTTTAGTAACTAAATCCTAGCTGCATGGCAGTTTTGAGCATAATCTGGAAACACTGAGTGAATATCTTTGAGAGTGTTGTGAAAAAAAAACATATACAGGAGAAGAGTTAGTTATAGCTTTTGAGAAACAAAAAGCTACTATGGAAATACCACAGAATAGTGTTAAAAGTATTTTTTAAATTTTAAAACAACTCTGAAAAGCATTATGCCTTTGTTCATAAAGCCATTTGTTTATTAGCATGAGTTTTAGCAAAGAACAAATCCTATCTCAAATATTCATTTGGAGTTTGTGTTGAAGTTTTCCAAGGGCAGTGTTTAACCACAGCAAGAGATGAGTATACCTTAGACTTAATTTGCATTCGTTAAAATGCAATTATTAAAATGTTGGTAAGGGGGGGATGTTTCATTGAGCTCCTTCCAGCTACCCATGATTTCATGTTCCTGCAAACATAATCTATACCTTTCTGATCAGGAACATGAAAGAGGATGGATGACTCTCCATCCACCCATGTGACTTCTGGATGAATATCTGTGAAAGAGTGAGAACCAGATTTCCCAGAACTGGCCCTGCCTCCACCCACCCCCCTTCAAGATTGAGGTTATGCGTTACTTGATGTAGTTGTTGTCATGGAGATGATTCTTGTTTGTTAAATAAATGAAGTAAATAGTTACAGAAAAACTAGACAATATAAACTGTACGTGTATAAATAAGTTATTTCCTTTCAAATGCCCAGTGCCCTATCTCTCTTTCTCTAGCTTTTGAGCTCTCTCTAATTGTATAGACTCATAGTTTTCACTGAGGATTCTACTCAGTTAACATTTGGGCCATCTATTCTGTGTAAAACATTATGAAACATGTAGAAAGAAGTCATATGATCCATATGCGTGAGAACAAAAAGAGGTGATGGTGGAGGTGGTGATCTTAGCTGAGATGAACCCAGAAGGAAGTTCCAGAACCCAGAGTATTTTACAACATAACACATGTTGGTGAAGTCTAATTGAATAGATTTTCATCATATCCTAGAGAACAGAGTTCTAGAAAATGGTATATACTGGGAATCCTAAATGGAGAAATTGGGTAAAAAATTAAATTACCTCATTCTTTTATATGTTCCTTATTTAACTTAGACAAATATGAACCAAGACCAAAACTTCATTCTTCTTTGGTGTTTTAAGCCACTGCTCCGGGCCACCTCTATGATGAGAGTGAATTCAATACTTGAAATGGCATTAATTTTCTAATTCGATCATATCTTCTCATTTTCTTGATGTCAGCCACAGTCATCGCTTGCCTGGGCAGCAACCATTTCTTAAATGTCCCCCTGACCACAGTGTTGCCAACTCCATCCATTAGGCTCATTATACAATGTTTGATTTTTCTAAAATGTTAATCTGATTAGGTTGATTCCGTGATCAAGAGCCTCAGTGGTTCTCAAACCTCTTGTAGTCTACATGTTTCATAAATTTTTACTCAAAACTGCTTTATTTTGCCATTATTTCCCTCCGAGTCTTTCAACAACAAAGCAAAACTAGAGCGTTATCTTTCATTCTGAAATAAAGCCTTCCCTAATCCACTAAGTGTCCATACCTTATTTTAAACCCCACCCTCAAGTTGCATATCTGTATGTAGCATCTGTAACATCTTATTGCCCCCAAATTTTTGTTTATATGTCTGTCTCCTACAAGAATGGGCTCTCCTTTTGGCCGAGGATCTCAAATTACTATCTTATTTTTAACTTTAGCACACCCTAAACATGATAAATATTTACAAAATGAATGCCTGAGTGAGTGAATAACTGAATGGATGAATGAATGAATGAATGAATGAGGAAGAACCTTCATGTTAGTTTTCTTTAGTATCTACAGTTGAAGGTAGCCACGGGAAGTAGCACTAACAATCACAGATGACAATATGGATACTAGTCAAGCAAGTGAAACTGTTGTTTAAAGGTGTCTCTAACACCAAGATCCACTCTTTGAAGTATAATTCACAGAAATTTTGAACTAGAACAATGAACAACAGGGAAGAATGTAACAATATTTTTTAACGGCAAAGATTAAAACAGCTCTGGATTTAAACATATCTCCACTACTTAAAAGCTTTGTTGATCCCATTCTTTTACTTCTATTAACTTCATTTCTGCATACTTTAAGATTAAATAGATAAAACCTGTAGCATGCCTACCGCTTTATAAATAGAAGCCATGTGACTCACATATTCAAATAAAACTGATGAAATGTTTTGATTAAAAGTTGTTGACCCTGAGATAAGTTAACAGAATCTCTCATCTCAGAGCCACTTCCTTAAACAGTCACATTTAAAATAATAAGTTTTTAGAAGTTTTCTATATATCAACTAAAAAATGTTTTCAAAGGCAAGAAAACATTTTTTTGTGGGTAAATACATTTATACTCCAAATTATTGAAGTCATTGGTACTTCCCCGTGGGATTTGAATACATATGGATACGGGGGAAGCAGTCAAGTTTCTTAATACCAATCACTTGATATTTGAGGATTTTAATGTCATAATCAACCATTCTTTATAGGGAGGTGATATGAGATTTCCCACCCTCAAAAATCAGTCCTAGGGGCACCTGGATGGCTCAGTGGGTTAAGCCTCTGCCTTCAGCTCAGGTCATGATCTCAGGGTCCTGGGATCCAGCCCGGCAAAGGGCTCTCTGTTCAGCAGGGAGCCTGTTTCCCCATCTCTCTCTGCCTGCCTCTCTGCCTACTTGTGATCTCTCTCTCTCTCTGTGTGTGTCAAATAAATAAATAAAATCTTAAAAAAAAAAAAAAAGCAGTCCTAGTCATTGGTACCTGCAGGAGACAGGAGAAAAATAGAAAAGGCTCTTAAAACAGGTCTGGTTGTCATAATATCATCCTTGGATTTCTTCTTGATCTGAGAGCAGCTCGTGGAAGCTTTCAGACAAAGCAAAGAACTCAAAATATTTTGTCCATATCTTGCCAAGCTCTATGATTTAGTGATGGCTCCAAGATAAGGCAGCTGCATCCCATGTTACCATGAAGGTAACTTCTTACTTCATGAAAGCCCAGCTCTTCGGCATTACCTAAGAATGAAGAACTATTTACTCACTAACATCAATAGGGAGAGTTGAGAGGTGGAATGTCTCCTTAGATTTCCATGTTAATTGTTTCTGATTATTTTCTCTTAAACATGTCATGATCATGTAGCTACAAAGAATCATAAGATCAGTATGAGAAATATACAAACCTCTCAAAATGCCTTTTGCAACAATTGGGAGAGATGTCAGCCCCCTCAACCATTTAATATCCTCCCAGCTGATAGATGGGTCTATTGATTTAGTGACATATGTAGCGAGTCCACTGTTATCTCCAAAATTTTCCTTAGGAGAAAATGCTAAATCATTGGTTTCAAAATTTTTCATTCTGAAATAAAGAGATACATAAAATGAGAAAATTCTCAAAGTTAGAGATAATTTTACAATGACTCATTCAAAGAAAAATGAAACATCACCCTTTTCAAATCAATTAGATGTTACTCAACCATCTATAGATTGGTTGTATTCTTACTTCCCATGTTCTCATGTAAGATTCCAGGCTAATTGTGACAATCAAGTGGACTTAGTTGGTCACTTAAAGTTTATTGTATGTCTTAAGCTATGTTTATATAGAATAAATCAGTTTCAGGGAAAAACATATGGGCAAATTCCAACATCTCTACCTTTTTAAGCCAATCTATGAATATAGACAATAGATTTGATGCTATTTCAAGCCAGGAATGCATATTCATTATAACTACAGATATTTGCACGGTACATTACAATTTACAAAGGACTTTCATAAACCAGTATTATCACAATTTTTAAGAAAACTTTCAGAAAATAAAATTGATACTTTATGATTCCCATTTTATATAGAAAATAAAAACAGAAGTTGCAGAGCAAGGTGTCCCTACATAAGAAACCAGCGTTTGAGCTCCAAGCTGTATCTCTGGACTCTTAATTCCATTCACTCTGCTCTGATCTCATCTGCACCTTGGTGATTGCTTTTGGCTTCAGGAAAATTTCCAATGTCCTTACACAAAATTCTAGAGGAGATTGGACCTCCAGTGACATCAGTTAATATCTTCAGTCTGCTGTGACTATAGACTCTTTCTCCTGCCCTCCTGTTATGGTGGTGGTCGGCACAGGGAGAAGTGGGAAGTGTTTCCCAGGGATGAGTTGTCAGCTGCTGCTTTTCCCTCCTCCATTTAGGTTGTTTTCTCTGAGGCTGTCTGCCTGCTGACTCAAACTTCCCAATCTTTCAGACAATCCTGACCAGGGCTTGAGCTATCCAATTACTAAGATCTTCATCTCTGCCTATGATATGACTGTTAATTAATGTACCAACTTGATTGGGCTAAAGGATGCCTAGATAGGCAGTAAAACATTATTTCTGGGTGTGTCTGTGAGGATATTTCTGTATGAGATTAAATTGGTAGACTGAGTAAAGATGATAGTCCTCATTTTTGTGGGTGGGCTTCATCCAATCTATTCAGATCCTGAATACAAGAAGAAAAAGTGGAGGAAGGACAAATTTGTTCACTGTGCTTAAGCTGGAGCATCCATCATCTCCTGACCTTGGACATTGAACCTACTGGTTGTTAAGCCTTCAGATTTAGACCAGAACTTACATTACCATCCTCTGGTTCTTGCCTTCAGACTCAGACTAGGACTTAGACCATTGTTTCCCATGGTTCTCAGACCTTAGGGTTTAGACTAGAACTACACCACTATTTTACTGGGACTCTAGCTTATAGACAGTAGATTTTGGGACTTCTCAGACTCCATAATAGCATGAGCCAATCTCTCAAAATATGTGTGTGTTTGTGTGTACCCTACTGTTTCTGTTTCTCTGGAGAATCTATAACATGTGACTTTCTCCTGCTCCTGGAGCCTGAGCAACCCTCCACATAACAGACTTGAAGTCTCAAGGATGTTGGCATATAAATACCCCAGCTCCCTCATCCCAAAGAGGGCTAACTCTGAGACAGGCTGTACATCATCCCCAGGATTTCCCATCAGGATTAAGGTTCAGTTGCCTGCAACTGGAGCTGTCTTGGTAACATGCTTATTGTTTGCTGCCTTTCTTCTTTGCACCATTTTCCCATTTCTCTGCCAGCATTCCCTTCATCTTCCAAAAGAACTACTTGCATTTAAATCACTGGTACATAATTTCCACCTAGGGGAAACCAAACTGAGACACAACCACACTGAGTTGCTGCTTTTCCCTCTGTCTAATTTTGTTGACCCAACTTAGACCACAATTTCTAAGACTCTACTACTGGCTCACTCTACATCTGAAATCTTTTCTCTTGGCTTAATATCCTGATATCCTGACTAGATTTTGGCAGTTCCTTGAACTAGGGACAAAGTTTTTTTTCTGCTTGCACCTCAGATCTCTAACTGAATGGATGACCATCTAGATACACAATGGCATCACTCTTGTGACTTAGCTGCTTAGAGACCCAAATCCAATTGCAAACTTCATTTCTTTGAAAGGCTGTCTTTGCATGATGACAGTGACCTGGATTCACCTTTCTTCTCTGCACATTATAAATTACCCTGCTAGCCAATCCCCAATTTGGGTAAAAGTACAGCTGTATATTAATCTCTGGTTTAGTCATAGCTCTTTCTTTGCTTCTACTAGCTCTGCCTTTGAACATATAAGGGATTTGGGGGCAATGACTATAACAATTTTTATATAAACCTAGAAGTACATAAGCACACTATTTTTAATTTTTAAAAGACTTATTTTAATACAAACTAGGTGTAATGTTTTTAGCATACTTTCAGCTGGAATACCTGGTTGTGCACCTCAAGTGGCATATATTACCATAAGGGCATGAAAATTCACTTCCCACCAAATTCTACTCAAGCCATTGGCAAAGTTTTCTCAATAAGGATTGAACAGTTGGTCCTGTAGTTTCATTGACTCGTGTGGCCATTAAAGATAATTCTAAGAAAATTCTAACTTCATGAAAGTCATACTGGTCCCCACCCACTTATGAAGCTTTGGTTTGGATTTTAGCTGAAATATTTGGGCATTTCTTTTTATCAAACCATTTAGGGTTGTACATTTTATCACAGCTTTTGGGATTCTGTGGTTGTCTTAATTTGAATTACAGTATGCTTTTGGTCAATAAACATTCTTATTATGAAGACCTATTCTATTACCTAGAAATGGTACTAAGTGATATTAAATTCCAAACTTTTAAATAATATTGTGAATAAGAAAAAGGTTCGGTCTGTCTATCCCATAGCAAGACTGGTGGCAGGGGGAAGAAAAACATCTGTATGTGTATATACTCTGCATGGCACCCCACCCCCATCCCAAACAAGCTACAGTGTTTCAGCAGGGGCGGGGTGGAGGGGCGAAATGGATAGGAAAAAACAGAAACATGGATAAAATTATATAAATAACTGTTGTTATTCTTGGATGGTGAAATGCAGATCAACACTTGAATGAATGTTGCCTTACAGAAATTTCAGCGCACAATGAAGCCTTGTTGTTACTCTAAAACGTCGTTCAAAGCCAGAAACCAAGAGAAAGTTTTCAGATATCTTGACAGAGACCCATGATGGAGTGTTTTACCAGGGCTTCTGAAGGAAACCTCCATGAATACTATTTTTATGCGAATTATGACACCTACACAAGAAACACGTAAAGTAGCTGTTGATAACTGAAGTATTCCATTTCTTGAGGAAGGAAAAGAGCAACATCAAAATAATAACACAATGACTTGGGACTTACTGCTCCAAATCCTGAGCTGTTTAATGACCCAAAGGCTAGGAAAAGAACTGGCTTTGTAAGGGACTCATTGTGCCCTGAATGGCTCCCAAATATACTTTTTAATCTATATAGAAATTATTTTAACTTTTAGTCAAATTAGCCTCATAAGAATAGCAACAACTACTAAAGAAAGTGAAACATCATTGAATAACAAATAGTAACTCTAATGATAATATTATCGACAAATATATATTATTTGCTCTAAGTATGGATGAGAAGACATTAAAGACAAAGCTATGTGTCTTTATGTGAAACAAAATATAAAACATTAACCAGTAGAGCCCATGACATCAACACAATATGAGAAAGAGATTCATAATACGTATAGAAATTGGTGCATGGGCCACTAGTCTTTAATGCTGATTAGAAAACACTTATATTGAGCAAATAGCTCTGCTAATTTCTTCCTCAATGTGCTGGACTGTTAGAAGAAATGGTCAGGGCATGGATTTTAAGTTTGAGCTCAAAATCTTGTTTAATGTTTTAGCAGTCATGTTTTATTGGGAAAATTTCACATGATCTGGTACATTTTTATCAATTGATTCCAAATCACTTCTTGAGCACCTACTATATGCCAGTGTTTTGGATTGTTCGGATATACTGGTAGGCAAAACAATAAAAAAATAACCTGGCCCCCTAGGGTTGACATTCTAGCAGGGGGAGACAGAAAATAAACAATAAATATAAATAACTTATGGAACATGTTAGAACGTAAGGGTTATATAAAATAAAGAAAAAAAGTAGAGCAGAACAGGAGGATGTGAGCTGGTACAGGCTGAACTTGAAAGTTTAAATAGCATAATCAGACCAGCTCTCATTGAGAAGCTACCTTGTAGAAGAAATTAGTGGAACATTGTGACTTTGTTTCCTGTTCCCACTATAACAAATGACCACAACCTTTAAAATGACACAGATGAGGGCTTTAAAATGACACAGATTTATTATACTACAGTACTAGAGGTCAAAAGTACGAAATGTATCTCCCTGGATTAAGCTCAAGGTGTTGAAATTCTTTTTCCTTCCACAGGCTCTAGGGGAAAATCCATTTCCTTGCCTTTTCCAGCTTGTAGATATCTACATGCCCTGACTCCTGATAATATCCCTCCAACTTCTGCTTCCATCATCATATCTCCTCTGGTTCTTGACACTCCTGCTTCCCTTGTCTAAGGATCCTTTTAATTACATTAAGCCTACTGGGATAATCCAGGACAATCTTCCCATCTCAAGACCCTTAACTTAATCACACGCAAAGTCAATTTTGCTGTGTAAAATAACATATTCATGGGTTCCAGGGATTAGGACCTAAATGTCTTTGGGAGGTCACTATTTTGTTTAACACAGTTATACTGTGAATGTTTTCCTAAACCAAACAATTTAGAGGCTGCTGGCCCATGTACCCAGTTCTCCTTCACAAACCTTTCTCTCCCTGCAGCCCCTGCCCAGGGTCCCCACACATATTGTATCTCTATTCTGATCTCTACCTCTCATTTTTATATTGGTTTCCCATTAAAAAGACACGTAGATCCATCCTTGATGTCAAAGCGTAAAGGAAGGGAGGAAGCCAGTTGTGCATGGATTGGAGGAAAGACATAAAAGGCAGAGGGAGGAGTCAGTTCTGAGGCTCTCAGGCACCAGCAAGCCTGGCCTGTTGAAAGGACAATAGGGCAGCCCATGCAGCTGGGAAGAGTGGACGGAAGTGAGGGTGCCAGTTGGAGAGGGTAGAGAGGTAATGGGGTCCTGTTCATGGAAAGCCCCACAGGCCACTTTTAGCACCAGAACCCTGGGAAGACAATGTACATCCTATCTTTTTCTGCATGATCTGTTCTGGCTGTCATGATTAATGAATCATTTCAGGGCTTATAGTGCTATAGGCAGGCTGATCACTGAAAGGGCAGGTGTCATGATTTACCTTGATCTTAATCAATGACTGGAAATGTCTTTTTTTCCCTTTCAGCTGCCCTGGTACTCCACGAAAGACCCAAGTCTTTACCCAGGGTAAATGAACCATCTCCCTGGGGTAGAGAGAGAGGAAAAAGGCCCTTGCCTCAAAGTCTGAGAAAATCAGTCTAGGGAACAAGCCTCATTCCTTGCTTCTTGCAAGAGCAGTTGAGAATTCCCCTTACACCCCCTCAGTTGCAGGAACCTCTGTGCCATTCATAATGCACACATACATGTGTTTTGCATATAGACCAAGCAGACACTACCGAACTCCTGAACTCTGGCTGGTCCCGGATGCTGAGAGTCGGGACCCTCCCCCACTTCACCCCCCTCCCCCGCCCCCCTCCTTCCAGGCAGAGGAAGTAGCTAGGGCTGGAAGGAGCCACTGCTTCACAGACTCATTCTTCTCTGGATTTCCTGCCTCTCCCGCCTGCCAAACCTCACTTCTGAAAAGCCCGGCTTCACCTTCTATGAGTCAGGTCAGTTGCGGAAAAAAACCTGATTTCATATCAGGCTGTAACGCATGAGCTTTTTGGTTGTATGTGGCCTCAAGCGGAAGCCTGGGTCTCCCATTAGTGCTCTCTGCTTTGGCTGCTGAATATGGGCTGCTGAAGAGGGGACCAGAGGGCACTGGCCTGCCCTGAAGTCCACAAGGACAAACAAGGCCACTGTGCACTCCAGGGGCCCGGGGCACCAGGCCATGGGGTGTTTCCTGTGTTCCCCGTAACCTGGATGTGCTGCTCATTATTTGATCATCTTTAGATGGGAGATGTGACAAGCTGGGGAGTCATGGCCACTCCTGAGCACATCGACAGCTGAAAAGGGCCTTTGTCTCATGGTCCTTCTCGTCATCTGGGCTGGAGCCCAGGAGCAAAGGAAAAGGGGGAAAAAGCAGACCAACCTTCCAGCTCCTGACTGAGTGACCTGGCACCGGAGAAGCAAGTGATATGAGCCAGAATTCATTAACAACCGTGTCATCTCCCCTGTCTGAGTAGATACCACCGTGAAACACGTTTTGTTATCCAGAACAAGAAAGTGCTTTTTAAGCCGCAAAAAAACCCTAATATATTCTTTGTTATTGTTGTTATCAGTAGTTGTAGTAGTGAGAGGAGGAGGAAAAGGAATAACAAATTCTCTTTCAAATGTCCAAAGGGGAAATCATGAGGAATGTTTCCTGTCAGAAGTGTGAATAGTGAGAAACTAATTATTTTAGAAAGTTTAATAAATAAGTTACCAAAATAGAGAAATAAGGCGAATACAGATTTCATATTAGGGAAATTTGAAGCCATCTAGTTCTGGTGAATTTGGCAAGAAGTAGGAATATGTCAGGACTTTTGTTTATGTTTCTCTTCTCTGAGAAAGACAGGGGTGTTTGGGTAACTCAGTGTCTGGGATATATGGAACGGGGTGATTGACAGCTCTGTCAAGGAGAGTGCTTTCTCTTTTGTCATTGGGTTACTGAAGGTACCACATACACAAATAATATCCGAAACCCGCCTGGAAGTATCCCAGAGATAGCCTCACACAGCCAATTTACATATGGTTCAATGGCAAGATTTCATGCACAATAGTTTATACTCAAATATGTGTATACACCACAGAGCATATAGTCGATCTATGACACTCAGATAAGACTGTATATGGACTTATGCGGTGGTTGAAATATATGTCATTCTATAATATATGTGGAATTCCTACCTTCTAACCACCTTCTTTCCCTTCTATGGAATGCTGATTTGATTTTGAAATCTTTTGGATATTTTTTTATATAAACAGAGTAAGCAATGGCCCTTTGTAAAATGAGGTCCAGGATCCAAGGAAGGCATCCTTTATCATTTCACACATTCTGATGGATGCTTTGAAATCCCGTCATCAGAATGTCCTTCATTAAAACTAAGATCTTGACTCTTATTCAAATAGTTTTATCCCTGGAGGGGAGGAGTCAAGATGGCGGAGAAGTAGCAGCTGAGACTACTTCAGGTAGCGGGAGATCAGCTAGATAGCTTATCTAAAGATTGCAAACACCTACAAATCCAATGGGAGAGCGAAGAGAAGAACAGCAATTCCAGAAACAGAAAATCAACCACTTTCTGAAAGGTAGGACTGGCGGAGAAGTGAATCCAAAGCGATGGGAAGATAGACCGTGGGGGGAGGGGCCGGCTCCCGGCAAGCGGCGGAGCAACGGAGCACAAAATCAGGACTTTTAAAATTCTGTTCCGCTGAGGGACATCGCTCCAGAGGCTTAACTGGGGTGAAGCCCACGCAGGGTCAGCGTGGCCTCAGGTCCTGCAGGGTCACAGAAGGATCGGGGGTGTCTGAGTGTCGCAGAGCTCGCAGGTATTAGAACGGGGAAGCCGGCTACAGAGACGGAGCTGAGGAGTGACTCTCAGCTCGGGGTTACCTTGAACCCGTCGCAGGCTCAGTCAGCTCAGAGCGCGGCCAGAGGCCAGGGTGACGGGAGTAATTGGGCGCTGTTCTCTGAGGGCGCACTGAGGAGTGGGGCCCCGGGCTCTCAGCTCCTCTGGGCCGGAGACTGGGAGGCCGCCATCTTCATTCCCGTCCTCCGGACTCTACGGAAAGCGCTCAGGGAACAAAAGCTCCCGAAAGCAAACCCGAGCAGATTACTCAGCCCGGCCCCTGGTAAGGGCGGTGCAACTCCGATGGGGCCAAAGACACTTGAGAATCACTACAACAGGCCCCTCCCCCAGAAGATCAACAAGAAATCCAGCCAGGACCAAGTTCACCTACCAAGGAGTGCAGTTTCAATACCAAGGAGAGCAGCAGAATTCCGGAGGAGGAGAAAGCAAAGCACGGAGCTCATGGCTTTCTCCCCATGATTCTTTAGCCTTGCAGTTAATTTAATTTTTTTTTCTTTTTCAATTTTTTTCTCTTCTTCTGCTAAATTTTTTTAACTTTTACCCTTTTCTTTTTTAACGTTTTTTAACTAGTTTATCTAATATATATATATATGTATATTTCCTTTTTATATTTTTTCGTTATTCGTTTTCTTCTTTTAATTGTTTCATTTTTTTTTTCTTTCTGAACCTCTTTTTATCCCCTTTCTCCCCCCCTCACGATTTGGGATCTCTTCTGATTTGGTTAAAGCACATTTTCCTGGGGTTGTTGCCACCCTTTTAGTATTTTGCTTGCTCCTCCATATACTCTTATCTGGACAAAATGACAAGGCGGAAAAATTCACCACAAAAAAAAAAAAAGAACAAGAGGCAGTACCAAAGGCTAGGGACCTAATCAATACAGACATTGGTAATATGTCAGAGCTAGAGTTCAGAATGACGATTCTCAAGGTTCTAGCTGGGCTCGAAAAAGGCATGGAAGATATTAGAGAAATGCTCTCTGGAGAGATAAAAGCCCTTTCTGGAGAAATAAAAGAACTAAAATCTAATCAAGTTGAAATCAAAAAAGCTATTAATGAGCTGCAATCAAAAATGGAGGCTCTCACTGCTAGGATAAATGAGGCAGAAGAAAGAATTAGTGATATAGAAGATAAAATGACAGAGAATAAAGAAGCTAAGCAAAAGAGGGACAAACAGCTACTGGACCACGAGGGCAGAATTTGAGAGATAAGTGACACCATAAGACGAAACAACATTAGAATAATTGGGATTCCAGAAGAAGAAGAAAGAGAGAGGGGAGCAGAAGGTATATTGGAGAGAATTATTGGAGAGAATTTCCCCTATATGGCAAAGGGAACAAGCATCAAAATCCAGGAGGTTCAGAGAACCCCCCCTCAAAATCAATAAGAATAGGTCCACACCCCGTCACCTAATAGTAAAATTTACAAGTCTTAGTGACAAAGAGAAAATCCTGAAAGCAGCCCAGGAAAAGAAGTCTGTAACATACAATGGTAAAAAATATTAGATTGGCAGCAGACTTATCCACAGAGACCTGGCAGGCCAGAAAGAGCTGGCATGATATATTCAGAGCACTAAACGAGAAAAACATGCAGCCAAGAATACTATATCCAGCTGGGCTATCATTGAAAATAGAAGGAGAGATTAAAAGCTTCCAGGACAAACAAAAACTGAAAGAATTTGCAAACACCAAACCAGCTCTACAGGAAATATTGAAAGGGGTCCTCTAAGCAAAGAGAGACCCTAAAAGTAGTAGATCAGATAGGAACAGAGACAATATACAGTAACAGTCACCTTACAGACAATACAGTGACACTAAATTCATATTTCTCAATAGTTACCCTGAATGTTAATGGGCTAAATGCCCCAATCAAAAGACACAGGGTATCAGAATGGGTAAAAAAACAAAACCCATCTATATGTTGCCTACAAGAAACTCATTTTAAACCTGAAGACACCTCCAGATTTAAAGTGAGGGGGTGGAGAAGAATTTACCATGCTAATGGACATCAGAAGAAAGCAGGAGTGGCAATCCTTATATCAGATCAATTAGATTTTAAGCCAAAGACTATAATAAGAGATGAGGAAGGACACTATATCATACTCAAAGGATCTGTCCAACAAGAAGATCTAACAATTTTAAATATCTATGCCCCTAACGTGGGAGCAGCCAACTATATAAACCAATTAATAACAAAATCAAAGAAACACATCAACAATAATACAATAATAGTAGGGGACTTTAACACTCCCCTCACTGAAATGGACAGATCATCCAAGCAAAAGATCAACAAGGAAATAAAGGCCTTAAATGACACACTGGACGAGATGGACATCACAGATATATTCAGAACATTTCATCCCAAAGCAACAGAATACACATTCTTCTCTAGTGCACATGGAACATTCTCCAGAATAGATCACATCCTGGGTACTAAATCAGGTCTCAACCAGTATCAAAAGATTGGGATCATTCCCTGCATATTTTCAGACCACAATGCTCTGAAGCTAGAACTCAATCACAAGAGGAAATTTGGAAAGAACCCAAATACATGGAGACTAAACAGCGTCCTTCTAAAGAATGAATGGGTCAACCAGGAAATTAAAGAAGAATTGAAAAAATTCATGGAAACAAATGATAATGAAAACACAATGGTTCAAAATCTGTGGGACACAACAAAGGCAGTCCTGAGAGGAAAATATATAGCGGTACAAGCCTTTCTCAAGAAACAAGAAAGGTCTCAGGTACACAACCTAACTCTACACCTAAAGGAGCTGGAGAAAGAACAAGAAAGAAACCCTAAACCCAGCAGGAGAAGAGAAATCATAAAGATCAGAGCAGGAATCAATGAAATAGAAACCAAAAAAAACAATAGAACAAATCAACGAAACTAGGAGCTGGTTCTTTGAAAGAATTAATAAGATTGATAAACCCCTGGCCAGACTTATCAAAAAGAAAAGAGAAAGAACCCAAATAAATAAAATCATGAATGAAAGAGGAGAGATCACAACTAACACCAAAGAAATACAGACAATTATAAGAACATACTATGAGCAACCCTACGCCAACAAATTTGACAATCTGGAAGAAATGGATGCATTCCTAGAGACATATAAACTACCACAACTGAACCAGGAAGAAAGAGAAAGCCTGAACAGACCCATAACCAGTAAGGAGATTGAAACAGTCATCAAAAATCTCCAAACAAACAAAAGCCCAGGGCCAGACGGCTTCCCGGGGGAATTCTACCAAACATTGAAAGAAGAACTAATTCCTATTCTCCTGAAACTGTTCCAAAAAATAGAAATGGAAGGAAAACTTCCAAACTCATTTTATGAGGCCAGCATCACCTTGATCCCAAAACCAGACAAGGATCTCATCAAAAAAGAGAATTACAGGCCAATATCCTTGATGAACACAGATGCAAAAATTCTCACCAAAATACTAGCCAATAGGATTCAACAGTACATTAAAAGGATTATTCACCACGACCAAGTGGGATTTATTCCAGGGCTGCAAGGTTGGTTCAACACCCGCAAATCAATCAATGTGATACAATACATTAATAAAAGAAAGAACAAGAACCATATGATACTCTCAATAGATGCTGAAAAAGCATTTGACAAAGTACAGCATCCCTTCCTCATCAAAACTCTTCAAAGTGTAGGGATAGGGGGCACATACCTCAATATTATCAAAGCCATCTATGAAAAACCCACCACAAATATCATTCTCAATGGAGAAAAACTGAAATCTTTTCCACTAAGGTCAGGAACACAGCAGGGATGTCCATTATCACCACTGCTATTCAATATAGTACTAGAAGTCCTAGCCTCAGCAATCAGACAACAAAAGGAAATTAAAGGCATCCATATCGGCAAAGAAGAAGTCAACCTATCACTCTTCGCAGATGATATGATACTATATGTGGAAAACCCAAAAGACTCCACTCCAAAACTGCTTGAACTTGTACAGGAATTCAGTAAAGTGTCAGGATATAAAATCAATGCACAGAAATCAGTTGCATTTCTATACACCAACAGCAAGACAGAAGAAAGAGAAATTAAGGAATCCATCCCATTTACAATTGCACCCAAAACTATAAGATACCTAGGAATAAACCTAACCAAAGAGGCTAAGAATCTATACTCAGAAAACTATAAAGTACTCATGAAAGAAATTGAGGAAGACACAAAGAAATGGAAAAATGTTCCATGCTCTTGGATTGGAAGAACAAATATTGCGAAAATGTCTATGCTACCTAAAGCAATCTACACATTTAATGCAATTCCTATCAAAGTACCACCCATTTTTTTCAAAGAAATGGAACAAATAATCCTAAAATTTATATGGAACCAGAAAAGACCACGAATAGCCAAAGGAATATTGAAAAAGAAAGCCAAAGTTGGTGGCATCACAATCCCGGACTTCAAGCTCTATTACAAAGCTGTCATCATCAAGACAGCATGGTGTTGGCACAAAAACAGACACATAGATCAATGGAACAGAATAGAGAGCCCAGAAATAGACCCTCAACTCTATGGTCAACTTATCTTCAACAAAGCAGGAAAGAATGTCCAATGGAAAAAAGACAGCCTCTTCAATAAATGGTGTTGGGAAATTTGGACAGCCACATGCAGAAAAATGAAATTGGACCATTTCCTTACACCACACACGAAAATAGACTCAAAATGGATGAAGGACCTCAATGTGACAAAGGAATCCATCAACATCCTTGAGGAGAACACAGGCAGCAACCTCTTCAACCTCAGCCGCAGCAACATCTTCCTAGGAACATTGCCAAAGGCAAGGGAAGCAAGGGCAAAAATAAACTATTGGGATTTCATCAAGATCAAAAGCTTTTGCACAGCAAAGGAAACAGTTCACAAAACCAAAAGACAACTGACAGAATGGGAGAAGATATTTGCAAACGACATATCAGATAAAGGGCTAGTGTCCAAAATCTATAAAGAACTTAGCAAACTCAATACCCAAAGAACAAATAATCCAATCAAGAAATGGGCAGAAGACATGAACAGACATTTCTGCAAAGAAGACATCCAGATGGCCAACAGACACATGAAAAAGTGCTCCATAGCACTCGGCATCAGGGAAATACAAATCAAAACCACAATGAGATATCACCTCACACCAGTCAGAATGGCTAAAATGAACAAGTCAGGAAATGACAGATGCTGGCGAGGATGCGTAGAAAGGGGAACACTCCTACACTGTTGGTGGGAATGCAAGCTGGTGCAACCACTCTGGAAAACAGCATGGAGGTTCCTCAAAATGTTGAAAATAAAGAGCTACCCTATGACCCAGCAATTGCACTACTAGGTATTTACCCTAAAGATACAAACGTAGTGATCCAAAGGGGCACGTGCACCCGAATGTTTATAGCGGCAATGTCTACAATAGCCAAACTATGGAAAGAACCTAGATGTCCATCAACAGATGAAGGGATAAAGAAGATGTGGTATATATACACAATGGAATACTATGCAGCCATCAAAAGAAATGAAATCTTGCCATTTGTGACGACGTGGATGGAACTAGAGGGTATCATGCTTAGCAAAATAAGTCAATCGGAGAAAGACAACTATCATATATCTCCCTGATATGAGGGAGAGGAGATGCAACATGGGGGGTTAATGGGGTAGGAGAAGAGTAAATGAAACAAGTTGGGATTGGGAGGGAGACAAACCATAAGTGACTCTTAATCTCACAAA
>NW_022631010.1:10581802-10734335 GCF_010015895.1 Lontra canadensis
GGGGTTGGGAGTGGGGGTGGGGTTATGGACATTGGGGAGGGTATGTGCTATGGTGAGTGCTGTGAAATGTGTAAACCTGGTGATTCACAGACCTGTACCCCTGGGGATAAAATATATTATATGTTTAAAAAAAATAAAATTAATTAAAAAAATAGTTTTATCCCTGAAAGCTATTAGTCAAATACTGATATGAAAAAACTCAAGAGCAGATTTTGAGGGGACCTGGGGGAAGACAAAAACAGAGGTGAAAAATATAGGGAAGTGAGGGTCTTTCTCAGTAAACTCCATGAGTTCCTAGTTTTGACACAAGATAATTCTAGTCCTAAAATATCACAGGGAAAAGGACAATTCCTTGTTAATGTACAGGCTGAATGACCTGACAAAACCATCACAGTTCCATTTTGCATTACTAGATACACCAAAATAAGTGAGTGAATGAGTGAATGAATGAATTCTGACCCATGGATGAACCACGATGAAAGCAGAATATTGCTAAAAGAAGTAGGAGATAGGGGATCAAACATGTGGCTTTTTTTGTCTCCATTCTTTTAGTTTTTTTTTTTAAATCTTCCTAGACACGGTTGTTCCAAATACAATTAAAAATAAAACGAACAAGTGGCTCTTTGATTTCAACAGGCAAATAAATGCACTTACCTGTAGAACCCAGAGCCTATCATTCCTCAACAAGATCCCTGCCAACCATACTTCTGGTTGTTTTGTGAAGGTCTAATTCCCCATGGCACCCATATGGAAACTGGGGGGAAATCCCTTTGGAGCTGGTACATGACAAGAGGGAAGAGAATTAGAAGACCAGCCCAGGGGCCCAGGTGATCAGAGACCCATGGTTACCTGAGTTGAGGTGGCAGCTTAAACCTATTACGCACATCATCAAAGCGGTTCCCCAGGTAAGGAGTGTCCACAGTCAAAAATATGGCCTTGTAGCCCTTCTGCTCCGCCCGCTGCACTAGCTGCTTGGTGACCTCCCGGTCCTTGTAGATGTAAAGTTGCAGCCAGCGAAGGGCCTCAGGACTGGCATCTGCCACTTCTTCAATTGAGGAGGTGGACCAGGAACTCAGCATCATTCCAGTTCCCAGTGACCTGCAGGCTGTGGAAGAAAGAAGATGAAGACAAGCCTGGCATTTTCCCTACTCCAAAGCCTTCAGCTTGTGATTCAAGGGGCCAGAGAGGCAATTAGGCAATAAGAAGTCAATTCTTTAAAAAGCTGGAAATATACATTCCTTCTACACTCTGCATTGATCCAGGAGACCAAAATGAGCCAAGTAGCTGAAGATGTGCTGTGTGTAAGTATGAAAAAATTGGAACAACCTGAATCTCCAGCCTTAGGGGATTGGATACACTGTAATTCATATGTAAAATGAAAGATACACACCCACTAAAGGTATTACTTTTGTGATGGTTAATTTTGTGCGTCAACTTGGCTAGGTGAGGGTTCCCAGAATTTGCTGGAATACTCAGGTTGTTGCTGTGAAGGTATTCTATAAAGGAGATTAACATCTAAATAAGTAGGTTTTGAGTAAGGCAGATTGCTCTTTGTAATGTGAATAGAACTCATTCGACCAAGGGGCCTTCCCTGAGGACTGGTAAGCAGATACCCTTCAGACTCAAACCACATCAGCTCTTCCCTAGGTCCCCAAACTGCCAGCTTATCCTTTAGATTTTTTTTTTAAAGATTTAATTTGTTGATTTATCAGAGAAAGAGAAGGGGAGAGAGCACAAACAGGGAGAGTGGCAGACAGAGGGAGAAGTGATGCTGGATCCCAGGATCCTGGGATCATGACCGGAGCTGAAGGCGGACGCCCAACCGACTGAGCCACCCAGGTGCCCGTACTCTTTAGATTTGGAACTTGCCAGTCCCTGCATGAACCACTTCCCCAAATCAATCCCTCCACCCTCACCTCTCTTTCTCTCTCTCTCTCTCCGTATATGTACATATTCTGTTTCTGACTATTACAGTTATAAAAGATAATATTATTTGTGGACACAGAGAGATTTTCAAGATATATTTTTAAAAAAAGAACCCAAAGTCTACAAAATGACACATATAGCATAATTCCACATTTGTACAACAGTGATGATTGGTATATAAACCTAAACAAACTGATTGCTAATGATCAGTCAGAGTATTATGGGTGAGTTTGATTTTTTTCTTCGTTTTTAACTTTTAAAATTCTATCTTTAAAAATTTTGTTCCAGGTGCATTCTACCATTTCTGTTGCATCTTTAAATTTTATAAAATACATATGCTAAACATTCCAAATAGACAACAGTGTCCTCACTGTGGGGGACATTTTGTGCAAGATATCAAAAAATGAGTACAGTGAAAGTGAAAAATAATTAATTTGATAGACTCACCTACCCGAATGTCTTAGAGAACTTGAAAGAACAAGGGTGATAGGCTTTTCACTAAAAATAGGTGAAAGGCAGTAAAATTGGGGTCAGCTTTAATGGAGGAGGAACTGATACAATGTTTATATGCCAAATACCAAATATGGCAAGAGACAATAATAAATATATAAAACAGATTATATGACCCTGAGTCATTCAACTTAGCTGTGTGCCTGACATATATCAAATGGAATTAAAACCAGTTGTCCAAGTGACCCTCACTGGGTGATGTCGAGAATACAGTGATGTACTGTTCAAGACACTACATTGAGAAACTAAGATGCTTCCATGTTTCTCAGGCTTTAGGGGACAGCCAGATACCCCAGGAGCACTTGTGAAAACACAGTGTGCAAACATCCCCCCAGAATTTCTGATTCAGTGGGTTTGAGACGCACCCTGAGAATTTACCTTTCCACCCAGTTTCGGGGGGGGGGGGGGTACTGATGCTGCCAGTCCCCGTACCACAATTTAAAATTTAAGTAGTAGTGGTCTCACTTGATAGTAAATTTCTAAGTTCACATGGTAATAAAATGGATTTGTTTTTGGTAAGTGTGACTTTACCTATGCCTTTGAAAGTGTTTTTCATCCCTGTTGTTCAGGTGACAGTTCAGATAAAGAAGACATAAACCTGAGATGATCTTGTCCATGGATCACTAACCTGTCCCTCTGAGTGGGCCTTTGAGAATTCTCTCAAGAGATTCATGACTTGCAAAATCATGTCTAAAAACCTGCATTTTGGGACACCTGGGTGGCTCAGTTGGTTGGGCATTTGCCTTTGGTTCTGGTCATGGTCCCGAGATCCTGGGACCGAGTCCTGCACTGGGCCCCCTGCTCAGTGGAGAGACTGCTTCTCCCTCTCCCTCTGACTCTGCTCCCTGCTTGTGCTCTCTCTCACTCTCAAATAAATAAAATAAAATAAAAAATACTTTTAAAAATAATAAAAGCCCACATTTTATTAAATAATAATACATGTGAACATCTAGACCATTGCCTGATTTTCATTAAGACTTAAAACAGGGACAATAACTCCAGGTCATCTACTACTGTTTGGAAGGAACACCAGGGAACACTGATCAGGTCGGGATCCCCTAACCATCAATTTATCATAAAGAAAATATGTCCTGAAGAGGATGTGATGTAAGTTCCCACAGAGATGGAGAACTGAGTGGAATGAAAACCCAGCATGCCTGACCACTCCTCCAAGGCAAGTGATCTTTCTGGAATGTTCAGATGCCCACCAGACTCCCTGGTATCAAGCATAGATAAATGCACTCCCCAATCCTTCAGGGCCATGACACCCAAAGGTAGTAGGTTTGCCACATCCCTCAAGGATAATAATAATAATACCAATAACTCTGAGAAAGCAAACCAATGGGTAGGACCTGCTACATATCACCCGTGCAGGGTGTGGCTACACAAAGGGGTTCAGCTAAGAGGACCACCAAATGTTAGGACACCTTCTGTAGCTTATACACAATGTAGATGAACAGCTGTTCTATCAAGAAGGATCAAAAATGTTCAAAAAGATCTTGTGGGGCACCTAGGTGGCTCAGTGGGTTAAGCCTCTGCCTTCAGCTCAGGTCACGATCTCAGAGTCCTGGGATCGAGCCACGCATAGGGCCCCTGCTTGGCAGGGAGACTGCTTCCCGCTCCCCTCTGCCTCCCTCTCTACTTGTGATCTCTCTCTTTCTATCAAAATAAATTAAAAAAAAAAAAAAAGATCTCCTTGTATTCAAGAGAAACACCTACAGACACTCCATAAAGACCACTAAAATCCTTAAGCTATCATTCTTGCAGGAGTTGTCAACTTTCACAATCATTTTCCCCACTTCCTCTGGGTAGGCATGTCCAGAGAAAAGCAAGGCCAGCTCATGGCCTCTACTTCCTGAATCTCCTGGCTCTGGTACTAATGGTTGCTCATGTTATTCGTGCTCAAGGTTTATTTTTCAATGATTAAATCATATGGGGCTGAAAATTTGAGTCAAAGACCTTCAAAAGTCTGAGTTACCAATGCCACCAGTGGTAGGCATTTAATAAATGCTTGGTGATCTAATGAATTTATTCCAAGAGAGTTTCCTGGATGGAAGGAAGGAGAATATCAGAGTCTGTGCTGACATAGTCTGAGTTCAGGCTAAGATATTATTTCCAGGAGAGAACGGGAGCAAAGCTTAGAAGGCTTGAGGCTCCTTGGATCTGTAATCCCCTTCACTTGTGGTTATGTGCTGTAAGAAAGGCAAATTATTGATGAATTACAGTCATGATTTTCAATACAGCTTTCTGTGAGAATGAGATGAGGGACCCTGGGATTTTATAAGGACCATTCAGAGAGATGATCAAAATGTGCCTGTTAAAATATTGAAACACTTCAATTCCAATCGGTAAATAACCATAGCTCTGAAGTAAATGACCTTCGTTCTTAAGTCCCTTCAATGTGGCATCACTTCCTTCTCTCCTCAAGGAATCCCTGCCCACCCCCTACAGGCCAGGAATTTGAAAGTTAATGCCTGGCAGAGCTGGGGTGGGGAGGTGGCATTCAGGATGCTGTTAGAACACTAGAAATGAGCATCTGATCATCTCTTCTAATTGGTTCAGTTCTTTGTTGAAATGATCGCTAAATATTTCAAATGTCATTTTTGCCTGAGAAATAAACAGAATACCTTTCTAGCTCACATTACTCTTTTGGGGACAAAAATTGCAAGATTTTAATTTTATAAATGACTTGGCATAGTTAGACTTTGTTAAGAAGTTCTAAGTAGAGTCATCCTAGTCTAGTGCTTGAAAGCACAAATGCTTCTGAAGTCCCTTTTCTCTCCCTATTCCTTTTTCACAATGAAACTGACCTCCAACTCTCAAGAGCTGCAACTTTCAGATTTCATTTTAAAGGGACAGTGGTCTACTTGCATGGTGCAACATTAAGACTCTGGTGTGTGCTGCCTTTTCACAACTCTTAGCAAAAAGGGGATCCCATCTGAGGCAGTGAAGACAAGGCCCAGTTTCTTGCCCCTAACATCAATCAAATTCTAAAAATCTTGGCTTTCATTATAATCAGCTTATCCTAGAGCTAAAGTATCCAGCATCATCAAGTAAACACTGATCCCATAGGACATCCCACAACTCTATTTCCTTACTTCCACTCCCTCCCTCTTTTATCATCCCTAAGCTATATTTTCAAAAATAAACACCTAAGAGATGCCCCAGTTGCCTGGTCAGTTTTGTGTCTACCTTCAGCTCAGGTGATGATCTCAGGGTCCTGGGATCAAGCCCCGGCATTGGGATCCCTGCTCAGTGGGGAGTCTGCTGCTTCCTTTCCCTCTGGA
Organism: Lontra canadensis; assembly: GCF_010015895.1. Taxonomy (NCBI): domain Eukaryota; kingdom Metazoa; phylum Chordata; class Mammalia; order Carnivora; family Mustelidae; genus Lontra; species Lontra canadensis. The sequence continues at coordinate 10,587,526 of NW_022631010.1, forward strand.
CTCTCTTAAATAAATAAATAAATAAATAAATAAATAATCTTAAAAACAAAACTCTTAAACTTTTAATGTTCTAGATGTATTCAGATTTTTTTTTCTTCTTTATTTAGGAACACCAGTCATACATTATGCCATTGTTATAAAAATGCATATGAGATACATGTACACACATATCACTGAAAGAGACATGAGTAAGGTTGTGGACATTAAAGCCTTAGAAATGATAACAGGTTATAATATACATCTCTTGAAAAGATAACCTGATATAATGGATTGAGAGTCAGAAGGTCTGAGCTACTGTCCCAGCCTTGTCATCTATGAGGCACATTTCATCTGCAAAATATCTGTAACCACAGCTGCTCTCTTGTCTACTTCCTAGCTGGACAGTCCACTGAGGCAAGGTTTGTGAACATTTTCTGCGTAAATTCTGAAGCCATGTAATTGTAAAGGGGTAAGTTGGAAAATGCCTAACACCATTTGGAAGAAGTCCTAGATAGTCTTATAAATTCAGAATTTTGCTAAGGACCTGGGTTTCTTATCATTACTCATAATCTTCTCTACACCCAGCTTTTCCCTGCATTGGTTTTGATCAAGACACCCATTCCTCTTTGTAGAGATAGCATCAAATGCTCACTACCTTAAGCAAGAAAGCTCTCAAAACGGAGAGGAATCTTCTCCAGGCCAAGGAACTTTGTGAGAGGGCTGGTACAGGAAGAGAATATCAAAGGAGATAATTCCTGCATTCCCTGGATATACATTCCTTTGGAAAGCCAGGGAGAAGACAACAGCAAATATCTAAGAGGTGCAACAAAAACATGCCTTTCTCTACCTCTTACTTCTACCCCTTATCTGTCTGCAGATTTCCAAGGAGGGTCTGCAGAGCAGATCTGAGGGGCTGTCAGCATTTGCTTAGTCAGCCATCAACAATAATACCTGGGAGAAAAATTTTTAAATTCTCACTACTTTTTTTTGTTGTTGTTGTTGTTTCTCTACTTTATTTGCAATAAAACTCCGAGTATAATAATACAGAAATAAACGAGTTTAATATTATTGTTTACTATTACCCACAATACTGTCCCTCCCACACACCCCAGAATGGACTATGGGTTAGTATGGAAAATACTGGTGCATTCTGTTTAACAGAATGAAAACTATCCTGGGATGCACCCACAACAAAGTTTTTTATTAGCGTTAAATCACATGGTCTAGGTAGGGTCTACAAGGGTCTGCAATAATCTGGCATCAGATCCAGTGTGGTTCTGCCTCCCCAAACTGCCATTCAGTAGAGTTAACTCAATTTTGTATGCTATGGAAACTGTTATCAACCACTGAGGTTGACATCAAGTCATCTTAGATATAAATGCAACCACCTAGCATAACAAATAGCATGGAGGACGAGGGGAAATGGAGAGGAGTAGGGAGTTGAAGGAAATTGGAAGGGGAGGTGAACCATGAGAGACTATGGACTCTGAAAAACAATCTGAGGGTTTTGAAGGGGCAGGGGAGGTGGTGTGTGGGAGGTTGGGGGAACGAGGTGGTGGGTATTAGAGAGGGCACAGATTGCATGGAGCACTGGGTGTGGTGCAAAAACAATGAATACTGTTACGCTGAAAAGAAATTTAAAAAAAAATAGCATGGAAAGCAAAAAATAAATAAATAAATAAATAAATAAATGCAACCACCTCTGCAGTCGATACAAAATCCTGAAACTCCAGTGTACAATGATTCATCTGGGCTAGAACAGGTCAATAGCTTTGCGAAACAGCAGGAATGGGCAGAATCCGCCCAATGGCTAAGAAAGGCGATCACGCCTCCAGATGTTGGCAGTGTCTCATTTTCCATCAAGCCTTAATGGAAACATTTATTTCTGATCTAGGTAGTCTGGATGTACGGGAAAGAAGACAGGAAAACGACTGTGAACTTAAACTGTAGGGGACACTCAGCCTGCTTGCCCAAGTTATTTTACTCTAAAACCAGGACCTTAGAGGAAACTGACCAGGGATGGCAGGGTCGGGAGCGACTGGCTCCCAGCTTGCCAGTGCCAGCCACCTCCTGCCATTGCATCTGTCAGTCCTCTGTACTGGTGTCCCTCCGAGGAGGGCACGGTAAATGCGCCACATTTTCTCATGCATCATCCCTTGCTAGTTTTAAAGTCAAGGAATTATATCGCATTATTGTAACAGCCCCTAGGCACATTTCACCATTAACAGATGTGTTTTACAACCTTGCTTATCTAGAATTTGCCCAGCTTCCTAGAGTTTAAGTTAGAAGCAAAAATAAACAACAAAATAAAAGTAAAATGGCAGAAGATGAGAGAGAAGTTTCTCAAGGCTGAGGCAGCATGACTTACCACTTCCAAATGTTTTAACGTCCAGCCCAACATTCTCACACCTATAAAGGAGATGTATCGCCAAATAAAACTGAAGTTTATCATACCAGGCTTGACAAGAGGGGGCAGGATCAGACATCTAGGAATGATACTCATCCACAGCTACCACCACCACCACAACAGAGGAAAATAAAAACTCGTGGCTTATCATTGGAAGTAAAATGTCTATTATTTGAAGCACTAATTCATTTAGATCAAATCATATTCCCAGAGTAGAGCAGAACCAATAAACAATGTGCTACGTGGAGCCCAAATTATTTCTTTGAAAATAGTTCTCTTTTATAGGAAAGGTGAGTTAAATTTCCGAAATTGTGTGTTTAAAGGAAAAAAGGGTAACATGATGAAAGCATCTAAAGTTATTTTTAGGTGCATTTGTTTACAAAGCTCCTGCAAAACTTAGTCACCAAGACAGCTGTGCTGAAAATTTTGTTGAGAAAATGCATTCTGTCCTCTGCACAGGAAGTCATTGTGCAATGGGGAAAATATGCAATGACAAAGTACCAAGTAGTTGTGTGGTTCAAAACTCAGCATCTGACCCACTAGGGTGTTTGCATGAACGGCCACTCTAACATCCACCGGCTGTGTCATCCTTTCTTAGCACAGGAACTGCTATTCACAGGCTTACGAAAGAGGCAGTGAATACTACTGTCTGCGTGTCTAAAATTACTCTTGTGATTACTTGGAAAAATAATATGAAATTTCCACTATACTTTTGCGTGAAAATACTTAGATGTGGTCAAACAAATCTTAATTTATGATTTAGGGAACCGAAGCAATCAACACTGCCAAGAAAGGCAAGGAAACCGGAGTTCATCTTTCCAGTGCTTTCAGGATGGTCCATTGTCTGAATCAGGAGCAGTTTAACCTTGAGGGATCACACAGCCACTCCCTTGGAGAGCTGTTTTTGATTGTATGGAAAGATCTGCAAGAAACAGTCCTCGTGACATCTGTGTCCTCCCTTTCTTGCATCTGCTTTGTTTCTAGGACAGAACTCTGTGTTAGACTCAAACATCAGCTTTACTATAATGATCCCCAGGTTATTATTCTGTCCTTATTAAGTTGTCAGGTCCCAGCATAACTGGCAGATCGCATGGAGACCACACCAGAGTCAGATGCCTATTATGACGGGTTCGAGGAAGATCAAGCTCGCCCTTGACCTCAATCAACTTCGCAAAGTGTAACAACCTGGGTGTCAGGACACACTAGGGAGCCTCTGACTTCTCGCTGTCATGCTTTAACATCATCATGCACACTAATCATTGGAGAAGGAGCAATCTCATGCTCTCCAGAAAGCTGCCCCCACAGCTTAAGTTCTGGTACGAGATACTAGAAATTGTACCATTCAGTGCTGGTCTTCAATGTAGTAAGAGTCTAATTTTTTACTAGTTGTTTTTGATTGATGAAGTTGGTCTTAGTGCAAAGTGATTTCAATGATGAATCTACCATTTTTTGGAAAATTTTCTGGATATAAATGGCTCATCTCTATATTTATCTATGCATATATACAAAGAAGGTCCATAATCCTTTAATATATGTGTATGTGTATATATGTATATGTGTATGTCTGTGTGTATGCATATGTACTGTGTGTGAATTGTGTATGCAGAGGGTGTGTCTACTGAATTTTAATTGCTGGTAAAATATGTCCAAAACATAAAGTTGAGCTGAAATAGGTTGAAAACAAAGGTGAGAATTGATTCTTTTTTTACTACAATGAAACCAAGAGGTATTCTCTTCCAAATATTTAATGATGTAATTTGGACAAAGTTTTAGTTAACTGTCCTTTCTTCTTTTTCCTCCTTAGTTTTTTTTTTTTTTTTTTCTCAGTAAAAACGGCTAAAATAATGGATGAAGACAAATAACTGAATCAGACTCTGGAGTGAAATGAATCTTGGTCACACCCCATCTTGATCATGGACCAGCCCTAGACTTTGGTCAAGGGCGCCCTTGTCTTCCATTGTCAAATGAGGAGAATGATAAATGATAATTACCTCACAGATCTATTGTGAGGATTAATGATAGGAATGTAAAGTCCAGCATCTGGTGCATAAAAGGCACTCATTTCAGAAAAAGTAAAAGTTTCATTTAAAGTAAATCTCTGCTTTTCCTGGGTTTAGGTAAAATTGAGAATAATGGGGATATTTTCCTCATCGGTATGCTGAAATGTATACCTACTCGGTCACCTAGTACAACACATAAATATATAAATCAATAAAGCTTTAAAAAATACATCATTTGGGTCTGGAGCAAAGGAAATGACAATTTTTCTTGCTGAATGGTCTTTCACTCAATGTTAAGGTCGATCACTTAATCTCGGAAAATCCAGAAAATTCAACAGCTAAAGCTCTCACCTACACCCTAATTCAGTGCTTTGGGGTTTGTATGGCTCTTTGTGTTACTCTGCAATCTGTTCCACCTGCAGCTTAATAGGTGGTCAAGTCACAGCTGAGTCCCAAAACTTCACTTTGGAATGTTCTGGCCTTTTAGGCTCAAAAAGAACGTGTTTAGATTTAATGGTTTTATGGCCCATCAAATCCTGTGTGGTAGCCTCTAATTGCATCCAGGGGCAGGAATTTCTTTTAAAATCTTTCTTTTTCTTTTCTTTTTTTTTTTTTTTTTTTTTTTGACAGTTTACTAAGAATTTGCTAATACGCTGAGCATTCCTGGAACGCGTTAGGTGGGTTTTGGTTTTTCTCTATTTGAGGTCCCGGCACTCCCTCATGTGGCACTTGTGCACATAACAGCCAGAAGCAAAGGGATGAATTAACAATCTCTTCTTCCTCTTGATTTTTCCTATCATTCCATTAAGGCTGAAATTCAATTTCATTACAGCCACAGTGCCTAACACTGGAGAGAGTTCCATGATCATGTCCTAAAAGCCTCCGTGGTCTAATAAGCATTTTATTTGTTCTTTGAGAAGTCGGAGATGCTTTATTTCTCTTACGAGATGGAAATCTCGCCTCAGGAGACTATCTGCTTTACATGGCACTAGGGTTTATGCATATCGTTGATATTTCCTTTACTATGCGGAGTATGTGGAGACATGATTCCGTGCTCATCCTGGAAGCTCATAAGAAGAATAAAACTTAACAAAAAAAAATCCAATAGGGTTTCAAATGGACGCACCATTATAAGTAGAGATATTTGTATGGCTTTGTAAATATTATAAGAGTTGTCAATTATTAAAACGCTAACTAAATCATCTAGTGCAATAAATGTCTTATTCATAACACAGTGCATGGCAAACTGCTCTCCACTCAGTGCTTCTCTGTTAGTTTCCTTCCATCATTTTTTAAAAGATTTTATTTATTCATTTTTGCTATAGAGAGAGAGCACAAGCTGGGAGGAGAGACAGATGGAGAAGTAGATTCCCCACTGAGCAGGGAGCCCAATGAAGGACTCCACCCCAGGACCCTGGGATCATGACCTGAGTTGAAGGCAGATGCCTAACCGACTGAGACACCCAGACCCCCAGTTTCTTTTCATCTTGAAAGAATTTTAGGAATTGTTTTTGTTATTTTTTTTAAGATTTATTTATTTTAGAGAGAAAAAGAGAGCACAAGTGGGGAAAGGGGAGTAGGGGAGGGAGAGAGAATCTCAAACAGACTCCCAGCTGAGCATAGAGCCCAACATGGGGCTTGAAGGGGGGCTCAATCCCACGACCCCAAGATCATGAACTGATCTAAAACCAAGAGTCAGAGGCTTAAGTGACTGAGTCACCCAGGCACCCCAACTTTTAGGAGTTCTAATTTTTGTTTAAAATTCAAGCCCTTTTATTTAATGCTTCTGAATTTTGCTCAAGGCTCGTATTTCCTAATGAGTTTCATATTCTGTGGCTTTTCCATCCTCTCAAAACTAAAGGGCTAAAACTATAAAAACACAGAATGTTTGCAGTTAATATTCCAAGACTGTAACATAGAATTGCCTTAGGGTTCTTGCTGCAGTTAATGATACTTGGAAATGTCAGTCCCTGACCAGGATCTTATAAGCAGCGTTGCACAAGTGATTAATAACCCAGAACAAAGTATTTATCCTCTGCAAGCCTCAGTTTCCACAAGCACAGGAATTGGAAAAAGATCCTTAGGGCTTTGGACTCACATTTTATGGTCAGTAAGACATAGATGAGTTAATGAATGCAAATTGCCTGGCACACATTGATAGCCAAGTAAATGGGCTATCGTCATTTTCACAACAGTTAATTTGCATGGCATCTCTCAAACATCTATTCGTGTTTTCAGCAAGATCCAGAAATAAATATGGTTGCTGGTTTTCCTCTGTCCCCAGCATGCAGCTATGAGAAATGAAAATCAAAGGCATACGAATGCTCATTCCACCGTCTACGCTCTCTGGGGCTGGCATGGAGGGCAGGGGATAGAGGAAAGGGTGGGCTTTCAGAAGGGCAGTTGTCTACCTTGAATGGTTTCTCATTTAATGGAATCTTAAATGGGGACAGAATCATTTATTTATACCCTGACCACCACCACACCACCCCGCCGCCCCTCCCCCCGCCAAAAAGCTATTAAGATCATCTTCCTTTTGGGAATTTTCCCGTTTTGGTTTCTGACGTTTTCTCATAGTGGAGATTTGATCTTCGTGCTTGCCTTCGTTAGCAGAACCCTTTCTTTAAAGAACCGTCCTATCTGTCCTGTCGAACCCCAGCATGCAACAGGAGCACCTCTGTGCTCAGTGACACATCTAACTTTCCCGAGAGCTCTGGGTACAATCCTGACCTCCTTGGGACATGGTAAGCAAACACTGATCGTGCTTAAGCAGCTGACTTTATCAGTGAGGAAACGTAATCCTCCTAGAGAGTGAAAATGACCTGCCACAGAAGCGAAACTAGTTAGTGGTGAATTTCCACATAAATCAGGTGTCCCAGCCTGACAGCCCAGGGGACACTTGTAGCCCACAAAAGTATTTGCTTTGGCCTGCACATTATTGCCTCAAACAGTGTTTTAGAGAATTTTTGATTTATTTGCCAACATTTAAAAACCAAGAGATTACACATAAAAATCAAGGCTTCTGGCTTCTCTTGAAATGTTGGGATATCTGGCGATCCCCACATCCTCATTCTCTCAGGGGGCAGTAGTTAGCTAGCACTGAAATGCAGCTGCCCCCTTCCGGGGAACCTGCAATCCCCCCACCACCATCTCCACCACTGAGCCTACACAGTTGTTTTCTTAACTTCATCTCTCTCTGGATATTTATGTTACCAGTCTGACCCTCAAAGCCATTTTTGAGGTCCCTGCATTAAAGCTTAAAACAAAAATACCTTTAGCAAAGTAAAAAGGGTGACTTTCACTCCCGTTAAAGTGCAAATGGAGTGTACTTTTCTGAAAGTCGGTTTTTTTAATATGTGGAAGAAATTTGGGGGACCCTGAAGCCAAATAAAAAGTGCACCCCCATTTTGGTAAGCTTTTCCCAGCATTATTCTCATGTAATTCTCAAAGGACCACCTAGAAGTAAGAGTTCTCATTCAACTAAGTTTGCCAGATATAGTAAATAAACACATAGGATGACCCAGTTACAAAGGATTTGTTGTTTACCTGAAATTCACATGTAACTGGCTCTGTATTTTATTTGGCAACCTTACATTCACGGCCATTTTGAGAATGAAGAAAGAGTAGTTCCATTGGTCACTCTTCAACCACAAAGCCGTGTAAGAAAAAAGCTCTCTTCTCTGGCCCAGTTCACACTGGGGACGGGCCCCAAAGTGGTGGGGAGAAAAAAGTCCAAAAGACCCTTGAAGCCAGGTTCTGTGAAGTCTGGAGAGCCAACTGAGAAGGTAAGATTGTGGTACTGTGGTAACTTCCAGAACTTTCTGGATGCCCATTCTAATTATGAGTTGAAAAGTGAGAGAGGGAGGGGAAGGCAGTCAACAGAAGGTGTGTTAATGGCCAGGTAATGCCTAACCTTCCTATCTGTCTGCTCCTATTGCAAGAGAAAATGTCAGGCAAAAATTTGCAGGTTCTGATAGAAATCATAAGTAACAGAGGGATATATCCTGAGCACCTATATCCACAGCATCTATTCCTGGCACACATGCCTTTTTTCCTTCCAAAGAACATATCCATCCCACAACCAAAATGTACCAACCAAGGTGGGTCATGGGCTGATCACCATCAGCTTTCAGGGTTAATCTAAATATTAAATAGACCATCCATCCACCCATGGTAGTTGAACCATAGAAGAAAACTTTAGGAATGTTGAAATCCTTAAAGGAGGTTTCTACCATGAGTTTGGATATAACGCCCTCACAGGAACCTGATCCAGTCTTAGATCCTTAAGGACATTGTGTATGATCTTCCATCGCCAGTTCCTCTGTATCCTCAGGGTTACCACACCCTCCGCGTTCTTACTGTTCAACTCTGCCCCAATGCTGATCCTGTATCCAGCTCTCCTGTGGGGGATGGGGGAGCACCGGGGCTGCTTTGCATGCACCTACAGCGATAAATCAATTACTTTTAGGGGACTGTAATTGACAGATAAATGGGCTTCCCCTCATGACATGTATGGGATTTTCTGGAAATGGAAAGCAGCACAAGATGGTTAGGAGCAAAGATTCTGGAGCCAGATTGCCTAGGTCTGAATTCTGCTTCTGTCACATATGAGTTGTGGGATCCCAGGCAAGTTATTCATCTGCTGGGTGCCTCAAGTTTCCCATGTGTCAAATGGGCTTGCTATAGTACTGCTTCTTCGGGCTGCCCCGAAGATTCAGTGCTTTAATATTTGTAATATGGTGCTTAGAATAGCATCTGGAACATGGTATTTGCTTTGTAAGTGTTTGATAAATTAATCTAAAGGAAGACTCCAATAAGTACTTACTTAAGAATGCCCCCCTGCTTAGTACTAGGAGGAAATAATGTTGCACAAAATAGTCCTATCTAGGCCATCAAATTAGTGTTTGTTTGTTTCTTTCTTTTTTTTATTTGACAGAGATCAGAAGTAGGCAGAGAGGCAGGCAGAGAGAGAGGAAGGCAAGCAGGCTTCCTGCTGAGCAGAGAGCCCGATGCAGGGCTCCATCCCAGGATCCTGGGATCCTGGGATCCTGGGATCATGACCTGAGCTGAAGGCAGAGGCTTTAACCCACTGAGCCACCCAGGCACCCAGCAAATTAATGTTTCTAAGTGAGTTTTCTTCTCATGTTTCTTTCATCCCATCCCCACCAAAAATAGGGAGCCCTGATCTTGGAACCATCACAAGGGAAGTGGAGAGTAAGTCCTGTCATTTACTCATCAAGAAAACTGCCTTCTCTGGAGCTCTAACTCTTTGCCCACAGAATGAACATAGGGACACTTGTCAGGTATCACATAAAGGGATATATACATATATTTGGAATCTCCGGGATTGGTGGTTGTTGTCAAACCAAGTGAGCTCTGTTTATTGCCTTCTTTTATTTCCTCTCCCTCACTGCCATTCTCCTCATGGTCCCTTATCTACCTTTTGTTTAGTTTTTATTGTTCCTATCTTACAAAATAGTTCAAAGGGAAATTTCTAAATACGGACCCAGAAGAAGAAGAATAGAAAGTCAAGAGTAATCCCATCACTTGTCAATAAACACAAATATAATGTAGTCTGCATTCTTTGCCTTAATAAATGTATTTTAGGGCCTTACCATGGTTTGTAACCACTTTTTTAAAATGGTACTGCAACATCTTCCCATATCAATACACTCCTCCTCTGATATCATTACAAAAATGTACGCCATTTTTTGTTTTGACAACCAACCTCCAATCACGGGACATTTGGGTGGGTGTATTTTTTCTAATTTTTCTCCTATTAAAAACAACAAAGGAATGAGAATCCCTGCAGAAATGTCACTCTTCAAAGTCATAATTTTTTCCTTGGAATTCCTAGAAGAGCACTTAGAGCATCACATGGAATTCAGTGATTTTCTAGAGATACAATTCCACTCTATGCTCTTCCTATGGATATTTGAAAATGCACATTTTCCTTTCACCCTCCCCACAGTCTAATCTGAAAATAATAACTTGATATTCAGAAAATAAAATATATAGTTATAACTTACATTTATTTGGTAGCTAGGGAAATGAATAATTTTCATTTTTATTGGCCATTTTCATGTGTCCATTTATGAATTTTCTTTCTTTTTTAAGGTTTTATTTATTTATTTGAGAGAGAGATCACAAGTAGGCAGAGAGGCAGGCAGAGAGAGAGGGGAAGCAGGCTCCCTGCTCAGCAGGGAGCCCGATGCGGGGCTGATCCCAGAACACTGAGACCATGACCAGAGCCGAAGGCAGAGGCTTAACCCACTGAGCCACCCAGGTGCCCCATTGATGAATTTTCTATTTGCCTTTTCCTACTTACATCTTTTCATCTATTTGGGGTTCATAGTATTTCATTATTCAAGTATAAGCGTTCCTCACACGGAAAGGTCATTAATGCTTTGTCTCCTCATAGTTTTTCAATTTGTTTTGTTTGCCATTGTCTTTTCAATTTTTGTAGAACTTTGACAGCATGGAAATTTCTGGGGTTTGTGTTGATTTGTTGGCTGTTGTCTATAGAATGCTTGGGAAGGCCTCTTTTACCCCAACTGTAAATGGAAAGATATAGGTTTCCTTCTTTTTTTCCCCCCTTCTCCCTGCCCATATTTCAGGATTACCATAGACAAATGGCTGAGGCCCCAAGACCACTTCTCTGTGTGTGGTCCTAGAATTTAAAAAGTTCTAGACTCTAACCTAAGTCTGTCCAGCATAACCTGTGTCATGCTGATATCCCAGGCAGAATTCTGTGGCAGACATTTCAAGAAGGGAAGTAATCCTTAAGATCTGTGATACATGGAACTAAAAGGCTTTAAAACAGTATTTAATTCCTGCTCTTTGGGCCTGAATTTCCTGCCCTGCTTAGCATCAAAAGAAGTCAGGTAGAATTCATCACCAACTTTTATATGAGTTTCTGAAGCAGAGTGGGGAGATTTATCAACTGTGCATACCTTTTCAAATTTTCATATTTGCTAGGGGACTAGGAAGCTAATAAATTAACCCTAATAAGAAATTTCTTTACATCATATTTGAATTTCTCATCTCTCTGTCTCCTAAGGCAGTTAGAAAGACTCTATCAGGAATATAATCCATTCGTAAAAGAGAAGAGTGGTCCCAGACCATGACAGAAAACTCAACCAATCAGGTCATTACATTTGCTTTTTCCTTGTGAGAATCGCATGGTTTGGGGAAGTAGGAAGGGCTTTGAAATAAGGTAGCTATAAAGTTGAATCCCATCTCTGCCACTACCTAGCTGTATGACCACGGGGGAGTCAATTTCTCAAACCTCCATTTTCTGATATGCGGATATTAATACACATAATATAACTAAAAGCTGTTGAACCACCACTCTGCGTGCAAGGAACTATTTTAAGTACCTTATATGTGTGAACTCATTTAATCCTAATAGTAACTGAAGGAGGTGAGTACTATCTTTATCCTCGTTTTATAGCTGATCAAACTGAGGCACCAAGAATACCTTGCCCAGCGTCATAGAGGAGCAGAATATGCAAGAACAGGTATTTGGATGGCAGCGTCAATGATCTTAATTTCTGTGAGCGTAAAAATATCCAAGGACGTGTTTGCTTGATGCATACAGAGAAAGAAGTCACTAAATGTTAGTCCTCTTCTGTGCCTTTGGGGAGGACTCCCTTCCTACCTCTCACGGTTGCAAGCTCCCCGTCCTCATGAGCCATGCGCTGCATGGCTGTAGCCCCAGCGCATATTGGCATGCTGACCCTCTGCCCCAAAACCGAAGTCGAAAGGTCTACTTCCGCAACATTCCGGAGCATCCGTGGATATAGCTTCCATCTAGAATTTGGGGGGAAAAAAAGTTTTAGAATTTTAAAATCATCACCAAAGTTTTGACGTTTCATTTTAGTTAAAAAGAGAAAATATCCTTTTATTTTTCCCATCTGGCAAATTACAAAGTTAAAGGAACAGGGACATTTTTAATGTTTGTGAAGATAAGAGAATAATGAATGTCACAAGTTACTGTTTTTAGTGAGGTGTGATTAACATCTGGGAGGACTTGCCCATGCGAGCTTTGACACAAGCATGTGGATTGCCAAGACAGTCCAGAACAGATCACCATCTTGAAAAAATGGCCCCATTTCCTTTTGCAGTGAAACCAATCCCTTAACCACCCTTGATACCTTTTCTGTCCATATGGTTTTACTTAATAAGAATATACAAAAAGTATCACACACAATGTAGCGTTTGGAGTCTGACTTCTTTCACTAAAGTATAGTGCTTTTCAGATTCATTCACGTTGCGAAACGCGGCCATAATCGTTTCCTCTTGATGGATGAATAGTATTCCGCCGTACAGCGGGGCCCCCGTCTGTTTGCCCATTCTCCAGCTAAGAGACATTGGAAGGTTCCCAGTTTGAAGCCGCTATTAATAAAGCCACTATAAACATTCACATAAATGCTTTTGTGTGAATATAGCTTTCATTTCACTTCCTCCAGGTCATTTTGAAGATGGTATACAAAAACATGGAAGGCAGACTATAAGAAGATACACTATGTTCAGTTTTTCATTCATATATATATATATATGTCCAGTTTTCTCATATATATGCATATATATATACAGATATATATATATATATATATATATATATATATATAAAACAATATAAAATTTAGGCAATAATTTTTAAAAATAAATTGTGGTTTCTTCAAAATCCTTAAACTGAAGTCAGTATTCTTTGAAGTATGGTGATGAGGGAAGATAATTTTCTTTAGTTTAATGGAGCATTTTCCTCAAAAAAGTTACTTGGCAGAAACTGGAGTTTTGTCTTGAAGAATTTTTGACTCCTGAACATGATCTTAAATAACTCTTCCTGCAATTCTTTCGTGTTGTAATGAAAATGATCAATAAACCAAGAACCAAAACTTTAAGAGTCAAATTTACAAAAGAACAAGTTCTCTTCCCTCTTAGCAAAATTTATATGTCTTATTTGTTCAGGATTATTTCTCTCATTAGTCACTGATTAGAATGGAAGAAAATGCAGCTCTGTTTCTAATGAGGTCTAAGACCATAAACGTGTATATAAGACCCACATACATGCCTAACCAGCACTCACCTTTCCTTACCTAGATGGAGCTCTGCTTCCAGAGAGACCAAGATTTTCAGTTAATACAGTGAAGTGTGATTTAGAACCGGAGTAACCAAAATAAATCGAACCTCCAAAGTCTTGACTGAAGCCTACTTCCTGTCACAGAAGAAATTCTGCCTTCATGTTGCTTTAGGTCTGTAATCTAACCCTTCCTCACATAATAAAGTAAAAACATCCAGCCCTTGAAAAGCATAATAAAGAAGTTTTACTGTGCGATTTCTCTGCAATTCCTTTGAACATCATAATTGTCATTATTTTCTGTCATACCGCATGCTTTGCTGCTGGAAGTCTTTTCGTTTGGACTGACCCCCACAGCATGCTTCTTTGATCTCCATTTTGAGGGGGGAAAGGCAGAAGCCTTGAAGAGAGTTTTTATTACCAATCATCTCTAAGTGTATTATTAGAATGAGAGAAAAAGATTTTAATAGCAACCGTTAGCATGCTGGCCTTGGAAGGCATTAATATTTACTTAGAGCTGAGGAAACAATGAAAGCTTTTACCAAGAGCACACACAGAGCTTCAGGGAATCAGCTGTGTGTGTGTGTGTGTGAGAGAGAGAGAGAGAGAGAGAGAGCGAGAGAGAGAGGACATTGTTTAACGTTCAGTTCCTCCATAGAAGGCAAGGCTCAGTCCTTCTATCTTCAGGCAGTAGTTTTACACTTGTCCATGTGGTGGCGCAGTCCCTTTAAGAACTGTGTGTTCTTCCTCCCCCTCACCTCCCCCTCCAAAACGCACTACTTTCTGTTCTGAGGGTGACATTAGAGGCACTCCTCAACAAGTGCACAAAATGCAAGTCTCACGCAAAATTAGGTAAAATCAATGGAGAGGAAAGTGTGTGCTCTCTAAAATGTTCTCCACATTTTGGTATTTTCCGAAGAGCAATTACAACTAACCTTGTCAGGTAGTTCTAATAGCTTTCCAAGTCCCACCTGGTCCCTCCCACTTACCCCAAGGTAAGTGAATTTTCCCCAATCTTACATAAAATCACAGCCGACCATAACCTTAGACTGTGCTCTTATAGGACTTCCGCTTTGGAAAAAGGATATGAAGGTTTGAAGAACAACTGAACCAATTGAATAATAAACCTCTTTCAAAGGATGGAAAATAAGATGCCTGAACAATGGACGTGAGAGAGAGGGGAGGATCCTTTCATAGGGCTTTTGACCCACACCACACATGCAATAAAAGCCTCACATTTAATTTACAAAAAAATCTGGTGATGTCCGCACTCCCCATGATGAGATACTCTATTTGAAGGAAGACACTTAGCACCAACCTTTAAAGCCATGTGCGGTTACTGAATCCCATCAACTGAGCACAGCGAATTAATGTTTCATAAGTCCTGTAAGATGATCTTGTTGCATTCCAATTTCCCCACATTAATTTTTTACCCTAAGCATTTATATCAAATGAAATATATGTAAATACATATGTAAAATATATAAAACAGCACAATTTCGGTAATCTAATTTTTTACCTTTCATCCTTAATATCATGAGATCTTTAAAACATTTAACTGGCTCACACTCGACTTCTGAGGTATTGCAGTAAAGGAATAAGAGGTTGGGATCATAGCAAACCTATTTAAATAGCCGATCCGGGGCGCCTGGGTGGCTCAGGGGGTTAAAGCCTCTGCCTTCAGCTCAGGTCATGGTCTCAGGGTCCTGGGATCGAGCCCCACATTGAGCCCCACATCGAGCCCCACATCGGGCTCTCTGCTCAGCAGGGAGCCTGCTTCCCCCTCTCTCTCTGCCTGCCTCTCTGCCTACTTGTGCTCTCTCTGTCAAATAAATAAAATCTTTTAAAATGAATAAATAAATAAATAAATAAATAGCCAAACCAGGTTTTGAATGCCTTGGTGTGTAAATGGGTTCCAAAGGCCTATGACCCTCCTGAAAAGGCATGTAGTTGTGTGTGTGTGTGTGTGTGTGTGTGTGTGTGTGTGTTTTAACAGCAATCAGGTCAGGCCATGCAAAATGAAGCAAGCTGACATCAGCTGTTCGCATCATGTTTACAACAGGAAATTATGCTCTTCAGTCTGGTTCCATCTATTTGACTTTACTTGTCCTGTTGTGTTTTATTTTATTTTATTTATTTGATTTGATTATTTTTTGGCCACAATAACAGTAGAGTCCCAAGTCTTACCCCAGAAATGTTTACAAGCAAGTGCGAGATCACATAAGTGAGCCCTGTCCCCAGAACTCCAAACTGTGGGCGGTCTGGTTGGAGCGGAGCACAGAGAGGTTAACAGCTGTCACTGTGAATGACCTTCTGTTGTGGTTGCCAGAGGGGGAGGTGGATACATTTCATAAATGGCTTTTAAGTGCCTTGCCACTGTGTCACAAGGGGTTATCTGGGATTTGGTTGTTCTACAGTCTTGGTTTGAATCAGAATGGGAGAGTTCAGCTTGATTTGCTTAATCCCATTAACCCAAAGACGCCAGGACACCCCACCACCACCTCTTCACTACCAACAAACCCCCCCCCCCCCCCCCCCCCCCCCCCCCCGCAGGAAATCTATGCTTAGCTCCACCTCGCAGTTCCATGCTAGAAGGTTTGGAATGAAGGGTCACCCAACAGATTACACAACAAAAGAGGAATTGAAGGGTTAGATAGGCAGTGGCCCCTAACGTTTGTTGCAATATAAAAACTTCTCAAGCAATTGATAATAAAATAGCATCCGTCAACCTCCAGAGAAGGTTGATTAATCCCCATTTTTTCCCCCTTTCAAACTGAACCAAAGGGAAAGGTCAAGGCTCATGGAAAGGATGGCGTGGCAAACTCATCCTCAGGATCTGTGTTCAGTCCTGAAGTTACTTAGGCCATGCCTAGGCTGGGAGTGGTCACTGGAGTTCCATGTGACCCACACAAGCATGAGGCATGCCTCCCCTTCACAACCCGGAAGTCAATGCTGTCTTCTCTGTCTCACCAAGTTTCTAGAATTTCCAGGGTCGCAGAGGTGTCTGTATTTGCTGCAGCCCTTTGTTCCCTCTTTAAGGCCTCTCAGGGGGCCAGTTGTTTTGGGTACATTTTGCATCAATTCAACCCACCAGCATTATGGAGGTCAAAGATCCATGTGCTCCATGGGAGGGCAAGCTCCCGTGAACAGGGAGTTTGTCGGTCTGGGTCATTGCTCGCTCTTCTGCACGCGGTTCAGAGTCTAGCCCACAGAGATTCCTAGTTAGTGTGAGTTAATTAATTAAGTAGCATGAGGTGAAGGGGGTTGAAGGGTGGGTCGGGAAACAGGTAGTCCCCTGAGCATTATGACCTGAGAAATTAAAAGAGACACCAGCCTGTCGAGGGCCCGAAATTTCCTTGGTTAAAGTGACCAGTTTGGGGTTAAAGTGTTGTTTTTAGGAGACCAGTAAGAGGTAAGCCGTATTACCTGGTGAAGAGAACCGCTATGAGCCTAGGAAGGGACATCTTCTGGAGCAGAAAACTTTGAAGAGGCCCCAATCATTAAATGATTGAAAAAGATCATACAGAATTTTAAGCCTCTCCACCCTGAGCCACCTTTTCCCATTCTGAGGCTCTTCTCACATTTGGGTAGCTCATGTGAGTTCCAGGGAAGATCTGAGATGAAGTCAAGGCTTACGGAAGTTTGGGGGAGAGGGGAAGCCATCCCACACCGTATTCTCGGGCTCCTGGAGGGGGTTCATGGGTGCTGCTTTCCAGGGATGACCTTGTTAGAATAACCTTGTCTCTCCTAATTTACACTCAGAAAAGTGATTTCTTCTTTTCTTTTTTTTTTTTAAGATAGATTTATTTATTTATTTATTTATTTATTTATTTATTTGACACAGAAAGAGAGAAGAGAGAAAGATCACAAGTAGGCAGAAAGGTAGGGAGAGAGAGGGAGGAGCAGATTCCCTGCTGAGCAAGGAGCCCGACTTGGGGCTCAGTCTCAGGACCCTGAGATCATGACCTGAGCCAAAAGCAGAGGTTTAACCCATGGAGCCATCCAGGTGCCTCAGAAAAGTGATTTCTGGGAGATTTTGCTCTAGACTGACAAAGCCAAGAAGGAAGGCAATGCCTTTCCTCTGGATCTTTTCTTCCTTTTTTCTTTAATTTATCACCATCAATGAACACCCACAATTCTCGCTGGCTTTACTAAAGGCTATCCTGTAAGATGGAGAACCCTGAAATCGCCTAGCGTATCAAGGGCTCTCCTCCCCAGCTCCAGCAAATAAACCATTTCGTAACTGCCGAGAGGAAAAAAAAAACACTCCTCTAAAGTTATTTTGTTTTATTTTTATTACACACCGAAACATAAACCATGACACCCACCGGGTTGTGCTTTGAAATATGAAAGGCAAGGAGAACTAATTTGGGGACAGAGGGAGATGAAGCACTTTGGATGAGGGATGAAATAGCCCCGTTGAAAGATGAATGCTATAGAGACAAATTGAAATCTAAAGTGAAAGTTTAGACAACAGTATTCAAAATGAATGATAACGGAAAGGCGGCAGGATGGGAACATTCGAGGCAACAATTCGATCTGGTTCAACCAGATAAGATGGCTATCTTGCCCTTAATGCTAACTGCTTCCTACACCACGAGCGATGGATGAGCCTCCCTGTTACACTCAGAGAGAAAGTATAGTCACCAGAATGCATCACTATTTTTGTACACAGTTAGATGAAGTACCCATGTAATTCCATGTGAGGCAAATGAGGCTTTGTTTTGTCAGTCAATTGTTTGAAATTCCTAGGCTTGGGATATTTTTAAACAACCTACTAGCCCAAGACTTCTCATGGGCCCCAGAGTTTTTGCCTTTCTACTAAGCTTCTATCTAGACAAATAATTTCACATCGTTAACATTATCACTTGGAGATCTTATTTCGGTAGGATGTCCTCATGTAATTTTAACAACATGATTTAAAAATAAAATTTTCTTACCTGGAAAATGCAGCAACATTATCAACCAAAGTTTCCTGGTCATTTGCCCCAGACCTATAATAGTCATAGATAGACTTCTGAAGGACTGATTTCGCATGTTGTTCATAATCACTGATACAAACTAATCGCGTAAACATTTTCACAGGGTATTGCAGCTGTCACTGCAGCCCCAGGTTTGAGGTTTTTTCTCCCCTGCATAGCCTTCCTCATCCTGATAGTTCCACTGCTTGTCAATTTTTAACAGAATTTTTCCAAAGTTCAGATTTACTTCTCTGTTGCTTACATTAAGTGAGTAAATATATGCTTAGATTTTGCAATTTCCCTTGCATCTGTCTGCCAAAGAACAGCTATACCTAAGCCATGAGAAGGTGGGGTTGGGGAGGCAGGAGGAGGGGACTAGTTGTCTGTCACATCAAAAATTAAGGACCTAGAGAGGTACTTGCATGAATCCGCTCCTGGCTCCGTTCTGGCTAAGGCTGCTTCTCCCATACGGTATGTGTGTTTGCTTGGAACCCCGAATAGGTTGCCCACTCATTTTTCTTCCACATTTGGACCATCAACATATCATGTGACAAGGAGCTTATGGAATGAATGGGGCATCCAGTGAAAACAGGGTCTTTGTATAAAATTCAGCTGATTATAAACATTTGTCTTTAACAAGGAACATGAAGCCCAAATTTACAGCTTATGCTTAAAGAGTCTTGTCTCACTCTGGGGAGGATATAAGGAGGTGCAATTCCAAAGACCTTGTGGTCTCCATCTAAAATTTCACTCAATCATGGAACACTTTGAGGGAGACTTGTATTATTAAGACTTTCGGCTTTGACATCAGTCAGACCTGGATTTCCGTCTAGGATCCTCCATGTGAAACTGCTCACCAGCCATTTGGCAGTTGAATTCTAACTGCCTACTTCTGTGTAAGAATGTTTTCTACAACTTGGACCCTGCTTTTCCATGCACTTGGCAGACCACAGTGCTAAGGAGTCGATGTCCTAGGAGACAGCCCTCCACCAAGTCCTCAACCAAGGACTCAAGGGAGTTGGTCCATAAATCCCCCCAGATTCCCCACTCCCCTGGTTGCTCGGGTGCCCCCAGTGTTAGCTGGCTGGTGACCCACCCTGCCGGTTGGCTGCCTTCCCTTCCAATCTACTTTCCTACTCCTTAATTCAATCAAAAAGCTTTAAGCAGTCAGGATCGGCATTGAATTAAACACAGGTTTATTCCAAAAGTTCACAAATGCTTATATTTTTGCATCAGTGTGATAATAGGTAGAAGAACATTAAAATTGCTATTAGAATGTGAATATCTGTTAATATAAGGGTGTCCTAAAAGAAGTAACTCAGTTTTACAGTTACCAGAGTCACTGAGAAGGCTGATCTAAGGCATCTTAATTCTGCTGAGAACTATTCAAAATCTGCAGGTTAAAGCATGATGTTTTCATTTCCAACTTTTATAACTGTTAAAACGGTCAGCACCTTGCAATTAATGTAATTTTGGTGCAGAGGCAACTTAATATTCTGTAATGAACCTTAAGCAAGCCAGGTTCTGGTGAAAAAGGAAGACAATAAGGCCCAGCACTTCTCAAAGTGTGGTCCTGGACCAGCAGGACCAGCAGCAGCAAGCAGCCTCACCTGGGAACTTGTTAGAAATACAGATTCTCAGGCCCCATCCCAGTCCCACCGAGTCAGAAATCCCACAACTACCGTACCGTAATAGGCCTTCCAAGTGACTGTGATGCACAAGATTGTCTGAGAACCACTGCTTTGGCAAGATGGAGAATAAAGGAAGATTTTGTTTTTAAAGGCTTGAATGAAAACAAATAGAAATCTACTCTCATTCTATGCAATGGCAGCTGATTTGGAGTACCATCTTCATGAATAAACTGTAGTCCCCACTTTACTTAATTAGTCTCTTGGTGGAAAGAACTAAAAGAAGTGGCTGGAGCTTAGAAAGCTTTTGTTAATTTGTGATAATGATCTCATTTCAATACCTTACATTCTTTGGGAGACATACACTCCTTTCTAAGTGGCCAAAGGATAGGGATTTTTTGGTTTTGTTTTGTTTCTTTGTACTAGACTCAAAAAAATCTTAACTCATTTTCAGCCCTTTGGAATATCCCAATAAAATGTGCAGCAGACCCATGCATGCCTCACCATCTCTATAACCCCTGGATACTTTCCAAACCCTGGGGACCTCTTCTGCCTTCATCTCAAGGACAACTCAAGCCTGGGCTGTTAGAGAGCTCTCCATCTCCATGTCCTCAAATGGGTCTTCACTCTCTTTTGTCTTAAGGTGTGATTTAGATGATTGGTTGGAGAATGTCTTATTTCCTGTCTATCATTTTTAGAAGCTTTTCATATTCCCTGAGGTGTAGGGTTGGTGGACTGTTTCTAGGCACCAGGAGGGGCCAATGTTTGTGACGTCACGAGCACCAATGCCAGCAAGACACCAGCCTCCCAGGAGAGCTGGAGAGAGTGCATCTCACATGGGTGGAAGCGTTTTCATGGCGGTTGTATTTTGTGTTCTCCTGCTTACTGATGAGTTTGATGATCTTTTATAAATGTATTTACTGGCCTTAAATTTTTCCACTTTGTGAAATGTTTGCTTGTGTCTTTGGCTATTTTTTATATTAGATTTGTTATTGGGATCTAGTGGTAGAATTTCTTTATATACTTTGGATATAGATCCTTTGTGGGTGTATGTATATAAGGTACATGTTTACTAAGTTACTGGCTTGTTTCACACAGGAAAATGCCAATGTCAGTATCAAAGCTGTGTGATGGAGAGCATGTGGTTAGATATTCTCTAATTCCTTTCTTTTTCTTTCTTCTTCACACTTTCTCCATGCCCTTCCCTTATCTCTTTATCTGGGTCATCTTCCACTGAGTTTCCTTTGTTTCTTCTTCCTCTTCCTCCTCCTCCTCTTCTCCTTCTCCTCCTTCCCTTTTTCCTTCCTCCTTTCCTTCCCCTTCTCCTCCTCCTCCTCTTCTTCCTACTTTTCTCCCCCTCCTCCTCCTCTTCCCCTTCTTCCTCCTCCTCCACTTCTTCCTCCTCCTCTCTCTCCCTCCTCCTCTCTCCCTCTGCCTCCTCCTTCTTCTTTTTCTTCTTCTCCTTCTACTACCCCTTCTTCTTTTTCTTCTTCTCCTTCTACTACCCCTTCTTCTTCTTCTTCTTTTCTTCCCTTTCTTCCTCTTCCTCATTCTATTATTATTATCTCTCTTTTATTTTTCCCTCCTTGTTCTAATTAGACCCAAGTCCTAGACAGGCAAGCTACCTCAAACTAGGTGGATTTTTTTTTTCTCTGGTTCATCCATTAAATGTGTTGCCCCTTGAGGTCCTGTCTTTGAGCTGGGGTGAAAGTGCATGCAATCATCACATACTTTTGGAAAGATTTCCTCTTTCATGCTGTGCAAGAGGGCTGACTTTGCAAGCAGTCATCTGGAGGTGATCTGAAGATGGAGATGAGGGGTGTGAAGAGTTTACTTGTGCTTTTTAATTACCCTTCGTGAACACCCTTTTGATGTCCACATTTAAAGTGGTATGGTTTGTCTTCTGCTCCCCAAGGTCCATGGGGTTCTTAAAATAGAGCTCCAATACTAGGTTTAACACATACCCTTGGGGGATAAATTGTTCTACTTACTTCTCTAGGCTTTTGCTTTCACCCAATATTTGGTCTGTTGATTCCTTATTTTATATTTTATATTTAATTATATTTAATTATTTTATGAACATTTTGACACCTTCAGAAATACGTGTGTTACATTTAAAATGACTATAAATTATTTCTAGCAGGATGATTAAATTGACATGTGTTAGATCACTCAGTAGGAACCTGGGTGACAACTCATTTGATTACTAACTGGTAATCATGAATTATTAGTTCAGTTTTGTTTTTCCTTCTTTACCCAGTCCAGGATATTGAAACAGAGTCCCCTCCCTTCCCACCTGCCTGCAACTCACCACCACTATCCTTTCACTGAGGGTGTGGCCCTTCAGGTTCCCATCTTTATATGGGAGTCTCCGTGGCTCTGTGGCTCTGTGGCTCCACAGCTCCATGGCTATTTTTCTCCTCACCCCACATACCCAGACTCTCAGTGGACAGGACTTTGCAGATGTCCTTTGGACAACCTTCAGCTTCAGTGTTGTTGACCAGCTTGCTGGGCTTTTGCTTGGCTTTGAGTTTTTATCTTTGTGTTTGTTTCTTGGTATGTTTATTTGTTTACTTGTTTGGCTTCTCGAGGATATCCATTACTTTTACGCCATTTCAGCAACACATTTTAAAATATGCTTAGAATATCTTCTCACATCTGTAGGTGTTTTGTGAAAGGCTTTTTCTTCAGCAAACTGAATCCACAGTATTTTCAAAAGCCAGATTCTATGTTTTTTCTTTAATTATGGGTCTTTTATTGTACAGAAATTTAAGTTTTATACTGTAATCAAATTTTTCATTAGTTTGGGCTCCTTAGTCTTATTTAGAAAACTCCCCTAGAGGTCATAAAAACATTCTCCTGTATTTTCTTCCATCTGGAACCGATCTTTGTGCACTGAGCTTGTCATTACTGCTCTTCAGCCAGTATGTCTCTTTGACTTCTAAGCCCATCTTGGGATTGCATGTCCTGAATTGTCCCGGTACAGCTGGGCCATAAGACCTGTTGTGGCCAAGGAATCACAGGTGGAAGTATAGTTTATCAACTGAGAATTTAATTGTCAACTGAGACTTTCTGGGGCTAACTTTTCCTCTGCCACAGTAACTACCAATATTCCAAATTGTGACTGGTCCACCAGCCCGAGTTCCCAAATGTATGTTCAATAGAACACAACCTTTAGCCAAACCAAAATGACTATGTAGTGTGAGCAAGAATAAGCTTTTGTTGTTTTAAGACACTGAAACTTTGAAGTTTTTATTCCTGCAGTATAATCCAACACACTCTAACAAACTTAAACCATAGTATTGCAGAAAGAGTCAACAAAAAAGAAAAAAAAAATAAGTATTTGGTTGGGGGGGGTGAGTGGTAAACAAACTGTTGAAGGGAAAAGGATTAAAATTCATGTCATCCAGTGGCAAAACCATTATGATTCATGTCATTTGTAGTAACTTGGAGGCAGATTATGTACTTAATGAACATGTACTATTAAGAGAAGGAGTTGGAAAGCAAAATAAGCAACATGAGTTGGCTACTATTGGCAGCATTGGGTGAATTATTACAAGAAAAATAAATAGACTCACAAAGGTTTGACTGAATTATACACAGGGGGAAAAAAGACTCTCCAATGGAAAAACACAAAAGAGTCTCCAAAGAGAGAATTCAGAAATTTTGGGATTTGAAAAACCTTGGGGAGGCTAGTGGTTGCCAAACCCTATCAATAAAAAATAAAATTTAAAAGATGTTTTGTGTAGAGGCCAGTTCAAATTCAGTTCTGGGGAAAAAAAAAATTCAGTTCTGTGCAAGGATCAAATCTAGGACACAGTCCTCACGTTCCTTATTAACACAACTGAATAAGTTAATCCATTTCAGACAAGACCCAAATAAGAATATGGTAATCAATCTTTTCATATGAATAAGGCCACTTGGGGAAGGGATTAAAATCATGTGGCTGACATGCCCAAGGTATTCTGCTCCAGATAGCCAATACTGCATGGCAAACCATTCCAAATTTAGTAACACAAAGCAAGATCCATTTTGTTACGCTCGTGGATTCTGTGTGTAAGGAATTGGGACAAGGCCAGCAAGGATGGCTTTACTCTGTTCTGTGATGTGGGCTTCAGATGGTATGATATGAATGGATGGGGGTTAGAATCTTCTAGAAGCTAATCACTCACGTATCTAGCACCTTTGCTGGGATATCCCAAACCCTAGGGTCAGTGGGGACAGTCGTCCAGAGCATCTGCTACACAAAGTTTCTTCACATTGTCAGGACTTCACAGCACGGTAACCTCAGGTGACTGGACTTCTTACCCGATGGCTTAGCACTCCAAGAATGAACGTGCTAGCAAACAAGTCATAAGCTACTTGATGTTAATATACATCACTTCCTCTGGTTTTGGTCAAAGAAGTCTCAAATCCACCCAGACTCAAAGGGAAAGAGAGAAACTCCAACTCTTAAAGAAATGACTGTCTAGGAACTTGTGGCCACATTTTAAAAGTCAACAATGAGGGCAAAAGAGACATAGAACAGCATAGCTGGAAGAAAGTAAAGAAATGCTTCCTCTTAACTATCAGGAATCCATTCTTGAAAATCAGAAATTCTACATGAAAATAAAAACTGGAAGCCTACTTCCTAATATTTAAATGGGAAAATTTTTTAATGCATTAAATGCCAACATTCAATCTTCCACCAATTTCCTAAACAATACATCTACATGTAAGTTTTAAGCTGTCATGTCAATGCTCATTTCCTGATCATTTCCTGATGCTCAAACAATTTAAAATGTTGTTAAACAATTACTTCAACCTCCCTAAGAAGGCCACATATCTCTGCAGATCCTCAGCACACTTTTCAAAGCATCTGCCTATGTTTCTGCCCTTTAACAAATGGTAATCAGAATATAATGCAAGACTTTTTTACTCACATAATTTTGTTTAAAATGTTCAGTTGCATTTGGGGGATATAAATATACATTTTGACTTGGGAAAATTGTTCAAATAAACTGTTGAAATTATATGTGTGTTTTAATTGTGAATATTAAGAGCCAAAATGTGTTTTATCAAAAAGCAAGGGAAGACTTCGAAATTGCTCTAGACGAATGCCCACTGAAGGCTTCATAGTGGTTACTCTGTTCCTGTTTTGTCTCTGTGTGCTGTGGAGGATGGTGCTTCCTGACCTTTTATCAGAATCACCTGGGGATTAAGCATAAATTCCTAGGTTCATATCTAGCATTTCTGATTTAGCAGTCTGGAATGGGGGCTGAGAATTTCAAGTATTTGGTGATGTTGGTCTACCATTTGAAGAATTCTTCTGTAGAAGTAAGGAAATATTTTTTTTTTTTTTAGGTCCTAAGTCTCCAGATAAAGAAAAGCCACATTCTGACCCAGTGCAGATATCCTACACATCATCTCTAATGTCAGAACACTCACCCATAGGAGAGTAGAGAGCCTGTGCTCTAAGCTGAATGCCATTTTATTAAAGAAGATTTTCTATTCCTCTCTTACGGGGAAGGAATTTTGCTTAGGAGGCAAAGTGGGCCAAATACTTGATTTAACAAATATGGCCAGTTCCTCCCTTCAAGGTTCATGGTGTTATTGCATGATTCGATTCCCTTCTAGAGGAGGTCTTACTAGCTTCTGGCCCTATGATTAGCTCTAGTCAAGGAATTGTTCATGGAAGTGATGACTGTCAGTTTGGGGTTGGAACACTGCAAGCATTTACATCCTGTAAGACCCTCCTTAACTCTTTCCTTTGTCCAATCAGCCAGCTATGTTCTGACAGTGGCTGCTTTGTCAAGTTGGCTCATGGACAACGGAGTCCCAGGCCACACATAATGGGAACATAGCGTGATCACAAATTATACCTTTGTTGTTCTAAGTCACATACTGCATCCCAGTCTTACGGATATGGATAGGTAAGAAGTAATTTATGTTTTCAAATAACTAATCATTTATCTCACTGTCACTTAGTAATAGCTCATCTTTCCCCACTCTCAATAATCTTCTGTAAGACGGACTATGTCATACTGTGCATATAATTACTAGAACCTAAAACTTGTTCTTTTTAAAAATTTTTTGTTGTTTTGTTTTAGAGAGAGAGAGCATGTTTGGTGGGGAGGAAGAGGGAAGGGAAAGAATCTCAAACAGATTCCTGGGCGGGGAGCCTGAGGTGGGGCTGATACCATGACCCTGAGATCTTTTTATTTTTATTTTTTTTTTTAAGATTTACTTATTTGACAGAGAGAGAGAGAGAGAGAGAGATCACAAGTAGGCAGAGAGGCATGCAGAGAGAGGGGGAGAAGCAGGCTCCCCGCTGAGCGGAGATCCCACTTGGGGACTCCATATCAGGATCCTGAGATCATGACACAAGCAGAAGGCAGAGGTTTAACCCACGGAGCCACCCAGGCGCCCGACCCTGAGATTTTGACCTCAGCCAAAACTAAGAGTCAGGTGCTTAACCGACTGAGCCATCCATGTGCCCCTAAAATTGTTCTTTGTTAAAATCTAACTTGGGGAGCCTGGGTGGCTCAGTTGGTTAAGCATCTGCCTTTGACTCAGGTTAAGACGATCCCAGGGTCCTGGATCGAGGCCCCCATTGGGCTCTGTGCTCAGCAGGGCGTCCACGTCTCCCTCAGCTCCCTCTCCCAGGCTCATGCTCTCTCTCAAATAAATAAATAAAATATTTAAAAAAAAAAAAAAGTCCCTAACTTTATGCCACAACCTTTTTTTTCTGTAGCTGTAAAGATATTCCCAAAGTTAATGATGCAACAAGATGGGTGGTAAGTGCTAGAAATCGTGCTCTCCGTAAGCAATGTACAGGAACGCGAGCCGACAATCTCCGGAGGGCAAGGTTCTTGAAACACAGCCGCAGGAGGAACCGGCTCTCTGATTTTAGAGATTAAGAATCAGTATCGAAATGACCTTAACCAGCTTGGTTTTGTTTAAACTACAGTCTTGTTCTGGGAGAAAAAGTTCTGGATATTGAAAACACGACGTAATTTCTGCAAGGAGATAATTTGAAGCCAGACAGGAATGAAGCTCTACGAACCAGCCGAGGCTGAAAGGAAATTGCTGTCCTTGGACATGCGCCCTGGAGTAGAGTCTCATTCTGCAGGCACCTTGTCTGAGAGGGTGAGACGGAGATGTGCTCCGTCCACCTGCGCGTGTTCGACGTTCTGACTCTTAGGAGTGTTAGCGATGAAAATTAATTAAGCATGCTTCATGTAAATCATTCCCAGTCTCTAAAGGCTGAAAGCCACAAATCCATGTACATGTCAAATGAGAAACTCCTGTGAGCATATTTGAAAACTGGAAAATTTTTAGGGCCAACATCTTTGGGAAATTGCTAAAATGAGAGAATATATTTACAAAAAATGTGTGTGGGAACCATGCAAATATATTAAAAGCAAATGGACTTGGGGAAAGGAGCAGATTGAATGAATTTCCATCCTTCCTTCCTCGTTTTGTTGGTAGTGGTAAGGGTGATGGATTAAAAATAATAATAATAATAATAATAACCCACTTTTTAAAAAGAATTATAAAGGGCTTTTTTATATATATTTTGGTACTTCAACTCCATATGATCTTCAACTCAGTATTGCTGGCAATAACCCCTGGGGCAAGGTAGATGCCCATCCATAAAGGATAGCATAGGAAGAAAGACGATTTAAATTCTAACTATTACCAGTGAGGAAATAGTTTGGCAGGGATGTCTATTCTCTGTTTTGGGGTAGGAGGTAAAGAACTGTTCAGTTCTTTACTAATTAACTTCAATTAGTTCCACGAGGATTGATTCACTGCTTTTTTCAAACCCTACTGGAAGTCATGCATTTACCCATTAGGCTTTAAAAGCTACAATAATATAGTCTCTTTGCTTTTCACTGTAAATATATTTGCTCAACATAATATTATATTGATATATATTATGTAACATCTACTACATTAGCATGCATTGTAGGATATTATTTTAATACATATTATTATGTTAAACTTGTGGATCAAAAGTTATACAGATCTTAGTCTAAGGCAAAATGGGAAAACACTAATTATTACTTATGAAAGACAATGTAATTCCACTCTTGGTACAGCACCAAGTAGTATTTGTAGATTAATATTAAATATAGGTGCCACGGGGAACTTTCAAGTATTTGTCTCTCTTTTTTAAAAGATTTTATTTATTTGAGAGAGAGTAAGTGAGAGAGAGAGAGAGCATGAGAGGGGGCAGAGTCAGAGGGAGAAACAGACTCCCCCTGAGTGGGAAGCCAGACGCAGGGCTCGACCCTGGGATCATGACCTGAGCCAAAGGCAGACGCCTAACTGGCTGAGCTACCCAGGCACCCCTATTTGTCTCTTAATCAAAATTGACACGGTCAGGTCCTAGCAAACAGAAACGATGGATAAATTCCATATCAGTACACTGTGCTGCTCAACTGGTATGTGCTTTATGTGTTGGAAGAAAAATCTACCACCACCTTTCACCTTCTCCATGGCCTCTTCCTTTAAATACTCCTCTGGGAGGGTAACTCAGCTGCTGGGTCCACTCTTTGCCATTCCCACCTTTTCTCCTCTGTTCAGCTTAGAAGGCTCCAGCAGCTCGGGTGACTGGGTGGCTCAGCCAGTTGAGGGTCTGCCTTGGGAGTCCTGGGATCAAGTCCCATGTGGGGATCCCTGCTCAGCTGGGGGAGTTGTCTTCTCCCTCTGCCCCTCCCCCCACTTTTGTACTCGCTCACTCTCTCTCTTTCTCTATTGCTCAATCTCTGTCCCTCAAATAAATAAATAAAATGTTAACCATGTCAACCAAAAAAAAAAAAAAAAAAAAAAAGGCTCCAGCAGTCATCTGGGGACAATGAGGTAACCCAAGAATGAAGACCAGAACTAAAGGTGGCAGGCAGAAAGAGACAAGGAGCCTGGGTCCTAAGGCCCACAGAACCACCATACCAATGCCAAACCATCGGCCTCCCAATTTCCTTCATGTAATAGAACATAACTCTTTATCTTATTTAAGTTCTTTATGCAGGGTATCTTTTGCTAGACTCAAAACACAGCTCCTTACTTACCAGAACTTAGTTCATCAGCACGCCCAAGAAAGGATGCAATAAGGGAATAATAAGATATATAACATATTATATAAACAAATAAGTGCACACTTACATACATACCCTCACACAATATTTTGTATGTATATAAATATACAATATTGCAGTTACCATATATATGTGTATATATATATACGATTAACTATAATTTATAGTTAACTGAGAATTAAATGTAACTTTATACATAATTTATAAAACTCAAGATATTAGGAGTCATCACCATTAGTTTTACTGAGAATAATCCCCAAAACACTCATTAAAATACTGGTTCTTCTTTTCTTTTCTACAGATTTATTGGGATGAACAAAGCCGTGTACCTATGTGCGTATGTTGTGATTTTGACCCTCAACATTAACAGAAAAACCTTGGTTTGAAGATTCAGTTTCAGACCTTATCAACTGAAATTTTCCAATATGGTCAAACACTATCAATGAGGATATCCATAGTGCCCAACTGTAGCTTCTAATGCCACAAGAGCAGAATGATTGATTCCTCTCCAGTGCCTTTTAAACTATGATTTAAAAAGCTATGTGCCCAAAGTCTGGAGAACCTCTTCTTAGAGCAAACAGATAAAATACCTCAACAACCACTAAGCCAGGGCACTCGGCTTTTAGAAATCCCAACAGAAGAGATCTGCTCTGTACAAGAAGATAGATAAAAGACATATATCCTAAGCCTGAACACTATCACCCCAGGTGGACATTAACCCTCATAGCTGGGGCAGGATAGCACTAATGGGATTTTGTCCCCAGTAATATGCCCTTGTTTCTTAATGAACCCTTCCAGCAAATGGCAAGCTCAGAGACTCTTCCAATATGTTGAAGAAGACCTTTACTATCTCAGCTCTCTCTTCAATAATGAACAACAGATTGTTCCCAAGGTTCTGTGGGCAGTTATAAATTTACCTCATGCCAACAGCTTCATAATCAGGAAAACAAAGGCCGCTTTCACTCCCTGCAGCCCCTGAGTGAAGTCTACCAGTCAGCCCATTACAGAAAGTAAAAGCCAACAAGTTTTCAGGTGACAAAGGTGGTCTGCCCCTGGAGTGGAAAAGGCAAATGACAGGTTTTTTGTTTTTGTTTTTGTTTTTTTATGGCTGGCTTTCCCCCCAAGCTAGAATGAAATAATACTATAATGAAACCTTACCTCTCTCTCACTCTCTCTCTCTTTTTTTTTTCCCTGAGCAGTGCTTTATCCACTGAGGAATATCTCCTGAAGGTTAAATATATGCGTGTTTAAGAATCCTAATGTTACGCTTTGTTTGAGAGAAAAATCACAAAAAAGATAAGAATTGTAGAAAAGAATATGGTGAATTTGTAGCAGAATGACAACTGGAAAAAATCCACCTAACATTTTTCTCTGTCAAGTGGCTTTCACAGTTGCCCCATGGGAACACTTACATCCTTTCTGAAGACAATAAGGATAAATTAGCCTGTGTTTTCTCACAAGTGCTCAGCACAACCATGTCTACCTTCTTCTCCTCTGAGTATCCACAGTCATCCCTGCAGTTCAGTTAGACAACTGTGGGAACTGGGCCAGCCCCATAATTCTCAGCCCTTTATCTTAATAGGATTTCTGAGAAGTCATGTGGATACGGATCATACAAATTATTCTGCCTTTTCGGGTCTCAGTAGCAGGAAAGTGTCTGCTAATGAGATTTCAGTATTGACAGACAATCAACATTTTCCAGAAAGAAGATGGCATCATTTTCAATGTGCAGGAAACAATTTCTCAAGTTCAAAAAGTACAGGAAATATCAAACGATGGATTTAAAATTATGATCCTATGGACAAGTTATTTATTTTTGGCCAATATTTCTCAATAGAAATAAAGTGTCTTTTTCTTCTTTTCCAATCTGGAGTCACTTTCTACTGCTCCAAAAATTAGTATCTGATAGTTAAATAATTCCTGCCCATAAAGTAGACCTAGGTTCTCAGAATGTTTAGATACATATAAAATGAACAGTACCTGGAATTTAAGTTCAAATAATGAGACACAATCTATCTTGTATCTGCCTTTTTTCATTTCCTGTGATCAATAAGCAGGAGGGCAGCGGCTTCTAAAGTCATTTTCCCAATGACGTTCGTCCCTAGTCGAGGGTCCTGGACAGAAACACTCATAGGAACAAGTATGAGCCTCAGTGAAAACTATAACTATTTAGATCACCACCTTCCAGGCTATTTGATTTTAGTCTCTCATTGTCCTTGAGCTGTTTTACAGCACTGTATGTCATAGACATCTGATGGGAATGCTGTCTGATTTTAGTCTATAGACAAGCGGACTCTGTCCTATGTGACAGAAGAGCAAGAGGCTTCCCTTCCTGTCCTGTAGGAACCTCAGTACTGCTTCATATGCACACTCCTCTTAATGCTCCTGATCTAGAAATGTGTCCACCTCTTCTGTCTGATTCTTTCACTGATTGTGAGTTCAATAAAATCTTTAACATATATTCGTTGTTCTATTGGTCTGTGAGTCATTTTATCCCCTGGTGAAATCATCTTTTGACATGTGTATCTATTTTTTAAAAAGATATAAGTTTGGGAAAGGCTGGTAATGAGGACAGGCCACTGAGCGGAGACTCTGAGACCCGAGTCCCTTCCCAGACTGCCCTTAACAATGGGATGGCTATCTTTTAACTTTCTGTTGTGGAAAATTTCAGACAGATTGTAGAGAGAACATGGTGATGGCATTTCCTCCATCTAACCACTACACAGCTTTCGCAATTGCCAATCATGGCCAATCTTATCTCTTCCATTCTTTCCCCACAACTTCCCGTGGGATTATTTTGAAGCAAATTCTAGACATCATACCACGTTGTGTATCTCTAAAAGATCAAGGCTCTTTTTAAAAAGTCATAGCCACAATACCATTATCATACATAAAATCTGACAAAAATTGCTGTAAGTCATCAAATATTCAGTTATCATTCAAATTGCAACTTTCCGACAAATCGTCTTCTGGCTCTGAACAGCACTTCTTCTGTTGATCTTTGCTTATACTCTTAGAAGGTGCATTTTTAGGGGTACGGGTCTCCTCCACTATCCAAAATGAGAGTGTTCCCATGAAACCTTCAAAAAGCCAAGAGGGCATAATAAAGTTAAGACGCAATTACCATTTTATATGGAAAAATTTTTGAGTGATTTCAGAGCCAAAACCTAACTGCTTTTAGGTTTTCCTGATACCTTCAGACCTTGCTAAGAGATACACAAAATCAATCAACCACAGATGCTCACATGCACATTCCAAAACTATGGCGGCTCGATGCTGAAATGTTGAGTGTAGGTGGGGGCAGGAGCTTAGTGGGGCAACGTTCAGTGCTTGGAGCACGAGCTGCCTTCACAAGAACTTGCTGCAAAACAAACCCTAGGGGTGCCTGGGTGGCTCAGTGGGTTAAAGCCTCTGCCTTTAGCTCAGGTCATGATCCCAGAGTTCTGGGGTTAAGCCCACATCAGGCTTTCTGCTCAGCAGGCAGCCTTCTTCCTCCTCTCTTTCTGCCTGCCTCTCTGCCTACTTTGTGATCTCTGTATGTCAAATAAATAAATAAAATCTTAAAAAAAAAAAACCCTAGAAACTACTTGTGAATTTCACATTTTTTTTTAAAGCAAAAGTCATCTCTGAATTTCTTTTGGTTAGAGAAAACAGGTATTAATGTAGGTCTGTCATAAATGCCAAGTGGCTTAAGGTGGACTTCCAAAAAAGGTGGCGGATATCTGCATCTTGCTGAAATATTGCACCTCTGAAATATTCAGCTTGGTCTGAAATTTTAGAAATTCAGACCCTTGTTCAAATGCACCACTTTGAATTACTACTTCGAGAAAATGAGCAGTAAAATAGTTTTGAATGAGCCTCTCCCACTAAGGTGTTTGTGTGAATAGAATTTTAGGTAAAAGCTTTCTTAGAATGGGCCACTCTTTCACTATTTACCTACTTCAACAAGAATTACAAAATGATGATGCAGCTGACCATTGAACAATGTGGTGGTTAGGTGAGCTGCCCCTCTGCACAGTTGAAAATCTGAGGATAACTTCTGAGTCCTTAAAAACTTAACTACTAGTAGTCTACTGTTGACCAGGAGCCTTACTGATAAGGAAAACAGTTGGTCAACACATAAAAGCATGAGCAATTGCTAAATAAGGTCTCTGAATTTCTCTACAAGTTCATGAATGTAAGAAGCATTCATTTCATATCTTTAGATTTGCCTCTAACATATAAGCCAGTAGAAAGCACTTTGGAATTAAAAGCTAATGGTCTTCACTATTAATGATTGGGAGGTATCTTAGTCAGCTTGGGGTGTTATAACAAAATATCACAGACTGGTGGTTTAACCAACAGAAATTTATTTTCACATTGGGGCTGAGGACTTTAAGATCAAGGTGCTGGCTGCTTTGGTCCCTGGGAGAGCTCTTTTTCTGGTCTGCAGATGGCCCTCTTCTCTGCGTCCTCACATGGTAGAGAGCGGGGAGGGGACAGTGCTCTGGTGTCTTTTCTTCTTCTAAGCCTTCTAGCCCTATCAGATGAGGGCCGCCCCCCTTATGAAGTCATCTAACCATATCACTTCCTCACAGGACCTTTTCTCTAAATACACTCACATCAGAGGTTAGGGCTTCAACATATGAGGTTGGGGGTGGGGACACAAATATTCAGTCCATAACTATAGCTTGATCCAAATTTTCACCTTTCATGAATCATTCGTTCAAGTGCTCAGGCCAAACGCCTAGGAAACATTACTAATTCTTCTCTTTCCCTTTCACCTTCCACATCCAATCTAGTTGCAACTCCTACTGGCTTCTTATATATTATATCCCAATTCCCATCACTAACCAGCACCTCTGTTTCAATTATTATGGTCTAAGCTACCATCTTCTCTCACTGGAGATGGTGGCCCAAAGATGAATTTAATAATGGGTCAAATCATGTCATTCATCTGCTTCAACCCTGCAATGACTTTCCATCCCGCTTAGAAGAAGAACCATACTTCTTGCCAGGTGGCCTTCAAGGCATTACAGGATTTGCCCACTCCCACCACACACACACTGAAGGCTTCATCTCCAACTATTCACCTTGGATTTATTTCTGCTTGAAGATATACTTATTATAGCCCCAGAGCCCTTGTAAAAGCTTTTCTTCTCCAAGAAGTGGTTACCTTCTAGATTTTTCTAAAGCGGGCTCCTTCTCATTATTGAAGAAATCATTTAAATGGTGCATTTTCAGAATGGACTTCCTTGACCCCATTTAATTGCACCCTCCGTCCCTAATCCTGCCCCTTATTTTTTCTTCATAGCACTCATGAGAATCTCAAATTAAGTCTTCTGCCATTTTTTTCTTAGTCTTTGTGCCCCCACTAGAATGTAAACTCCTTGAAGTCACAGGCTCATCTCTCTTTTCACAGTGGAGTCTCCAGTGTCCAGAATGGAAAGTGCCATATAGGATGCTATGGTAGTCTGAATGACTCCCCCCACCCACTTCAGCATGTTCACACCCTTATTCCTGGAACCTGTGCATACGTTACCTTGAATGACAGATGGACATTACAGATGTGGTTAAATTAAGGATCTTAAAATTGGAAGGTTATTCTGGATTATCTGTGTGGGCTGAAATGTAATCGTGAGTTTTTATAAGACAGAGGTAATGAGGCCAATAGAGGAGAAGGTTGATGTGCTGGCAAAAGCAGAGAGTGGAATGATGTGGCCAAGACCAAAGAATGCTGGCAGCTTCTAGAAGCTGGAAGAGTCAGGGAAATAGATCCTCTCTTGGAGCCTGCAGAAGGAAGCATCCAGCTGACACCTTGATTTTAACCCCTTGAGACCCATTTTGAACTTTTAACTTCCAGAACTGTAAGAGGATAAATTTTTATTGTTTTAAACCACTAAATGTGTAATAATTTGTTACAACAAATAAATAGAGATGTATTTAATAGATATTTGCAGACGTAATTATGATTTAGCACAGAAGTTATAAACTAACACTTTTTCTATTCAAATCTAATCTCTTACATTAATGAGTGCATGTAAATCACTTTATACAATCACTCAATAAATGCCAACTATCGTATTATTATTGCTTTTGGTTCAAAGAGAAACCCTAGCCTTGTGCTCCTTAACCTACTTCATGTCAAAATCACCCAAAGAAGTTTAAAATGCTTGTACTTTATCTCCCAAAGCCAGGCCAGCTACATAACTTGCAGGGTCACTTAGTCATACATTATTTAGAATTTTGAAACAGCAGCAATGTGACATTTAAAGATTTTTATTTATCTATTTCAGAGAGGGAGAGAGCACATGTGCCAACATGGGAAGAGCAGACGAGGAGGGGGAGGGGCAAGCAGACTCAGTGCTGAACACATAGTCATCCATGGGGCTTGGTCCCAGGACCTGAGTCAAAACCAAGAGTCAGGACTCCCCCCAGGCACCCCAACAATG
Source organism: Lontra canadensis (assembly GCF_010015895.1). Lineage (NCBI taxonomy): Eukaryota > Metazoa > Chordata > Mammalia > Carnivora > Mustelidae > Lontra > Lontra canadensis. The sequence goes on from NW_022631010.1 coordinate 10,623,094, forward strand.
TGACATTTAAATTGAGCTTTGAGCCCTTTTAAGCTTAGGCCCCGTAGAACTGTACAAGTCGGATTCCCATGGAGCCCCTTGGGATGGAGGACTCTGAAAGAATTCATCTAGGGCAGTATTCTGGTGTCTGTGGTATTTGAAAAGCCAAGTTATTCTAGTATAAAGCCACAGTTAAGAACCAATGATATAGTCCAACAGTATCACTTAGTAAACAAGCATGTTGGGGCCCATGTCCAATGCTGGCTCCCCAGAACATCACTGAAACAACCTCTTGGTAAGACAAAGTTGAATTTATCTCTTACTCTAGTAAGGCAGAGCACTACCTCAGCACAGTCTTAGTAACATCTCAGAAGGGAAAGGATGAACTTGGAATATTAATTGAAATCTGGGAGTCTCAATTAAGGTATTTTTTTTCTCAGGAGGGAAGGCAGGCTTGGTTGGAACCGGGTAAGAATCAGAACACAATAGTTCAGGGATGGTGAACACAGGAAGCCAAAAAGACTTAAAACGCGCCATCTGATGCCTTCTACTGAAGAGTCTGATAGGCCTTTTAGAAAGTTTCTGGAAATAGCATAAAATTATTTGTAACTTTTAACTTCCTGTGCAAGTGTTTCTAGGAGTAGTAAAGTTAAACTGATGAAGACAATAGAATAATAGTCATATTAATATAGACAATAAGCTGTGTAGGTAGTCTGAATCCTCATCCAGAAGGGTTAAATGATTTGCATACTATTACCTAAGGAGTGAGTCAAGCTAGAACCTAAATGTTCTTATTCCCCAGATAGTGCTCATACCACATTTTTTTACATATTGCTTCTACAGAACACATGGGAGGTACAACTACTTAATTAAAACCTCTTGAGTTACACTCAGAATTCTCACTAAATATATTTCAAAGACAGTATCTGCTGTAATAGGTATTAAACTTCCAAGAAAATTTTAAAATAATAACTTCCAATTAGGGTTTTTTTTAAGATTTATTTATTTATTTTTATTTTATTTGGAGAGAACAAGTGGGCAGGACAGAGGAAGAGGGAAAGAGAGAGAATATCAAGCTGACTCCATGCTGAATGCAGAGCCTGAGGTGGGTTCGATCTCATGACACTGAGATCAATCAGGACCTGAGCTGAAACCAGGAGCTGGATGCTTAACTGAGTGCACCACCCAGATTCCCCCTCCCATTAGGTTTTATAACAGAAAAGCTTAAAGTATTAACTTTCCATCATTAAGATGGCAATATTTTCCAATTTAAAGGTAAATTATGAGAATGATTTTTGAGGATTTTGAAAATGTTATACACATAAAAGTATCTGTAAATCTCCTAGTTCAATGTGTATCAGGGAACTGAGTTGCTTGAGGAATCAGATTTGAGAGGGAAGGCTTTGTTACTATTTCATGGCTGTTACTGTAAATGGAAATATATCCCAGTCTTTTAGTCTAATTGCCTTCCTTTTCTTCACACGATGAAGGGTTGTATGTTTTAGAAACTTTTACGAGAAATCCCCATCTTACCATGCACATGGAGTTAGGTCAATTAATAGAAGTCTGTTGAATTTGACCTACAGTAGAGAAGTTTTTGTGAGCTTTCACAATAAATTCTAATTTCCTGTTGGCATTATTTTCCCAAAAGTAAGCTAATGAATGATGTTTCCTTTGATGGAGAGCCTGTTTTCTTGAGTTGACAATGGTGTCCTGCTGAGAGCTATGTAGCCTCCGAAAAGGCTTTTACATAAAAAATTAAATTGCGTACAGAAAAACAAACAAACATTAGCATTGCATGCTCTTTGCTGGGAAATTATGATGGTGACAGGGAGAGAAGGACAGAGGCCGAGGCAAAAATTTTCCCATGCTAGAGGTAGCAAATGTGAGATTTTCTTTTTCTACAGCCTAATTTACGTTTCTTTTTTTAAGATTTCATTTATTTGACAGAGAGAGAGAGATCACAAGTAGGCAGAGAGGCAGGCAGAGAGAGAAGGGGAAGCAAGCTTCCTGCTGAGGAGAGAGCCCAATGCGGGGCTCAATCCCAGGACCCTGAGATCATGACCTGAGCCAAAAGAAGAGACTTAGCCCACTGAGCCACCCAGGCACCCCTCTACAACCTAATTTACTTCTGAGCAAATGAAAAGAACTGAATTGAATTAATATCAATAACTTGGAACCCATTAGAGCATCTTTTATTCAAATGTGAAAATTGTTATAAGTAAATGTTGGGGAAGAAAGAACAATTGTTTTATTTCTAGTTTTAGAATGAAGACTCAAAGTGTCAAACTCAGAAAGAAAAAAGGGGGAGTGAGGAGGGAGGTGGTGGATGAAAATATGGTCCATAGAGGAAGCAAATTATATCAGCTGTAATTTATTTTTATTTCACTGTAATGTGACAGGGACAATGTATTAATTTATGAGTATTTGATGATCTCCCCCCAGCAAGGAACAGCTTTACTATATTCCATTTCTTTCTTTGTCTTCTTCCTTTCCCCTAGACCTTATTATATAAACTCAAAGCAGTCAGGTGAAGAAAGGGGCCAAAGGAAAATAAGAGATAAAGAGAAAAAAGAAATGAGATCTGTGAAAAGAGAAAAAAAAAAATGAGACATGGAAGGAAAGGGGAAAGAGGAGTTAAAAAGTAAAAGCTTCTTTAAAAGAAGTCCAGGGAAAAGTTTGTAGGGGGAGAATGAGCCAAGGGGTAGAAGGTGAAGAGTAGTCAAAACAGAGAGATGGAGTGGGGCTTTTACAAAAGTTTTTATGGGTAATAAATCGGACCCTGCTTAGGATTTTTCCAGAGATAGAATTATTTATGTTTCTGTTTCCTGGGCTGTGTTGCATTGGCTGGAAAGACTGAACCATGTAGAGTCACTAAATGTAGCTGGGTTACATTTTGGGCGTGAATTTCCAAGTCTTTGGAATTTGTGATGTGATCTCCAACTGCACCTTGACTTCAATTATCACCTGAGTCAATGGTGCATTTTGGTATGAAGGCCAGACCCTCGGAACAATGAAATAAAGGAGAGGGAACCGACGAGTGGGTTTTTGAAGTAACTCCAGAGGTCATAGCAATATGGCTGAGGCTTTGCTAAAATGAAAACAGCAACTGGGAGGGGAAGAAGGAAAAACAGCTCCAGCTTGGAAATCAAATTTGTGAAGCAAATATAATGAATTGAGATTGTCTTGGAAAAAATAAAAAACAAAAAAACTTCCTTTGTGAAATTGCAAACGGGACGTTAGTTTTAAAACAGTTTCAGTGGCCATCTAACTTCTTAAGAAATTATATTCCTTTCTCAGTAGAGAAAGGCGGCCTACTTCAGTCCTGCTTGGAGTGGTCAAAACCTTCCTGCTCCACTGGTGGGGAACAGACTCATTCCAGGGGCTTCTGGCTGCTGTCGTGGAAGTCAACTTCAAGCAGGGTTTGGAACCAGTGCAACAGAATAATAGCTCCCAGAAACTTGAGAAATTTATGGGAAATGCCATGCCAAGAAAGGGCCAAAGAAAAAACCCTGAGTTGATCATCCACCAAAATGATACAAAGATGCACAGACACAAAAATAGAGATGCTAGCATCTACCATCCTCCCCCAGGGATGATTTATGAAGTCAAAGCTAAAATTTTAAAAAGCCGCCATTAATGTTAGGTTGTTTTTGAGAGGACATGCCCCTAAGAAGTGGCTGGAAGAATTCCTAAAGTGGATCGCACCAGGGATGATGGAATGAAGTTTGTCAAATCTACTGATTGGAGTAAATAGGTGACTGAGTCATGGTTTGCTGGGTTTTAATCCCAAAGCAAGAGCCTTATGAATTCTCACTATTGGTGAAGCAGACTTAGGTTGAGGAGGATAAAGAATGAATTGTAATGGCTTTCAGGATCACCTAATGCGGCTGGCACCAGAGGCATTGAGCAGATTCAGGAAACTAGAAGTTACAGCAAGGATGCTCCATCTTATTCAATTCTTCCCATGTTTGCACTAAATAGGATCCAAATCCTAATCAGGGACCCTGAGATACAGTTCTTCTTGCAGATTGGGCAGCAAAATGCAAGTAGGTTTCCTATGATGACAGTAGATTTGAAAGAACCCAACACAGGTGAGTCCGTGTAGGGATCACTCTTAGTATGCTTGGTCAAACTTAGAGGACCAGACATAGCCAATATTTGCTTCTGTTGTGGAGAAGAGGAACATCTCATGACAGTCTCTACCTCAAGATGTCTATTAGAGGAATAATGTTTCATTACATGAGAAAGGGGAACTGGAGGAGAGGAGGGGAGATTCTCAGGGGTGGGGGATGGTTAAATACTACATCTGACATGTTGGCCATCAGTGAGTTTTCCCATTCTTTGCTTCCAGTGTTTGTGGAAAGGACAATGATTAATTTTGGCAGAGGCAGCTGAATCTGACAGTTCCTCCTGTCAGAGATAGCTGACAGGGATTTTGATCTGCCCAGAATAAACTAGAGAAGTTGGGGGCAGCAGATGGAAAGTGTAATAGGCACACAGGCACAATTTCTTTTGACACATGGGCATTCATGGCCTCCCTCCCACCTCTCCTCCCAATCAAGGAGAATTCTGGCAATGTCATTTTGGTATTTATTATTTTCCTAGAGCTCTGTGGCCTAATTTACAGTGAAAGAAACTTGTGAGCCAAGATGGGTTAACTGAATTGGAAAGGATCTGTGGAGGAAGGGTCCTTCTCCAGAAAGGGGAAAAATGGAAAGGTAGTAGGTAAAAGGGAAATGGAAAGGGAAAGGCAGCAATCAATGCCCACATTTTGGGGATACCATAGCATATATAAAGAATGAAAGAGGCAGGTAGTGCTGGCTTGGGTAAGGAATTGCTTTGGGGCTTAAAAGAGGCAGATAGTGAAAGGAAAATAAGGAAATCAATGTTGATTTTTTATTGCAAGATGATGGTCTTTTGGATGCAATGATCCACAAAGACAAGTTTATATAAGCCCCAAGATTTATTAAGACCATGGAATCACACCTTGTGGCAAAGTAAAAGAGGCAAGAGAAACCCCCAGTTAACTTAAGAATTCGGTCATTACCAAATTACTTCCTCCCAGCATTAGTACTTGCTTCCAGGTTCACCTCCTCCTGTTTTCAGGAGCTGGGCAGATCATAGCTGAGCTGTGGGGCCAGCCTACTCCTGGTTCATCCTTATTCTTAGTGTGAGTTCTTTCAGAGACCGAACCCAAACAAGGAGTTTCATAGGCCCTCCCATCCTCAGCCAATCCCTGTTCCCTCAGCCAGTCAAAGTTGTCAAAAGCAACACTCAGCCTCTCAGCACACTCTCTACCCCTGCTCCTAGAAACAACAAATTCTCCCCAGAAAAGCAGCCCTGAACACCAGCCTGGCATTTCTGACCTTTCCATCTCCCCTAGATTCTGGCCTGGTACTCCTTCACCATCTGGTAAACGCTGATGCCTTCAAGCACTGTGTGTGTGTGTGTGTGTCTAAAATTTATAATATATTAATAGCTTAACATACACACATATAAATATATATGTATATATAACTATATAAAATATATATGATAAATAAATATATGTATATATGTGTGTGTGTATTTTAGAGTAGCTTTTCTAGTTGTTCTATTTAGGAGGGTTGTTTAAAATTATCTAAAGCTTCATTAATGGATGTGGAAGTCCCTTACCACCCCACTGTAAAGATGAGGCACAGAGAAGTTAGGTAACTTTCTCAAGTTCACATCACTGTCAAGTAGTGGACCCGGAATTCAACCCAGGGAGACCTGCACCACATCTGTTTTCTCAAGCATCTTCTCCCTACAAGGGTAATACACATTGCTTGCTGGTGATATGAGAACAAATCTTGGAAAATCCTGAGGAATAAATTTCTAACATCCACTCCAGTATTTCTACCAAAGATTATGAGAAAATAGCTCTGGGAATGCCTCATAGCAGAAGATTCAAAGGGCCAGCCAAAAATGGGAAACACCTTACATGGATAAATATTACATATTCACACGAGATATGCCAGTAAAAAAGATTGAGCTACCGAAACATGCAGCACACATTAGCCTAAAATACATTATTCTATTTTTTAGAGACTTTATTTTAGAGAGAGTGAGAAAGAGTGAGCAGGGGAAGAGTCAAAAAGAGAGGGAGAGAGAAAATCTCAAGAAGACTCAGCACTGAGCCCAGAGCCAGACACGGGGCTGGATCTCACAACCCTGAGATCATGGCCTGAATCAAAACCAGGAGTCAGAGGCATGACTGACTGAGTCATCCAAATGCCCCTAAAATACATTATTCTGAGGGGGGAAAAGCACCTTATTCTTTTGTGTTTTATGTTCCTTTTTTTATTTTTTAAATCATTTGTGAAAGTTCAATGTTTTTATCTGATAGGATTTCAAGGATTAGGGCTAATCTAATTCTGCTGATTAATAGTTTCCTTGTGTAATTTGTCATTTTGGATTGTGAGTTCACCTTAAGTGGGCTTTATCTATGAGAATCTTAAGGCCAGGTTGAGGGTGTTTCGAAGAGCACTTAGTTTAGTGCTCACTTCTGCTAGTATGTCACCTTTCCCCATTAGGCTTTTTATTAGAATCTCTCAGTTTATGGACTTTTGAGACTATGAAACTAGTGTAAATTCAAACTTCAATAGGTAAGTGTTAGGCCCATGGTTATGCTTTCTCAGGGAAGTCTAGTTTTGGACACATAGACTAGGTTGAGATGGATGAGCTTTATTGCAGTGGCCCTGTGCTAGAGAAGAGATTGTTTTGTTCCCACTAGGGAGTAGCTGGGAAGTTCATGGAGTTTCAGTTCCAACTTCCAACCTTGCTAGAGTCAAGACCTTAATCCTAGACCACTGTGGCCAGTAAAATCCATGTGTACCCAGGGCAGCAGCTGTCCCCTGCCACCACCAACACTCCCACCAAGGCAGTCCCCCTACCATGTCACTTTATTTACCTCATGGTTTTGGGTGACTGTGAATTCTTTCTTTTGCAGTCAGCTCAGCCTTTAAAAAGAGGTCAGTTATATTTTAGTCACCATTTTGAATTGGTATAGTGGGAGGGTTTTCTAATTTTCTGTTCTACAACAGTGCTTGTCAAGTAAGTCTTGGAAACGCTATACTCCTTGGAGAGTCACATCATCAGCCTGGTAAAGGAATAAGAAACTGTTTCTCTATCACTCCCTCATACAAAAGGAAAACCGAAACCCAGAATCTATCCAGATGGCTCAGCAAAGAACCTCCCATTGAGATAAATGTTGGTCCTATCTTTCCACGTGTGCAGCTTACACGTGTGCATGTCTTGGAGGGGTGCCAAATCCATCTCTGCCTCCGCAACCCCTCATCATGCTTCCTGGTCCCATGTACCACTTAAACTCTCATCTAGATCGGGTTCCTTTTGCATAAGCCCATATAGCATCCCTTAACTTCTCCCTTTGTAATTCTTATCCCACGTATTCATGTCCATTTTCCCAAATAAAATATAAACTCTCCCAAACACCCCACTCATCATTTGAAAAGTCTGGTATCTTGAGGATCAAATATAGCAAAGTCCAGAAGGAAGCCAAAAAGCATAGGGCCATGTGCATCGCTCCCTCTCTTGCCACCTGCACGTTCACGTGGCTGACATTTCTCGGTTGCTTACTCTTTGTGAGACAGGCAGGTGGCACAGGTAGATAGAATAAAGTCTCTGTGGCAAAGAGGCCAGCTCTCTAATCTCTCTCTTCTTAAGCACATGGCAAGATGACATATCTGAGCCTCCCTTTTGGTTAGGCTTGACCCCGTGACTTTGTGACTAGGTCCTTTTGTGGGAATGAGAAAAGAAGTAATGCGTGTGTGCCTCTTGGAAGCCTGACTTTGAAATCTCCCAGAAGAACTCTTCCATATGCTCTTCCCTTCAGACTGGTGGGATGAAAATGGCCATAGCTGCCTTCGAAGCCACCATGTTAGACAGCAAAGCCTCTCTTGACTTGGGTCCCAGAAAAACCTGCACAAAGCACAGCTACTGTTATTTGGGATGGCTAACCTGACCTAAGAGAAGCAGAAATAAAATTCTTGTTCTTAAAGCCTCTGAGATTTGGGAGTCTGTTAACACAGCCTAGACTAATAGCTATCAATCTTGAGAAATTCACATGTTCTAAGAAAGAATTCCTATTATTTTGGAATATGTTCCGGAGTTTTCAAGATTGGGGCAAAGCAGGGGATTGCATTTTGCAATTCAGGGTTTTTGACTTCAAAAGCTGCAAGTTTTGTTCCCACCAAGGATGCATGACTAAGTTCACCTATGGTGAGACACTGCATAATGGATAGTCTTCTCTATATAGACAAATGAGCCTACTGAGACATTCTGTCTGAGGGAATGACTGGGTGGTATGAAAGTTCAGTCATTTTCTTCTTAACTACACTTCCCTCTACCATCTTTCAAAAGTGGAAAATCCAATATCCATGGTTCATTCCCATAGGGGGTTTAAGAGAGTCACCTCCTCTCCTTTGTGCCTTTCCAATGCTATGGTGATAGGATTAGGTGTAGACCAGTCCTCTGAATGCCTTAGGAGACCAGGTCAGTCCCAGTGTCTTGAAGTATTAGCAGCATTCTTAACCATCTGTACCAGCCCTGACCACCTCCAGACCTCAGGGCTGAGGGAAACCTAAGAAGTGAGTGACATTGAGTTTCTATAGGTAACACAATGGCTATAACAAAGAGGACGTCTTGGATCTTTGCACTTGTTCTTGGTTTGAAGCACTTTCCGGAGCAACTAAAAGGCACCTGGTTTGCATTTCATCAAGTCAAAGAGAAGGATGGAAGGAAGGGAGGGAGGGAGGAAAAGAAAGAGGGGAGCAAACAGACTGGACAGAGGATGGGCACATGAAAATTATTTTTTTTAACAAAGCAGTATTTTTCACTGCCTAGGCAAATGACTTTTGTGAAAATACTTCTATGAAAAGCAATATACTGTTTTGATTTTACTCAGCACTATCATTAGGCTTGGATGCAAACAGAAGTTTACAATAAAATAAAAACATATATGATCAAAGACTGTATATAATTTTGTGATGAGGTGATTTGTAATTCAAGCAGTGTACTGCTTGAGACTCGTATTTTGATTCCCCATTCCAGATGGTGCAGATGCTCTCTGAAGAAGCAAAGAACACATGGATGAAGAGAAAAATAATTAAATATCACTGAGCTAAATAATTAAGACTATTACAAACAATATAAATAACAAATTTATAATGTATTACAATACAAATAAACAGCATTTTTAGTGTAAAAACTGCATTTGCACAAAGAAGCTATTTAGTAACAAATACAATGAAACTACATCAGAAACATGTGAAAATGATATGAGTCACACATACGCAGGGGCACAGTTCCCACGAAACTTGACCAAGAAGAAGCCATCTGAAGGCCATGTGCCGGTCTGAAACCACCAAAGGCCTTCTAACTAAATCTCCTGGTTCAGAAAAGCTGCTCAAAAGGTTGCCCCATCAAGGTTCATCATCATTTGGTTTTTCAAGAGGAACTGATCCAAAGAGGATCGAAACGTCAGACTAAGGTAAAGATACTGAACAAGAAGGAACTTTTCTGTTGGCACAAAAGATTCACATGAATACTTTTCAAAATGTTGTATTTGACAGGATGGGTCTGTTACGCACTTACAATACTGGCAGAAATAACACTTCAATACTGAGCTGGACAGAGATGAGTTGATAAACATTAGCGAAAGCACCAATCTTTCCCTTCTTTCTCTCCCTTCATGCCAATTTAACATTTTATACTGAAATCTTCGGTGGACCTTATTGTTCACATGTATTTGGGCTCTTTAATGTTCGCCATCCTGGAAAGAGCGTACAGGCTCCACTCTTAAAGACTTGGTCATAAAAAAACATAAAGGCTAAGTGCTCGCCTTTGAAGACATTTTTTTCTCATCCTTTCCCAAAGGTCTTACAGGATGCCGGCTCTGCAGACTTAACATATCCTCAAATCACGCAGCAGTGCTGTAGTTATCAACAAGGATTTGGGCCATAAAGAGGTCAAAATTTGACTTTCTCCCCTGCTAAAAGCCAACCTGGCTAAAGCTTGTTTACTTTTTATTACAGTCGTTAGTTTGGATTTCTTTTTTTAGTTAGAGAGGCCTGTGCTAACAGGGCCCTTACACACCAGATAAGGTGTAAGTATGCACCCGTGAGGTGAGGTTCGGGGAATGAGTGAATGAGTACTGCCTGTTACCCCATTCAGTGCTTAGACTTCAAAGAAAGAAACTAATAAAAGGTAGCTAGAAGTTTCAGATTTTCCCTCTCATCAGAGAAAAGAACCCTGCTCCAACTACTCACGCAAAACGCACTGCTCCCCAGTACAGTCTACGGTCACTTTTATTTAATTTTCCTAATTTTGATTTATATAAAATACTCTTCTATAATTAGAAAACTGATATTGCAACATAGGGAAGCATGATTATTTTTTATTTTTTTAACCAAAATCATGTTTCCACACATTTGACTTCTGGATTAAATAGATTATCTCCAGAAAAAAATCCATAAAAGCCTATTGAAATGTTAATCTAATTTCAAATTATTTTAGGTTGACTTTTTTCCCTTTAGTTTTTTATTCAGTAAATACTGGAAACAAACCTACAGGCCTCAAGTGAAAAGAAATTAAATTCGATGTGTACTTTTCCAGCCATTTAGTAAAAACCCCACTTTTTGCCAGGATATTAAAAAAAAAAAATGGTTCCTATAGCCACAGAAGCTTCAACTTTTAGTGGATCTTCTTCTCTAAGCTGTTTTCTCCTCTTCCTCCGATTTATTTTTTAAGTATTGTTGAGAAAGAACATACATTTCTCTTGTTATATAATTAGGTATTATTTGGGGTCCAGTAGAAAATTGGCCTTATGTTCATAAAAAGCAAAAATAGATTTTATTTCTTCATTCCTTCCCTTTTGGTCAAATACTCCACTTTAAAAAAATTTTTTTTTAAATATGAGGAGTGGGAAAGGGGGGAGGTATTATGCAGAAAAGCCAAACTACGAAAACTTTCTTATCCCATACCTCTGAACTTGAACTTAATGATCTTTGAAAACTTTGTTTCAGCTGATTATAAGAGAAAGAAATCCAGTGACAGAAGCACAGGCTCCACTCAGCAATGAACCAGAAAAGCTTTCCATGATCAGGGAGATGGAGCTGCCACCATCAGAACCATGGTGCTTGGGCTGAGGATGTGTTAAGAGACGTACATGGCAGGAGGGGCAGGAAATGAGCCAAAGTCAAGGTTTTCCCAGTCTGTCAGTTCTGTGATGGCCTCAAACTCAAGGTGCTGTTGCTGCGAAGAGAAAAACTATTGGCGACTCCTCATGAACCTCATAGTACTGGGGGATGAGACTGTCAGGTAACGGAGTTAGAAAGATGAAAAATAACCATCTCTAAAAATTGGACTCTGTCAGAATAAAAACTCCCTTTGTGTGAGGCTTGCAACAGGCCCATTCAGCCACTCGAGGGTGGAGGGTCTCAGCACCTCCCCCTCCTCTAGGGAGCCTGTGTTCAAAGTTAATACAAGGTAAGGGTTATCAAAACAGCCAGACAGGAGTATATTGCATATTTCTTTATAAAGATGACAGAAACTTTTTGAATTTCATAAACCTGTATTACTTGTTTTTCTGTCTGGACCCAAGGGGTGTAGGATCAACTTTAGACATCTTTCATAAGCTTGGAATCTAATTTTATGAATTTATTCTAAGACATAAATCAGGTAAGGCAGAAGTAGATGGATGGATTCTTTAAAAGAAATCGGGCCCCTTGGGTACTTTTAGTAGATTGAGTATTGAGAGATTTACAGGGATAAAATTCTTTACAAGATTAAGGAAGAAGGAAACGAAACCAAATCTTTCATTTCCAGATATTCACTTTCATTAATTCTTTCACCAAAAGCACATCACTGAAAGAAAACCAGAAATGGTTTTGCAGTTAATATTAAAGTGGTTCAAGAGCCAGGGAACCCCTTGAGATGGAAGCAAAACAACAAAGTATTCAAGTTCTCTTCACAAGACAACCTTGTCCTGGGCAACACTTAGGGCACTTCTGGCTTCAAAAAGAATATTGCTAAAGGAAACTTTTGGGGAAAAAAAAAATTACTACGTTTTGGCAAACAACAACAAAAATCTCTCCTGTAAAATCCCTGCTTCCCTTTTGAATCTCCAAAGGTTACAACATTTCATTCAAGACGCTTGGCAGTCACGGCTCCTTGGGCTTTGGTTCTGGATTATGTAAACCCTCAAGTCAGAATGAAGGCGGCTGATGGGAAGCGGCGGCTGCCGGAGGCCGCTGACTGAGGAAGTATTGTGAAGAGCGTGGGGCGCCTGCAGGCCCGTGGTGGGAAAGCTGCAAATGCTAAAGGTAAGAAGTAAATCCTAACAAAGGAGGTTCCGAGAGTTGGGATGGCGTCCAAGCTCTCTTCTATCATAAAATCCAGGGCCCTCGCGGTTTCTATCTCCGGAAAAGCATCTCCGTACCGTGGTGGCTGATGTCTCTTACAGTTTGACAAAAACGAATACTTAACACAGAAGACTTCTGCAAGAACTCCCATGCACTGTGAGGATGGTCGTGGTGCTTGGCTTTCGTGTTATGGCGCCTGCGGGGTGCTTTCCCTGGTCAGGACTCTCTAGCCTCAAGCCAGTGAAGGTGTGCCCATCCCAAGTCCCCGGGCAGATCCCCACACCCGGTTTGTTTCTCCGTTTCCTGATTGTCATGCCCGAAACGCTCTCATTAACCTACATGAGGCTCAATGCCAGAGACTACATGACTAGAGATCGCTTTTTTAAGAGAAGCTTGCTCATTCAGGAAAAAATAAGGATTTGATTTACACTGCAGACCCGAGGGAAGCGGACCTTCTCCTTCGGTCTGAATGCTCGGAAATACTGTCATTAGACCTATGGTCCCTTAGCGGCGGGCTGGCTTTTGCGCTGCCTCACTGTGTCTTCCGCCGCCTCAGTGTGGGCGGCGCTGGGCAGCTCAGGCAAGTCTTCCTCAGGCTCAGCTTCGCCCTCCTCCTGGGCCTCCCTCAGGGGCCCCTGGTCCTGGGCGTCATTCCTCTCCTCGTCCACGGGGGCGACCGAGCCGTCCTCCTCCTCGTCCTCCTCTACTTCGTCCTCATCAGCAAGGTCTTCTTTTTCTTCTTCGTCATCTACAAGGCTGTCCTTGTTTTCTTCTTCATTCGAATCATCTTTTTCCTCCTCTGCGTCCTGCGGCTGTTCGGCTTTGTGAGCCTCCTCTGACTTCCGGGTCTGCTCTGTGGAGGGAAGAGAAGGGAGCGTCCTCTCGATAAACTGATCACTCAGCAGGCCATCGAGTGTGTTTAGTCGTGAAATGAAGCCGGGGTTGGGGGGATGGGGGGGGCGAGTACGTGACCGTTTTCTCCACTCTGAAGCTGTGCTAGCCCACAGCACGGACCTCTGGCTGATGGTGTCCTACCTCCATCCGGGGCTTCCCTGATCGTGTCTGGAGATTTCCCTGACCCTGCTGACTTTGGTAGAGAACAGAGGGCAAGGGTTCCTTCATGCCTTATATTTGGTACCTTACAGAACACTCTGTGACCCACCCACTGGTCAGGTGATTGGTTGAGAAATGTGACTTAAGTCAAGCCAATCACAGGACTTCCCAGGAGCTTTCAGCCAGAGTCAAGGGGATAAGCCTTCTGTCTTCCCACAGGATTTGTTCAGCTGATAATATGCGAGTTAGGGTTGTTGACAGCCCCTGAATCAGCCACATAGAACCGGAAATCCAACATCCCTTGGGCTGTGCTTGAAGCCAGAACAACCCTGGATCTTGCAATTATGTGAGTTAATAAATTTTCCTAAGTTACTTTAAACTGGATTTCTGTGATTTTTAAGAATTCTAAACATAATATATTTTCTAATTATTTATGAAAGTCTCCAAGCCTTGACAACTTCAAGAACTCAAAAAACAGAAGCTTATTTAAACTCCCACATAAAATGCAACAATTATAAAGTCTCATAAAAGTCTTCACGCAAAGTCTCAAAACTAGGAATAAAAGCATGCAAATCCAAGGCCCTTGAGTCCCACAAATGGTGTGGGGTAGTGCAAGGATTTGGGAAGACTGTTCTTACAGGACTTAGGAGAGTTAATGGTACACAGTTGAGACTCAATAAATATGAATTTCCCTCCCTCATTCCAGTTTGAATGAAGGAAAAGGTATCAACTAACTGATGAAGGGCATACAGTTAAAGGGAAAAAACAATTGCCAAAATGAAGTATTCCCTAATTTAAGGAAGAAAAAAAAAAGAACTTTTGTTCAAATCTGATGTAGAGAATACATTTCAAAGAATTTGGTAGTGGTGATGGTTTGGACACCTACTGAATTACGGGGGAAGAATCTAGTATCTCTTTGAGCACAAAAGGGTACACCACAGAATTCCAAAAATACTCTATCACATGAGTTTGTCATACTTACCAGTGTGTTCAGATAAATGCTTTGGAAATGGTAGATAGAAACATTCTGATATTACCACCAGGACCTGGAGAGAAAAATGTGATTTTACAGTGACTAGATATTTATTACCAAAGAACCTCAAATGTAGGCCTTGGTTCTATAACCAGATATTCACAGACAATTAATTAGCAGTTGATCAAAAGTCTTCAAAAAAGACATGGATACAATTAAGAATCTCCTATTTTTCAAATGAAACAATGTAGGAAAATATTATGAATATATAACAGGAGTCAGGCGTCACAAAGTCAAATGTCTATAGAGAGCCCATTAAAAATAGGTATATGAAAATGGATACTCTGAGCCAAGCCTAAAATGGCCTTTTAAAAAAACACTCCTCTGGCCAAACAAAATTAGTCTGCATATGGCTGCCTCTCACCCATGGGTAACCATTGACTGAATAAAAGATGATGTCAGGGGCTAGAATTCTTAAGAGTACCATAAGAAATTTCTACAGAAATAAATTGTGAGAAAAGTCATTGATGGTATGAACTAAACCCTATTTTAGACAGTGATTGTCTTGGCTTCATCTTCAACCTTACTGTAGCATGACTCACTTTCTACTTGCTATAAGCATCCCTCTCCCTTTGTAAACTACAAGCTCCTTGGAGGCAGGTTCCGCCAAATCCCTGTTCCGTGCCGGGACTGGCATGGGTCACGGTGATGAGACTACAGATTGTGTCAAAAAGGGCACAGTTCTCTGACTGGAAATAAGCTGCAGTCATTCGTCACACCTTCCCCTACAGCACCCCACAACACAAACATCCACCCAGAGAGAAGCTACCTGTTTAGAAGGGCAATCCACTTCTTGTACCTAGCTAACTCCTGGACTGCGCCTTTACTTTGAATAATTGCAGGGCTTTAAAATAATACTACTACTTCATACATTAGTGTTTTAAAGGTGCTTTAAAATGTTAAAGAACCTAAAGAAGTCATAGTACTTTTGATTCAATTTCATAAACATCAAATGAGTACCCTACTTTGTGTTCAGAATTATTGCCATCTGTATGTTCATTTTTTACTCAAAATTTGGTTCATTAGGTTCCAGGTATCATGTCAACTTCTGCAGGGAGAAGATAAAAAAAAAAAAAAAAAAAAGGAAAAAATGGAGGTTTAATTATAAAGCAATATGGAACATGAATTCCATAAGAAAAAATGAATAAAGCACTTTGACAGATATTCACGAGATACAGATACGACAACCAGTTCTAGGTTTGGGAGGGATCAAGAATGGCCACTTGAAGGAGGCAGCTTTTAAGGCCATGGGCATGGCCCAGAGTGGATGGGTAGCACCAGCTGCCAGCTCTTCTAAGCTACACCAAATTGACCATCGGGGGGACCGCTCACCAAGCAGGGGTCCAAGCAAGTGACAACTCCTGCGAGATCTGGCTCCTTCCCCAGGGAGGAGCACGTGGGGCAGAGCCATAAGGCAAATGCTCCAGAGCAGTGGTCAAGCCTGGGGGTGGGGAGTGGGAGGGACACTCCTCCCTACAGGGAGGGTCGGTAGGGGCAAACACCCTAGGAGTCCAGGAGTCTGGCGCACACAAAAGGGATTGACTGCCTTTCCCTGAGGGTGCACTGAAGAGAAGGGGCAGTGATCTTTCAGCCTGGGGGCTGGAGATCAGGGAGCTGCCGATCAGGGAGCTGCCATTTGTTACTTTTTTTTTCATCCCCTAAAGTGGTGTGAACAGCCTTCAGGGAACAAAAGTCCCACAGAGCAAAGGGAAGGAGCTTCCACTGAGCCCTGCCAGGAGAGGTGCAATTCGGTGCACCAGGCCCCACCCCCAGAAGATTGGCAGGATCCTCAGCAAATACCAGGTTTACAGATGGCTCAGAACTGAAAACAAAACAAAACAAAACAAAACAAAACAAAAACAAAAACAAAACAAAACAAAAAAACTGCACTAGAGTAAGATAGTATACAGAATTAGAGGTTGGGACCTTTGTTTACAGGTGAAAAATAACATTTAGTAATATATTTTAGTTGTAACGAGGTTCAGTCAAGAAAACAAACAAAAATCCAAACTAGCAGCCTTGTTTTGATTTCTCATCTTTTTAAAATTAGGAAAAAGGAGGAAACAGAATAGTTAGGCTTATGTGGAACAGTAATTTGATCAGGAAATCACTCCTCTATGGAAAATACCATGCTCCTGCTGGCCACTGTGTAAGTTAAACTGTAGAAAGATTCATAGAGAGAAGAACTTCCAGAGACACCAGGACCAAGCTCCATACGATTACACACCTGGGCTCTGCTTTCAGCCCTCAGTTAATGGCAAAGGTGCCACAGAGCACAGAAGGCACAGCTGCAGACCTTCCTGAAGGCTAAAATTCTAGCTGTTGTGTACCTTTTAAAATATATATTACAGTTGTAGAAAAGGAGTCAGAGATATATGTTTGGTATTTTATGGAAATGGATTACCAGAAAATGTATGACTCTTACTACTTTGAAATCTTTATCCTTTTGTTAAAGAAAGCTCTCCTCCCAACTTCCTTTTCTATATCCTTTAATCACTCGTATAGTCTAGAATCAACTCTCTTCTTTCTTCAGGCCAAATCTTAACAACCTTCCTGGACTGATTATTTGAATCAAAGTTTCTGAATGAACTTAGGGCATAGGCCTGACCTGATTTCTTGAACTTAAAGTTAACCTCAAAGATAAAATTCAAAAACTCTTGATGCTGAGAAGACTTTCCAGTGGTCTTTCAATCGGCTAACACTCAACCTACGTTCTCTACAACTCCAACTGAGAACCACCCAGGATCTCATGGTGTTCCCCTTCAAAAGCCTCATATTCATGGGCTCTAAAATACACTGCTAGAAAAATCTAGCACCAGACAGTAGATGAAAGAAGCATATTTATATCCAGTCAGATTTATATCCAAAGTCAAATCCTTTTAGGCCAGACCATCAGGGTCACATTGGTTAGAAATAAGATTAATGTGACCTAATGAACGACATATATCTTGAATTCCAGTCCCACCTGTGGAGTTAACACCAGCAGTCAGATCTCAGATATAAGCCATAGCATGAAGTAAGCATGTTTGCAGTAAAATAAAATCAAGCCTCCTTGGCTTCTTGAAGTACAGCTTTGTTGTAACAAGTTATATATCAATATATAGCTATACACACACACACACACACACACACACACACACACACACATATATATATAAGCTATTGCTAACATTTTAAGCTTATTTTTAAGAAGGACTTACTAAAAAGCTGAAATGCATTATACAATGTAAGGATAGACTTTAAGATAATCTAACTTCAACGTCTGTCCTTTTATATAAATTCTTAGTAATCATCAATTATTCCTATCATACAGTATTTAGGGGCTTTGTGATTAATATATAGCATAATGGATTTTAAGAACTCCTTAATTAGAGTTTAAAACTTGATCAAATCAATCAAGTATGGATAAAAAGAAAGATTAAAAATTATGTAAAAGAGTAAAACATTGCCAAAACACTTACAGTTGCTTATGTACTTAAATAAACAAATTTATTATTTTAATTCTTACCCAAAACATCTATGGAGAAAATGCACAAATACCTACTAGGTACTAATTTTCATACTTAAAAAAGACGTGGTAATGTGCTTTGCATCTTATTTTCTTTCCCATAATAAGGACTGTGTTTGTTATGTACCTTATCTCACAAAATCCACCTTAGGATAACCAGACTGTATGTATAAGCAGCAGGTCAGGATTAAAGGTTCAGTTGGGGGATATGAGCAAGAAAAAATCACCTTGTTCTCTCAAGGAACAAATTCACAGATTTGGCCTCATCACCACAGTGTTCCAATCAAGGAAGCAATGTGTGAAATCACAGCTGACTTGGTTGCCTTGGAAACTGACTAGGCAGCACACATCTTCACAATATTTTAGGTTAGTATTAGGAGATAATAATTTAATGAACTTTCCATTATATCTCAAATTACCACTGGAAGTAGTATCAAAAAAGTAACTTTAGATTATACACAAAATGATACTTGTTTATGCACCTTTTCTTTCTTGGCTGCTTTCTAGTTTTGCATAAAACCCATGTGGTTTTAAAGAAAGAGAAAAAATGGCATTATCTCTTACCAGACCCAAAAAAAGGCCAAAAATCAAGGTGGCCAGGACGAAAAAGACATAAGAACACCAAGCAGGAATTCCAAGGGTCACTGTGAAATAGTTGTGAAGATGCTGTAATCAGAAGGAAAAAATATTTATTAATTACCAAACATGTTTGAATCTCCCTCTCTTGCTAGAACTGAAGTCTGCTAACTGTTTCTAAATGTATGAGTTCCCACAAAGTTCACCCCATTTGCATTTATGTAATTCTTCAAGGAAAAGTCAAATTTTACAACATTAAAAATTGGAGGGTACTACTAATCAAGGTCATATCTATTAAGAGTTATATTTCTTTGTTCATGATCTGGTAGAACTATGGCAGAATTGTTTTTCTAGACCCTTCTTTCATCATGACAGATTCTTTTTGGTCATTCTCCCCTAATAATTCCATATACCTCAATTTTTACTCATCATGTGGCATCCATAAAAAAATTAAATTTCTTTTTAAAGATTTTATTTATTTTTTAAATAAACTTAAAAAAAGATTCTAAAGATCTTCTTGTCAATTTTTTAAAAAAGATTTTATTTATTTATTTGACAGAGAGAGACACAGTGAGAAAGGGAACACAAGCAGAGGGAGTGGGAGAGGGAGAAACAGGCCTCCTGTCGAGCAGGGAGCTGGATGCAGAGCTCCATCCCAGATCATGATCTGAGCCGAAGGCAGCCGCTTAACGATTGAGCCACCCAGGTACCCCACCCTTTGTTAATTTTTATGTGGAACTAAATTACTACTTACAGAACATCAATCACTTAAAATGTCTCCATACTGGGGTGCCTGGATGACTCAGTTGGTTAAGCGTCTGACTCTTGATTTTGGCTTAGGTCACAATCTCAGGACTGTGAGATGGAGCCCTGTGCCAGGCTCTGTGATGGGCATGCAGCCTGCTTATGATTCTCTCTCCTTCTCCCTCTGCCCCCCTCCACCCCCACTCCTTCTCTCTTTAAATAAATAAATAATAAAACAAACAAAATGTCTCCATACTTCCTTTTCCTAATCAGATGATTTCTCTACCCTACCCATCCTCAATAACTTGCCTAAATCACCATAAAGCTGAAAATATACTAAACAGAATAAAGTCTTTCTAGTTCATTCATTAGGAATGAATGAGATTCCATCAGTCTTTGAGTACAGCCCACATCCCTTCATGCTTACTATTCCCGTCAAATACTTAAAAAATGAGTGAAGAGATACCATCTTTGCTGAAAATTATTTACATGCTAACTCATGCAGGTATGAACCTACTAGTCTGGCATGAAGGCCCACTTGAATTATGGACCTGCAGCAACCATGCTTCACCATGATGGCTTAGTGATCATCTGTGTTAGGCCCTTACAGCTCCAAAACCAGTCATTCACTATAATCCAAGCATTTACTGGGCCCATGATGAAATGGCTCCAAGCTAAGTGCCACCAGCAAGCAGAGATAATAGAACGACTTACCTAGAACTGATGAGGTGGATGAAAATGACTCCTAGTTTCTATTTTAATTTAATATTTCTCAAAACCCAAATTACTCAAGTATCTCCCATTGGTTTCTCAGTTTATAAATGTTAATTCAATTAAATAATGTATTTTATTCTGGCTTAATTCCAAATGATAAACCAACAAACAAAAAAGCTTGTTAATGGTCTAGAATAATCTGAGCTCTCTTCTCTCCAATTTCTTATTCAGTAAAAGACATAGATCTAAAGACTCAGCAAATACTTTATATATTCATATATGCCAAGTGTTCAATAAATATTTATTGAATTGAAAAAAGATACTAGCATATCCTTCAATTATTCATAAGAAATGCAAACAATTCGTGATTCGTAAAACTATCATCCATTCATCCATCTTCTGTTGATGGCATTGGTCATCATTTTATCTTTAGCCAGACAATTATTTATTAAGAGTAATCTAACATTCTGCAGCCCAGTAGGCAAAAAGGTCTTTGGGATATCGAAAGGCTGCTTCATTCAGATTCTGTTCAGTGTAAGTTCTAAAATGTAGCATGCATTTCTCCACTTTAGAAAATTCTATGTATACATAGTTTATACTTTTCTTGATGACTCAGTGCCACCATCAGGATTAAACTCAGAAATGTGCCAAAGAATTAAAAGATATAGAAAACCAGTCTGGCTTTGTGCTGACCCATAGAGGTGTGTATTCTGGAGCTTGATTTATAAATAATATCCATCCATATGGCTGGAATGAATAACGTCCCATTCTAAGTCCTGCATAGTGTCTCACACCCTTTCTGCAAAATAAATGATTAAAGTAACCCTTTAGAAATTTTCTAAGTTATTTTCTGGAATTCAGTAAGTTATATGACTTTGAATCATTGCATTCTGGGTCACACACTTCTTAGTGGATTCAAAATGTCCTCTTACTGTAGTGAGTTCCACTTCAATTATCTCACATCAACTTACTCTTTAAAGATCTATGTGAGCCTCTTAGAGAAACCCTGCCATCTTGTGGTCTTTTAGTTGATTAATACCAAAGCCTCATTAACCAAGTTGTGTTTTCACAACTGCAGACATAAATCTTTATCTGTTTACTTTGTCAGAGTTCACAGTGGTTTTAGAACACCTTTAAGAGTGTTGGGGTTTGCGGCATTAGGTACATGAAGTCTTGTTGTATATACGTTTTTGAGTAATAACGGATTCAAACTGATCTAACTCAGTTTTAGATTCCCGTGTTTTGTTTAACTGCCAGGCAAAGTGACAGTTTTCACTTGTAGAAAATACTGATCCTTATTCAAAATTATATGTGCTCATTATAGGGAAGTATCTTACTCTGCTTCCTTAAAATGCACAAAAATATCACCTAATGGGCCTGACAACTTACACAGTACCATTGTAATAGATAATGGAGTTAGAGGTAATTTTTGGCTACATACAGATTTGAGTGAGAGACTAAATGAAAACACCATTACAGTAGAATAAATGAGAAGAACATTCTACCTGGTGGTCAGTTGGATTTAAGGAATGGAGCAAGGCCAAAGCATCCATGGACAGAGGTAGAGCTTTCTCTCTCCAGGGAGCCCAGTATTCCCTCTGGGGACGGAACTACTGAAGGTCAGATTCAATGCTGTCCAGGGGCACTCACTCAGGGACCCCAGTGCTGCATAGTCTCATTCAGAGCTGGGCTGACCCTAAATGACAGAGAACTTTTTGGATTTAGATCCCACCAGTGTCACAGAATATACTCTGAGGAGTTTTGGGACAAATCCAATATCCCTTTCAAACACAGATCAGAATCCTCAAAATATCCTCCCTGTGTGGGAGCAGCTCAGAAAGACTTTCTCTAGTAATAGCCAAGGGTCCAGTTCACCTTCAATGTTTTACCCTTTCAACACTTGCAACAAGACACAACTTTGCAGCCTCCTGTGGGCATTAAGGGAGGTATTCTGTGGGTGTACAGCATCTCACTGTAATAGGGTTCTAGATCATTTTACAAGGAAAAAGCCTCAAAACAGTAAGAGGAGAGATGCCACTATCTAAAATACAACGTTTGGGGGAGCTTTAAAATATATTCTTGTTAAGTGTTGGTCTGGATGTGGAGAAAAAAGAACTATCGTGCACTGCTGGTATGAATGCACACTGGTGCAGCCACCTTGGAAAACACTATGGACGTTCCTCAAAAACTTAAAAATGGAATTACCGTGTGATCCAGTAATTTCACTATGGGGTATTTATCCAAAGAATATGAGAACAATAATTGGAAAAGATATATGAATCCTATGTTTATTGCAGCATTATTGACAATAGACAAATTATGGAAGAAACCTAGTGTTCATCAACAGAGGAATGGATAAAGAAGATATGGTATATATGCACAATGGAATATTAGCCATAAAAAAGGAGATCTTGCTATTTGCAACAAGGCGGATGGATCTAGAGTGTATAATGCTAAGTAAAATAAGTTAATCAAAGACAAATATATGATTTCACTCATGTAGAATTTAACAAAACAAACAGAAAAAGAGAGACAAACCAAAGAGCAGACTCTTAACTGTAGAGAATAATGGTTAACAGAGCAGAGTTGGGTGAGGGTATGGGTGAAATAAGTCATGGGGATTAAGAGTACACTTTTCATACTGAGCACTGAGTAAAGTATACAATTATTGAGTTACTATATTGTACACTTGAAACTAATATAGCACTGTTTGTTAATTACACTGGAATTGAAATTTTTAAAAAAGTATTCCACTTTGAAAGAAACACTGTTATTCTCCAGTCTAAATACTCATGTCCTTAAATCCTCATGATGAGGTATTTATAAAGTCTTAAATCTTCTCCACCACACAGACTATCCCCGCAAGGTTGCATCCTACCTTATGGTCTGTGTCCTTGAATAACAACAGTGGCACTGAGGTGAGGGAAGTTACATACTATATTATATTAGCTCAGTGAACAGCACAAATTCACCAAATCAAATAAAATAATACTGAAATGCATTCAGATGCTAAACCTAGTTAGCAAAATACACATTGTACAACCTGCCATTAATCCTGCTATCAGCCTGGATTTTAAAAAAGTAAATAAATAAAAAGAAAAAGCATTCCTTATTGACTAGTGAGAGGTAAAAAGTAAAATAATGATGACAATGATGATTAATGCATACAACTAACAGGAAACAGCTACCAAGTACTGACTAGGTGCCAGGTTCTATGCTAAGCACTCAACATGTTCTGGTGACAACAGTTTACAGCAGGTAAAACTCATGAGTTCAGAGATACACACAAAGGGTGGAGAATAATGAGTTGTCTCTCTGGAAGAGAGAAAGAGAATACCTCCCTACACCATTGTAGCCAACTGTGAAAGAAGATGAGAAGACAGAAAGGCTGGAAAGTCTCTCCAAACAGGGGCCACAGACAACATGTCAGCCCCAAGATTCCGAACCCTGACAGCGGCACCAGACTCAGGGACAGTGCTCGCCAAGTTCAATCTGTGCACCGCTTTCTTGGCATTCGCCTCACCTTGTACTATCCTTCAGATCATTAACATTTTTCATTAAGATGAGTAACTTCTTTTAAGCTGAATTTCAAAGAAATTTGATATTGCTACTATAAATATAAAATCAGTGCTGATTCCATATCTAGAAGATGTCTATCCACCTTTGAGAAACTCCTTAAGCTGTCTTCCAGCCACCAGTGACTCTTATGAGGTAGGCAAATGTCAAGACTATATATGAGGATGGGTGTTAGAGCTAAAGTGGCAGTGACTTCTACAAGTTTATATAAAAATTAAAACACATCAGTGAATACTATCACGACTGGATTGGAAAGACAATCTGAATTTTAGTGCTGGATAGAACATATGAGATTATCCACCCTTCCCCCACATTGTGGTACAAATTACCTACTAAGGATCACTTGGATTCCAGGTGACAGCAGGAAGCTTGCAGGATCTGGCTTATAACACAGTACTAGGAACTTCTTCACCTTAAGGGTTTAGTCAAGCAAGAACATATGGGAGGTTGGTGTAGAGTTAAGGAAGCCAAATGCAAAATACAACAAAACCCCTGAGTTCATGGGAACTCAGCTGTGTGGGTGTCTCCTCACCAAGCAATTCTGACATCCTGAGGACAAGCTCTTATTTCCAGAATGCCAGACCCAGCAAGCTAGCTTTACTCCTACAGCAGAAACTCAAGGACTTTAAGGACTAGTTCAGTAGGCTCATCTTATAGATATTACTCTTGTTTTTACTTTATCTTTTTCATTACAGAAAAAAAATTAATACAGACAAAGATAAGAGATTTAGCTATAGCCATAATTTCAGTATCAGAGATAGCTATTGTTGACATCTGATTAATCTCCTTCCAGGCACTTTCCCGTAGACACATGAAAACACCACACAAACATAGCATTACAAACACTGCTTTGTTACCTTTCCCCCCACTTAATAGCATGCAATTTTCCCTATAGAAGTATTATGCCTAACCAGCCACCCAACCAGGGGAGGCTGTTGCTGAAGAAACACTGACTTCTGTCTGTTTATGTATCCACAACATCACAGTAGGATAAGAGAGATTGTGGATGGGCATCAGTAACCTCGCCTCACTGGCATTAGCTACTCTGTGTCTTTCCCTCTTTCTTGTTTGGCTCTTTGGACCTTCTCTCTTGGAGACCTTACACTCATTTGGTTCTAGACATGTTCTTTCCCTCTCTCTCTTTCTCACCACATGCTATGTCTCTTTTGTTCACTGTTAATATAGTTGCACTGGAGTTTTATATTGTTTAGACATGAGTTACAAACAGATTATCTTCCCCACAATGATACATTCAACATTGATGGAAGGATCCTGGGCAAGGGAGAAGGGCTGGCTAAATACGCTGAGTGAGCTGGGTAGTCAGCTAGAAGGACTTTCTCGGTAAGTGGTTCTTTAGATGCAACGAGGCAAGACTGCACCTCGAAGTTGAAGTGGAAACCTGACAGACAACTGAGGATTGGTTCTCACCAGGCTTGAAATCACGTTCCCTGTGAGTAAGAGGACAAGGTCTAGATTATAGAAACAGGTTGTGAGAGCCCTTCCCAGAGATTTCATGGAAGCTTGGAAACTTGTTTCTAAGAAAAGAAGAAACTACAAAGTTGTCAAGAGGCTTGGAGAAGCTAGATGCTGATACAGAGGGTGATACCAAATTTCTCTCACAGAGTTTTAAGGTAATGAATACACACACATGGAGAGATCAAAATAATCTACTAAGCTACCATTTATGTTCCTTTAGTCATATTACTCCCTGCCACACACACACACACACACACACACAAACACACAAAACCTACAGTTAGGGCAAATACATTAGTAAGGCCAATAAATATAAATGGACTAAATTTATCATTTAAAAGAAATACTTCTTGCTATATGCATTTTACAAGACTCATTTATAACATAACAAGAATGAAAAGGTTGAAAGTGGGAAAACATTCCAGGCAAAAACTGACCAAAAGGAAAAAATATGGTATTAATACTAGATAAAAGTTACTCAATAGAATGTAAAACCTAATTGTTTTGTGTATCACATTTAACAATTTATCCTATAAAACTATCTTCTTTTGGGGGAGCCTGGGTGGCTCAGTTGGTTAAGCCTCTGCCTTCAGCTCAGGTCATGATCTCAGGGTCCTGGGATCGAGTTCCACATCAGGCTCTCTGCTCAGCAGGGAGCCTGCTTCCCCCTCTCTCTCTGCCTGCCTCTCTGCCTACTTGTGATCTCTCTGTGTCAAATAAATAAATAAAATCTTAAAAAAACAACAACAACAACTATCTTCTTTTGTTCCCTATTTAGTTATCTGGAAAGACATTCTAAGTATACATATGTACATAAACATCATATATACTCTACTTTTCAATCACTAAAAAGAACATCTTTATTGGGGTATCTGGGTGGCTCAGTTGGCTAAGCATCTGCCCTTTGCTCAGGTCATGATCCCAAGGTCCTGGGATCAAGGCCTGAGTCTTGTCCCTGTCCAGTGGGGAGTCTCCTTCTCTCTTCCCACTGTCTCTCCCCACTAACCCGTTCATGTTCTCTCTCTCTCACTCGCTCACTCTCAAACAAATAAATAAAATCTTAAAAAAAACAAAAGGAAGAACATCTTCATTGGTTATTCAGAGATGGTTCATATTCTATTCTCCAAATTGCCTTTTCTTTGCAGTCTGATGCATACACACAGAATCTGCACACTGCCCATGGCTGGAGCACTGTGTGTATAAAGATAAAACACCCACTCCTGGCCTTGACGCGACAGTGCCGCACATTGTAATTATTTGCATGATAAAATGAAAAACTGTAACTCCTTATCAAACTCTTGTTTATCAAGGCACAAAATGCCAAGTTATATGAGGTCAAAGCAATTATTTCTCTCCCCAGATACTATATTTGAAAATATACCTCTTTAACAATGCATGAAAGTTATGACCAACTTCCATCTAAGCTCTTCTTAAACCACTATACAAATTCATCTCTTGACATGCACTTATTATAGGTTCCATGCTAAGAACTTACTCTTAGGATTCCTGACATCCACCTAGAATGGTCATCCTGTTGAATTAGACATTATAAGGCTATAAGGTTCTCAGATGGCTATCAGAATAAATGACTCTGTCAACCTTTAGTGTCAACATACTGCAAAAGGCAAAATCCTTACTCTCAATTCCCAATTGGCAATTCATAATTCTCAAACCCTGAATAAACTTCTCATCAGTGTTAAGAAAACAGTAGAAGGAAATCATATGAAACTCATACTATCTGGAGAGAGGGGAAATCCCAGTTATTTTTTAATATCATACACAAATGCAAAAAAAAAAAAAACAGTTAACAATCTTTAACTAAGAAATACTGAATCCAAGTGACAAACCTAGCTTCTGTTAAAAAATACTGGAGTTAGTATTCTATCTTACAAGGAAGAAAATAAAATATAACTGAAAAACTGGGACCCAAAAGACCATTCTTAAATTTCCCTAAACATATAACAATGTGCATGAGAAACAGAAGAGTCTTCATGAACTCCTTGAATATTAAGTTCCAAACAGGGCATCATGACTTAGAATCATAGCCTTGAAAAGACAAATATAAGGACTCACTTCTAAAGACTTTTTGAAATGCTTTAAGGATATATATTTAATTCCACAGCAAGTTTGTTAAATTTGGCAGAATTTACCCCACCCTACACATAAAGGGAAGTAAAAGATTATGTAACACATTCTTAAGATTATATAATTGTTCAACATTTTTAACCTAAATAACAGTTCTAACTCACTGAAATGACTCAGTGAAATGATAAAATTGCTTATAGCAGGGGCATTTAAACTTCTTCTTAAAGGGCCAGAAAGTAAATATCTTAGGCTTGTGGGCCACGTGGTCTAAGTCAGAGCTAGTCAACGCTACCACTGTAGCATGAAGGCAGTTCTAGATCATAGATAATGAATGAACATGGCTGTGTTCCAATAAAACTTTACTTATAAAAACAGGTAGCCAGCCCCCAAGCTATAGTTTGCAGATCCCTGATGCACAGAATCACTTTCAGGCTTAGATAATCTTTGACCTATAGGGAGATTCTAACAATGGGAAAATAAGATGAAGTTAAACCACATAAGCCCTTTCAGCTTTAATAAAGGGACTCACCACTGATCTAAGAAAATATGACTGATACAGTAGTTATGGGTCTTTGTTCCAATTTATGCCCTTCTACACAGGGACACAATTCTACTGGAGACCCCACATGAGAGCAGTTGTGTGGCTTAAGAAGAAAAGTGACATTATACAAGTATTTGTAAATGTTTACTTTCCTATTGTTTAGAAGCTACATTTTTACTCTTTAAAAACCTGTCTGCGAAGATAGTCACAAAAAATATATTTAAGATTACTCACCCATATCTTGCCAGAGATACTAAAAAGACCAGCCATTCCAGACATCCTAAAAGAAAAATGAATAAATGAAGAGAAGGAGAACCACTGGTGATGTATACTATGAAAAAACAAGGGGCGCCCGGGTGGCTCAGTTGGTTAAGTGCCTGACTCTTGATCTCAGCTCAGGTCTCGATCTCACAGCTATGAGCTCAAGCTCTGTGTTGGGCTCCATGCTGGGCGTGAAAACTATTTTAAAAACAAAGAAACAAACAAAAAATAAAATAAAACAAAACAAAACAAAAAACCCCCAAAACCAAAAAACCTCAGGTCACAGGGATCTGCCCCTTCACTTTTTGCAATGTTTTCTTCTCTCCTGGATTCACTGTCATTCACATAAAGGGTCTTCTCCAACCTCTCCTCCTAAGAGCCATAGTCTTCATTTCAATTCCTCTGTTATAAATATTCAACCCCCTGGCCCTTTCTCCCTCCATTGTGCATACCTGACAAAAAAACCCAACCTTGGGTAGCTGCAGGTCTCTGGGGAAAACCACATGACCAGCTGATTGCTCTCCCTTCCCAGTCACAAACCTCAGGGAGCACTCAATACTGTATTGTTTTAGGTTCTACCTGAGATGATAGCTCACGTCTTTTCCCTCTCTTCAGACCTTCCACACCCTCCCCCTTTCCCATGCCTGCTCAGCTAACAAATACTCCTTGTACAACACTGCAAAAGCAGAAGCCACCATGTGATCTCTCTTATCTTCCCACTACCAAATCTGAGCCTGGTGTACACCTGATCTGCCTCCTCCTGTTACGACAGAGAAAGGAGATCTGCCCTAACCACAGCCTAATTCCTCCACTTGTGCCATGGATCCCATCCCTTTGGTCTTGTTAATGACTTGGCTCTTTCTGCCATCCCTCTTCCTGCGTTAGCAATTTCTCCCTTTCTGCGGGATCATTTTCTTCTGCACAAAAACATGTTCTACCCTCTCTTTCTTTTAAAAAGTGCATTCTTGGACCTCACATGGCTCTCCAGCTTCACAAACTTCTCCAAAGAGTAGTCTGTGCTTACTGTTTCTTCTTCCTCACTGTACCTTTAACAGGTACAGTGCAACAGCCTTCTGATTGTCTCACCTCATCCATTGGTGCCTTCTCCAACCTCTCCTAAGAGCCATCTTCTAATTGTATGCACTGATATATCCAAGTTCCAAATCAAGGCTGCAGACCTGTATGATCCTGCTCCTGCCTGCCTCTCATTCTTAGTGTATTCCACTCCCCTTCCCCTTCTCTGTGCTCAATGTTACCCATCTTTCTGCTCTTCAGTACCATGAGCTCTTTCCCAATGGGGGCCTATATAGCGTGTGCTATCCCCATTGTTGGAAATACTCCTCCCCACCCTCTTTACCCAGCTAGGTCATTCTCTCCTTCAGTTCTCTCTGCTGTTCCAACTCTCATCCGATAGAGGCCCATGCCTCCTGCCTTACTAAAGATTTGTCTGTTTTTAACAGTAGTTACCCAGATTAAGATTCTTTATATCCCTAGTTTTTTTTTTCCTTAATCTGTATTAATTTAAGTTACCTAAAGAGAGCAGGGGGACCAACTCTGTCTTGCTTATTGTTGAATATCTAGTACCCAGAGCAGCATTTGGTATAAAACCAGTGCTCAAATATTTGTAAAATGAAACACCGGAGGTGAGGTGCTTTATTTTTTTAAAGATTTTATTTATTTATCTGAAAGATAAAAAGAGCACAAGTAGGGTGAGGGGCAGAGGGAGAAGCAGACTCCCCACCCAGCAGGGAGCCTGATACGGATTTTGATCCCAGGACCCCAGGATCATGACCTAAGCCAAGGCAGATGCTTAACCAACTGAGCTACCCAGGCACCCTAGTGAGCTGCTTTTAGAGTAAGCTCTAGATTTCCTGGCTATTACACAAATGCTACTGGATGATTTATTCCTTAAATATTGCATACGTTGATTCTATTTCAACAGGGATATTCCCTATTCTTACATATACTAATATAAACAACTACAATTATGACAATTCATTCTAAATTAAAACCAACTGTTAAAAAAGTTTGCATGGTTTGGCCTTATCTACTTCACCAATAATTACACAGTTTGACATCACGGACAGAAGTTACCTCCATCTGTGTTCCACCAGGCAGCTAAAGACACCATAGGTTTTATTTCCCACATAAATACAATAGCAATTCCTTCATAAACTATAATTCAAGAAAGAGTTAACTCTTCTATCTTATCAATAATTTAAACAGAAGAAAGAATGGCAAATGTTATTCAATATCATATTTTATAAAGAGAAAATAGTTAATATGGCTTAGTACAAAAGTTGGAGGAAAGGCTTTTGTAACCTACCTGAATTTGGATACTTAATTCCCAGTGTGCTAACAACTAGCTGAAACATGTGGGTCATAAAACCAGAAACACAACATTAGCCAAACATGGTCATGTATAGTCTGGGTAATCAGAACTGAATATGAAGAAAAATATAGACTTGCAAGGCCTATGGGCTGTTTAAGTTAATATCTCCCATTTTATAAATAATACTTTGTCATAAGAAAGATAAGTTACGTCAGAGAAGCTGGGGATTTCCAGCCAGTCAGAGGCTCCACTGATTGCCATTTCTTCTCTAAGATATAATTTTGCAGGTCTTCATAGACTCCTGGGCCACGGTAACGGCGGAATATCCCATCCTTTGCACTATAAATTAGAAAAACAAACAGAGAATAAATCCATTAAAATAACAAGTGTTACAGATAATAAAAATTAAAACAAATACTAGTTTTACATGTGAACTTCACTTTGAATTTTCACTTGACTCGAAGAAAAAAATTATATTTAGGCATAAATATTAATCTATTACAGATTAGAAATTTCAAAACAGCAGGCATTACGCATTTTATTTTTATCACTGCACAATTTAGGACCATAAGCAAAGTTCTTGGCAGTGTCTAATCTACCAAGTTACTTTTTATTATTTTTGCTATCAATTATTTCAATTTTTCTCTTACAATGGCAAAAGAGCAATTGTTATCAAGCTTTAAAAACTTGTATCCAGCTTTCCAAATTTATGTTATTCAAGCTCCCCACTGCCCCACCTCAATTAACAAAACACCTTGTATTCTCACAGGTCCCCCAGTTTTTCTCTGACTTTCTCACCACAGTCCAGCTTCCTGAGGGAAGGTCTGCACTGGCCATTTTCTCCCCATGTATTATTCATTCAGTATTCTTGTGATCGGCGGTTCTGCTTCCACAACTCCATAGAAACTGCTAGTACTGGGGGTCTCCAATGGCTCTTCAATGCCATATCCATAAAGCACTTTTCTTTGTCTGTCATCAGCACTGTCCACTACTAAACATCTCTTCGTTTCTCCTTTCCATTGGCTTTTATGACATGAGCTCCCTTGGCTTCTTATTACTCCTAGCACCCCTGCTCAGTTACTCACTACCCTGTCTTCCTTTGCAGATGTCCTAATGTTGGTCAACCCCAGGTTCTATCCTTGACCTATTTCTAGTCCTATTGTGCATGTTCTCCCTAGATGCATTGCAGTGTTTGTCTACCTCAATGCTGAGGAATCCCCAATACATCTCTCCAGTCGAGATCTTTCTTCTGTACTTGAGATCCTGAAATCAAACTATTACTTAAACTTCTCCATTTGGAATTAACAGCCACTTCACACTGTCTTCTCCATCCTGGCCTCTATCTTCCAAACTTCATCTTATTCTAATGGCTCCTCAATAGCTTTTATGAGTTCTACATGGCCCATTGGTGTTCATCATAGGCTCTTCCTTCCTTATCGCTAAGTAGTCACCATGTCCCAGGGATCCCACCTCCTAAGTATCTTCCCTTTTCTCTTCCCCCATCACTACCTGAGCCTCACTAGCCTTATCACCCAAGATGATCCAACTGCATCCTACGGGCCAAAACCAGTTACAGTCCTCAGAAGGTATCTCATTTTCTCCCAGCTTTCTCCATGATAACTCCTATATCTGGAAAGGGCTTCTCCACTCTGTCTGCTTAACCCAATTCCTACCTTTCGTATTACCAGAGAAATCTTTTTTGATACCCCCCACCCCCTCCTACTCACTGTCTGACATTAGGTATATTTTCCCTGCTGTACTCTGGGCACACCTCTCCTCTACCAGCTATCATTCACTGCACACCAGTGCACACTGCACACTCTCTTCAAATGTTCAACTGAATAAGCAATGGTTATGGAAAACAACTTAGAATTCCTGATACTGTTTTTGAATTTCTTCTAATGTTCTTAAGTTTCTAATCAGAAAATTATTTAAACTTACTGAAAAAATGCTGGGAGAGTAGTGACAAAGAAGCGGCCACTCAAACCTACAAGAGGCATAAATTAAAAAAGTTACAAGCCAAATTCAGACTACCCCAAGTACCTGATTTACATTGTAAGAACAAGCAGCCTTGAGCTTATTTTCATGGCCACATTATTAAAATTGTTCCATTTATTTAATCATATTTACCTCTTTTCTTTTTACTTAAAGAAATTGTATTTTTATCCATTTTTATTTACTTACCACTTTCTGGTTACTGACATATAATTTGCTTATTTTTTATGTATTGCACTAAAGTTTTCTGGCTTGTGCATTGCTTAGAATAGTATGGCGGCTGAAAGGACAGGTTGTAGAGTCATGCAATCTGGATTAAATACTAAATTCTCCAGTTACTAGCTTTGTGACCATAAATACATTACTTAAGCTTTCTGTAAAATGGGTATATGAAAGCCTGCCTGAATCATTCTCAAGTGAGATTAGATCAGTTATAGGTTTAAAAAGAATGAAGAATATGAAATAATACGATCATGTATAATCTTTTCACACTTATAAAATTTGTAATTTCTGTCAAGGAAGTCTATGTATATTAAACAGATTTTTTTCAATTTGTCTCAGCAAACCTTTACTGAACAATAACCACATATCAAGGGCTATGCTAGGTACATGTGAAGATAAGGATAAATAAAACACTTAGTCATTCATCAAATATTTACTAAGCAACTTCTTTGTTCCAGGGACTGTGACAATGGCTCAAGACATACAAAGCAAAAATGAAAACGTGCAATCTTTATTTTTACAGAAGTTATAATCTAGTGGCAGAGGGGGGGAATTTAATCAAATGATCATGACCAGAAACAGAGATGGATGGTATGAGGGAAAGGGGCATGCAACAAAAACCTGCATGACACCAGGAATAAAGAATAGATCTCTGCTCTTTACTATTAACTAAATAATATTTATGTGGGCACCAAGAGTGAGTCAGTCTAGTTCGGCAAAAAGAAGGAAAGCTAAAGGATCCTCCTGGCCCACATGAAAACATGCAGAGATAACATTTTCACATTTCTCATCATTTCTGCCTTTCCCACTTAAGAACAACCTAGACAAAATCAATCCCTAGTTAAATAAAGTGGCTCAAATTTTACATCTCTGTGATGACTTGCTGTTTGCAATACTGAAGGTCTATTTAATTTAATAACAAGGGATGTTTGCTTATACTCATTTTATAAAGTAAATCTATACTCAGCAAAATAATTTATTGATTGATGATGACGAGTCTTCCCAAAGACGCATTCTCTACTTTTTCTCATATCCAAGCAATTAACTTTAAAACACCTGTATGGCACCTAAAAGCAAACACAGTATTCTGAAGGCAGTAATAGTCAATGCTACAAAAAGAAACATAAACTTCACACATTTATGATTGTACATCTTTTTAAAGGTTGTACTGGCAGGAACAGAAACAAAAGTGACCCGAGAAGTCAGCTGAGGATTGGAATAAGAATCTCTGTCTACAGGTAATTCTCACCTCTAACAGGCTTGGAATTCCGCTCTACCAAGGAACAAAGGCATCTTTTGGTATAGTTCCAAATCTAAATTGCCAAGAGGAGTACTGGTAATCTTAAAGGCTTGAAAATTATTATATGTTTTGCTAATTACAAACAGTTTCATATCCCACTTTTTCCCTAGCTATGGATTTTTATGACCGCCCTAAATCTTAAATAAGGACACTCACAGTGTTAGGGAATTATGCTTTATTTACAATGGACTTCTAAAATGGAATGCACAGGGGTGCCTGGGTGGTGAAGTCAGTTAAGCATCTGACTCTTGGTTTTGGTTCAGGTTGTGATCTCAGAGTTGTGAGACTGAGCCCCACATCAGGCTATGCACTCAGTGTGGAGTCTGCTGGAGTTTCTCCCTCTCCTTCTGCCCCTCTCCCTGCTCGAGCTCTATAAATAAATAAATAAATAAAGTCTTTAAAAAATTAAAAATCCTTCATATGTTCTTGGTCAGTAAATTTAAACTATCAGTTTTCTCATTAATGGGCTTCATAATTTCTATCTCACTATTTTTTAGTATTAAA
The DNA here is from genome assembly GCF_010015895.1 of Lontra canadensis. Lineage (NCBI taxonomy): Eukaryota > Metazoa > Chordata > Mammalia > Carnivora > Mustelidae > Lontra > Lontra canadensis. The sequence continues at coordinate 10,657,397 of NW_022631010.1, forward strand.
TGATTTTATATTTATAAAGCACATAGGACACAGTATTTGACATAGAATAAGTACTAAATACACCCTAGTGAATATGTTCTTTAAGGCTCTGGCTCAAAGTTGGAATAAAGTAGGATGCAATAAAGTAATTTAGTATCAAGTGCTTTGGAAATCATACATTATTCTGGAGAACATACTTTTACAAATAAATGTGCCCATGAAAAGATAAATACAGAGGAAATAAGAAAGAAAACACAGTGATATATATATATATATATATATATATATATATATAGTCTCTGAGATTCTACTTTTCTGGTTCAGACTAAAAGGATGCTCATTGCCAAAACTATTAGAATAAAGGGTATGAGAACTTTATGGCTCTTGATATGAATTCCCGTGTTTTTCCATGACTATTGTACTAATTTATAAGACCATCAATTAAGGTTCATTTAAAATAAAGATTATTAATAAATTATAATTCTCAAAACTTATTTATGTTTATTTCTTCTAATGAAAACCCATGCAGAATACTAATAATAAGATCGCAGCATCTAATGCAGATATGAGTTCAATTTGAATGATACTGGAATAATACACTGTCACTAAGGATGTCTTCAGGATAATCAACAACAAAACCAAGAATATCCAAAGTAGACCTTAGACTATGACACACTACTAAGTCCTCTGAAGATCTGACACCCTAGGAAATTCACCTCAAATAAATGTCATTTCTGAGAGGCTAACAAAGGTTAGAAAGCTTTGGGTTTCATGTCACTGCTCCAAAAATGTGTTCTAACCTTTAATACTGATGCTGCTATCAAGGGAGCCTCTCATTACCTGAAAAGTTAAAACATTACCAACTTGGAACAAAGAAGCACCATCTGAGGTTGTGGGCTTTAAGGTCAAGGTCTAAAAAAAGGTAAGCATGGATCTCCGCAAAGGATTACAACAGAGGGCAGCAGCTCATGTCAAGGTTGGCATAATGATTCACTGCAAGAAACCTCACCAAGTGTAGAAGAAACAAGTACATACATAAACTTTAACTAAAGAGATGAAGTTTGACCACAAGGTCTCCCAACATTTCTGCATATCTTTTTTACTTTAAGGGAAACTTCTACTTTAAAATGAGGACTGCAACATAAAAAGGGCATTAATCCAAAGTGCAGGGCAAAATTTAATTAAATTTAAATTTAAATTAAATTTAATCAAGCTTATCTTAAACATGTAAAGCAAAAGAAAGAAAAGAATTAAAAGATAAGAGAAAGAAAAATGTACTAGGGAACTATATTTTGATATGCAAAAACACAAGGAAATGATTTAAATTCAATACTTTAAAAATGGGGATAGCTGCTAGCTTTTGTTCTACCGTTATTAGCTGTGTTACTTTGGGCGTGTTACTTAACCCCTCTGAGCCTCAGTTTTCTGAGTAATATAAACAGTTCTTCCTAGTGTTGTTATGAAACTAAAATGTATGTAAGTCCCTAACACAACTACAGGCTGAAGTAAATGCTTAATTAATTATTAGTTATTATCACCAAAAGAGTAGCAGAAGGAAAGCAATGAAAAAAGTAGAACTAGCCTTACCTTTTGAGACTGAAATAAAGTTGTCAGTATTATACAAAAGGCTAATTTTTACAATTATAAAATTAAAATATGAACACTAACTGAACCACAGTAAACTAAGTTGGATTTTGCAACTAATCAGTGGTTTAAACACAATGCTTATTCCTGGCTATTGTAGGAATCTGGTTTACCTCTGGTCCAGTGAACTAGCCATCACCCATGTGTGCTCTATGAGCAGCTGCTGTTTTCCTGTCCTTGACAGCTAAGCTCATCTGCATGGAACAGAAGCTTCAAATACATGCTCATTACATTTAATTTCTCAAAAAACACACAACTGATATATCACCTGGTCGATGCAATAAGCAGGCAACACCATGTAATCTAACCTAAGGACTTCTCTTTCCTTGACATCTACATCTCAGCTGTAAAATACAAAGTGTAATCCCTAATCTTTATCATTCTGAAAATTTATTTTTTGTTCAAAATACCTAAAAAAAAATCTCTTGTGAGATATGCCAATGGAAGAGTTACAAGTATAAAGACTACATAGAAACACTTCAAAAACTCTTGCTTTCACTTCTTTTTAAAGTTTACTTGCCAGGAAAAGACATGAAATTATGCCTTACTAGCACTCACGGCAAGGCAGTCCTAATGAAAGAATATACTAATGGAGATCCGTAACTAAATAGAAATCTGTATAAAGAAATACCCAGGAAAGTGTTCGATTTGAGGAAAAGTAGTATCATTTCAGTTATTCCCCACTGCTCATTCAGGATGCTAGATTTTGTAAAAGTGAAGTAAATACCCAAAGAGCTTTCAAGAATAGGGACAAGCTGCCCCAAAGACTTGCCAGTGAGTTAATACATGTAAGACACCCTCTCTTCATTTGGCTTCCAGGACCCAGACCCCTCCACCTCCTTCCTACCTCACCAGCGTCTCCTCTTCTTCTGCTGGAACTACATCTCTCCTTCAAAATGTTGGAGTGCCCTGGTTTTCAATCCTCAAAACAATCCTCAATTCCTTCCTCCCCTCCTTTCGAATACCATCTACAAGGATGATCTTCAAATGTACATCACTAGCTCTGGGGTTAAGTAACATGCCCAAAGTAACATAGCTAATAATGGTAGTACAAAAGCTAGCAGCTATCCCCACTCTTTAAGTATTAAACTTAAATCATTTCTATTGTGTTTTTGGATATCAAAATATAGTTCCCTGGTACATTTTTCTTTCTCTTATCTTTCAATTCTTTTCTTTTCTGGACTTTGTTTCTTCACTATTCCTAAAAAATACTGGACCAAAGACTTTTTTCCTCCTTCTTTAATAAAAGTTTCAAAAATATATAGTTTACATTTGCATAAATAGCATGAGTCAATGATAAATTTGTTTTTAAAATATTTCATTATAATAAATTCCTCTCTACATTATCAAAAAAAGCACTCAATCCATTAACAATGGAAAAATAGTCGTAAATCTACATTTTAGATGGAAAGACTGTATTCAGTTAGCCTTTAGATCTATGAATCCATCACAAAGCTAATTGTTTAATTCTTTTCATTCAAATCATGCTGTGAGTTCTCTGCAGGTATACCAAATGACTGAAATGTGAATAGGCCAGCTGCATTTCTAAGAAACTCATCATAAAATGTGCTTGGTGCTTACTAATTAGCAAGGCTTACACCTGATTTTGTTGGACTCAACCACTAAAAGACAAAAACAACTTTATAGCAAAAATATAATTGCAATGACTTGACATCCAAATAGAATAACTCATTCTAACAGCTCAAACCACGAACTAACAAGTATAATTGTCTATCTCTCAACAGCAGATGGGCAGAAGTGGCTTTGATTCAAATGATTAGAAAGGCAGAGGCTTGAGGACTAATGGCTTTAACAGAAATCTCTCTCCAAGGGTTTGTCAACACATCCAATTTAACAGACGCCATCCATTTTATTGTCCAAGTAATTGGTAATGCATTACGTTGTGTGTTTTTGCACTCACGGTTATTACAGAAAAGTAATAGCTACACCTCCATGCCTTCTTTTTCCCTTGTATAGGGATACATGAGATAGAAATTAAATGTAGACAGGAAAAAAATAACTAATAAAGTTTCAAAAAATCCAAGCTGAAATTTAAATAATAAAAGCCCACTTTTCTTCTCATTTTGTATGTAATACACAGTTATTTTTGCAAAGATTTTATTTATTTGTCAGAGAGAGAAAGAGAGCATACACAAGCAGGGAGAGCGGCAAGCAGACGGAGAAGCAGGCTCCCTACTGAGCAAAGAGTCTGATACAGCACTCGATCCCAGGACCCTGGGATCATGACCTGAGCGGAAGGCAGACACTTAACTGACCACCCAGGCGTCCCTACACAGTTATTTTTAAATTACAAATACAAATTGCATCTTTTCTGAATTTAAAAATTTCCTTTATTTCCCTCTTCCTTTTGCAAAATTGTATCATTAAGAGCTAATAAATGGAGATGGAACAACAGAATTCGAAATTCACCATTCCGGAATCCATTATGAAATATTTGATTCAGAAGATCATCATGGATTTAAATCTCCAAAGTATCACCCCAAAGGTTATTCCCTAATCATAAATAGGGTATTTCCTTTATAATAGAGAAGTTTATCCTCATCACCTTAACCAAGTGCTCAAACTCAACAGCATTAATGGTGATAATGTGTGTTCTGAGAGAATACAATTCAAGCCACAGGATCACCTATAAAGTACTCTTGCCATTAATATTTAACCCGAATCATGCTTTTGACCAAAATTCAAGCTTGAACAAAATAGAAGAATAAATTAAATGTTACCATAAAGAAACACCTAGGCAAATCCCTAGTCTGTTCTCTTCAGAGTGTCAATGTCATAATGCCATGAAAAAAAGGAGGGGGGCTATCTTCTAGATTGAGGGAAACTGGAAAGATGTAACTGGGGCACCTGGGTGGCTCAGTCTTTAAGTGTCTATTTTCAGCTCAGGTCATGATCTCAGGGTCCTGGGATCAAGCCCTGTGTTGGGCTCCCCACTCAGTGAGGAGCCTGCTTCTCTCTCTCTCCCACTCTCCCTACTTGTGTTCCCTCTCTCACTGTGTCTCTCTCTGTCAAGTAAATAAAATTTTTAAAGATTAATTAATTAATTAATTAATTGAAAAGATGTAACTACTTAATTCAGTTGGTGAACCTTGGTTAGATCCTGGTTCGAAAAACTATAAAAAAAACATGGGAAATATGGAGAAAGATTTTAATATGTTGAAGTATTGATGGTAAAGTATCATGGGGTCTATAATTTTCAAATGATTCAGCAAATTAATAATAACAATATAAATATATATCATATATATGTACATATGTATACACACACACACACACATATATATGTAAATACAAACATACATAGACAGACCCAGATATGCCAAAATGTTACCTGTTGACTCTAGCTGGTCAGTTCATGGGTACTAAGTATCCTAGCCTTTCAACTCTCCTATACACTTGAAAAAACTCAATTAAAAAGTAACAAACTTTTGCATTTAATGTTCAACATGTACAGTACCTGGTTCTTGAGTGACATCTACTTTTCCTACACTGATCTGAAGTATTTCACCGTTCTTTGCAAATGTCTCCCATTCTGAATCAGTCTGCTGGCAGGATGGACACCAAGGAGCATAACTGTAAAAGAAAAATTGTTAGTCAATACAAACATGAAAAAAATCTATAAAGCAAAGTAGAGAAATGGAGCATTTAAATTTAAAAAATAAATTCTTAACTAAAGGGAAGAACAGAAGCAAGCTTTTCTGAAGTTGCTTAATACAGAAAAAACAGAAGAATACTCCCCCCACAGCAGAACGTAACATATGAATATCAGTTCCCTGGTGATAAAACAACCAAAGTTTAAGAAGATTTTTATGAATTATTGTAATATATAAAATATTTTACTTCAATGTTATTCTTTTTTTTATTTTAAATTTTTTTAATAAACATATAATGTATTTTTATCCCCAGGGGTACAGGTCTGTGAATCGCCAGGTTTACACACTTCACAGCACTCATCATAGCACACACCCTCCCCAATGTCCATATCCCCACCACCCTCTCTCATCCCCCCTCCCCACAGCAACCCTCAGTCTGTTTTTTGAGATTGAGTCTTTTATGGTTTGTCTCCCTCCCGATCCCATCTTCTTCCATTTTTTTCTTTTCCTACCCCCCCAAACCCCTACATTGCATCTCCACTTCCTCATATCAGGGAGATCATATGATAGTTGTCTTTCTCCAATTGACTTATTTCGCGAAGCATAATACCCTCTAGTTCCATCCACGTGGTCGCAAATGGCAAGATTTCATTTCTTTTGATGGCTGCATAGTATTCCATTGTAGATATATACCACATCTTCTTTATCCATTCATCTGTTGATGGACATCTAGGTTCTTTCCATAGTTTGGCTATTGTCGACATTGCTGCTATAACATTCGGGTGCACGTTTGTATCTTTAGGATATATACCCGGTAGTGCAATCGCTGGGTCATATGGTAGCTCTATTTTCAGTTTTTTGAGGAACCTCCACACTGTTTTCCAGAGTGGTTGCACCAGCTTGCATTCCCATCAACAGTGTAGGAGGGTTCCCCTCTCTCCACATCCTCACCAGCATCTGTCATTTCTTGACTTGTTAATTTTAGCCATTCTGACTGGTGTGAGGTGGTATCTCACTGTGGTTTTGATTTGTATTTCCCTGATGCCGAGTGATGTGGAGCATTTTTTCATGTGTCTGTTGGCCATCTGGATGTCTTCTTTGCAGAAATGTCTGTTCATGTCCTCTGCCCTTCAATGTTATTCTTACAATGGACCCAAATTTTACTACTTTCCAGATAGTTTTTGATGGAGGATGAAACAGCTTTGAGTATGCCACTAAAGGAGGCCAATTTTCACAAGGATGTCTTCAAACTAGCCAAACCAGTTTCAGATTCATCGAAGTAAGATCTGATGGGTAGAGACCAGAAGATTTATTGCTAATGGGTCCCCCAAAATGCAAGTCATTTCCGAAGATTTGTGGCAGTTCTGAACCATTCAGAGAAAGTAGAAGCTACAGACTAAGCTTGCTCCACAGACTCTTTCTTAAATAGAAGAAGGGTTAGAAATAAACACTTGGCTGGGGCACCTGGATGGCTCAGTTGGTTAAGTGTCTGCCTTGGGCTGGGGTCATGATCCTAGGGTCCTGGGACAAGCCCCACATCAGTCTCCTGGCTCAGTGAGCCTACTTCTCCCTGTTTGTGTGCTCTCTCTCTCTCTCTGGCAGATAAATACATAAAATCTTTAAAAATGAATAAATACTTGGGCCTTCAACCAGAACTCTATTGTTTTAGATTATTTTTTCATTCAATTAACATGATCTAAGGACCATGTTAAAAACTGAGGCTACCCCTGTGAACAAGACAGATGTGGTGTCTCCTTCCTCCTTGTGGAGTCATCCATAGATGAAAAGAGGTAAGTACGGGGATAATGACAATCAAAGAGGCAGGTGCCATGCCTGAGAATGAGGAACAGATGCTATGGAACACTCAGAAGCTGGGTGAACTCAGAAGAGCCCACAGAGAAAGAAGCATCTGTACTAAGATCTAAAGTAAGAGTAATAGGCAGAGAGGGGTCAAGGAATGTTCTAACCCAAGCAGAGAGAACAGGAAGTGTGAAGACAGAGTATTGACAGGACAGGATGAAAACATCATTCACAGCCTTTAAAAATGTTGTATAAGGAGTCAGGACTTTATTCCAAGCTCCATGACTGATGCCCTAAAAAAAGTTAAGACTCATGATCAGATTTACATTTTTGGAAAAGTCATCTGGCAGCTCTGTGGATAATGGATCAGGGACAGATAAGACGGAAGCAAACTGGAAGGCTGTGCTTCCTCTTGGTAATATGCTAATGGCCTCACTTTGCCTCCCATGACGCTAGAAAACATCATAAATGGGCCATAAAGTTCCAATGTGTTCCAGGATGTCATATGCAGATGTTAAAATAGGAATCGAGAGAAAACTGCTGTTTAGAAAGGATAGTGGATCGCACAGTCTATCTTAAAAAAGAGTCCTAACCCCCCATACTCATGCATATGATCTTATCCTGAATAAGGGTATTTACACACATAATTAAAATAAATATCTTGATGTGAGCTATTCCTGGATTTAGAGTAGGTTCTCATAAAAGAAAGAAGAGCAAAGTGTGACACAGAAACACAGGAGGAAGGCCATGTGGAGATGCAGTCCGAGATGGGTGGTTTGTAGCTACAGGCCAAGGAAGGCCAAGGACTGCTGGCAGCCACAGAAGCTAAGAGAGGCATGGAACAGAAGCTCTCCCAGAGCCTCCAGAGGGAGCCAACCTTGCTAACATGGTGATTTTGGAATTTTGGTCTCCAGAATTGTGAGAGGATAAATTTCCACTGTTTAAAGCTACTAAGTAGGTGGTAATTTGCAGTAGTCCAAGGAAACTTCCACAGAAAGGAAAGTATCATTTGAAATTAGAAGCAATTGGGATCAAATATGCCTCATGGAGACTTAAAAAGCTGGTAGAGCTATGCTTAATATAAAATACTGTGAACAAACAATAACATACACTAGAAATCCATGTTAAAATACTAACATAGGACACAATTAAAAGGAAAATTAACATTTACAGAACAACGTGACAAAAATACATGAATACAAATGGAGAGACATTCCATTTTCCTTAATAATACCCGGAAGAATAAAAGCAGTAAATAAAATTAATTAATCAATGCTCACAAAATAGGACAGGATACTCCAGGAAAAACATCCCCAGACATTTTGAATAATATTTCAGGATGCCATCAACTAGACATGGTATTTTAAAAATCTGCTTAAATCTGTTCAGATTATATTTTTTAAAAATCCTCAACTCAAGTCAAAATGCTGAGGGAATAAATGCAATAGGTTCTTTTAAAAGACTTGATATCACTGAAGCATTTATGTACAATGGGTGAATTTTATAGTACATAAATTATGCCACCCAGGGATAGAGGGCAAGAGACATGGATGAACCAATGTTGGCAATATGTTGATACAACTACTGAATCTGGATGATGGATGATGGGGCTTCGTTACACTACTCCTATTTTTGTTTATGTATGAGATTTTCCTAATAAATAGTTTTTGTTGTTTTACTGAGGTATAACTAAGGTATAACTGACTTATAACATTATGTAAGTTTTAGGTAGAACATAATGATCAAATATATTTCTTAAAGATTTGATTAAATGGAAAGATCCAACAAGTTCTGGATGGGCAGGCTCAACATTGTGAAAATTTTTATTTCCCCCCAATTTATTTTCCATTTTTTTTCCATTCCTGAATTATTTTTACAAAATGTGGCATCTATTATTTCCATATTAAGAGAAGGAAGGGGTAGGGGGAAAAGAGGAGGAAACAATGTCTGCCAAAAGAATAAAACAAACACAAACAGGAAAAAATGCCTTAGGAAAGGAAATAAAGGGGAAAAAACATTAAATGATCAAATTCTATAACAAGATTTAGGCTCAAAGGTGCTGTCAGGTCATCATTCACGAACCCTTTCACCTTGACCTGAGCAGAAGCGTGGCTGGAAGTGCCATGCAACACTCAAGGCAATGATGCATACGAACCAACTTTCCTGAAAAACAACAACAACAACAAACCCATCTCTGAAATGGGGCAATACTTTGCTCCTTCACATTCTGAAAGGGGAAAGGGGGGTGTTAAAAGTCAACATGATGGGAGGTCGCATTTATTTCAAGACAAGTATTGAGATTGGGTACAGCCCAGGAGAACAAGGACTACCCAAAGCAAGGCATGCATTTCTCTCTCCAGCCAGGCTCCAGAAGCTTCCAGACTCTAGCACAATTGTTCATCCTAAGGACTGTTCATCTGTCTCTAGAAGGGTCTAGTATAGCCAATTCCAAGATAATTCTAAAAAGTCATTAATCTTCTCATTACAGCTCACTGTGTAATCCCTGAAACCCCAGAGATATGGACCAGAGAACATGGACCAGGAACCATCTGCTGACATCTTTGACCACGGCTGATTTTAAACATTTCCAGGGCAAAGTATATACCTGGTACATAAATATTTGCTGAATAAATAAATGAACAAACTTCAAAGAAAATAACTCATTGAGGAAAGTCATTTTCTACATAATTAAAAAAAATATCTGTATGGCAGATGATACTGGGGCAAGCAGTTGGTAAACTTTAGGGATAAAGAGAACATTTTATTATTTAGTACTTCAATGGGCATTTCAGTGTATTAAATAAGAGTTCTGCCAAAGGACTCAACAAGACCAACCACAAGTATCCATGTGACTTTGGTCAGATTAGTAATCACTCCATGCCTCAGCTTCCTCAACTGCAAAATGGGACAGTAACAGCAGCTTCCTTAGGAGGTTACTGGGAGATTAAATGACTTATATAAAGCAGGCACATATTAAGAACAATCACTAATACTACTTACATTTGTAATATACTGCTTGGTTTCCAAGACACTTTGATGATGCTTTAGAGTTCATCTGAACCTTACAACGTCACTGTCAAACAGACAAGGCGGGTATAAAGGACCTTGCTTAAGGTCACCTCAGACCACACAGAACAAGAACCCAGATGGAGGCAGTTATGTGATAAAACCTCCAAGGAAAATAAGATCCAATATTGACAGAGAGAGAAAGAGGGGTGGGTAGGGAAAGGGAGAAAGAGAGAGAGAACCAAACAGAAGGAAGAAATTACCAAAAATAAGAAATCTTACAGTACAATTAAATGAACTCTAGATTATTTTTGTTCTGTTTCCCTAGGCCTGTGCCTTTGCATTTAACTCAGGGACATATTTACTTCATCAGAAATTATTAAATCATGCAAATTTCATCTTTTATTTTTTAAAATACCAGTCCCTAATCTCTAGAAAGGCTATTATAAAAACTGGGATTTGGGTGACATTTTTATATCCCAAGATATAAAAATGCCATTGAGGTCACTTTAGATATTCCAATTTTTATGTAGCTGCTACCCACTGGAGACTATGAATGTCATTATTTCTGAGATTTAATCAGAGCTATTTGTGTTGGAGTACACCAACATCATTCACTGACTTAGTGTGTTTTTTTGGTGGTAGAAATAAGTCAGCTCTGAGTCTCTAGTGTGGAAATTGGTCCACTGTTGTTTCAGCTTTTTAAATGATTAGTATTCTTTTGGACCTAAAGAATTATGTTTTAGGCAGTAATTCAGAACCTACTAAAGGAAAATACCTCAGGGGCCAAAGCAATACAAACAAAGGAAACTCATGACTTTCATGTACTCATGCACACTCTATCTCTCTCTGTGTATGTATGTAGATATAAATGTAATTTTTATGTATGTATCCATGACAAAAATCAGCAGAAAGGACTGCATACGGTCTTCATTTATATTATTTAAAACTAGTTCATAACGTCAGTCTTCTAGGAACTATAAAGGAGTTGATCTGCCATAACTTTGTCTTTTACATTCAAATTCATCCTTTTTTCATTTAAGAGTCTCCAAGAGGAATTAGAACCTTTATAGTCATGGAAACTATACAATAGTATCTTCTCTATTTAAACTTTTCTTAGGCGGCAGTGGTATATAGTTAGTAAGCTTCATAAAGACATTTGAAATACATTCCAGATAGCTAAGACACTGTTACATTACATCAACTTGGATATCAGTCCAATGTTTTTAACCACTTCTGGGAAACAGAATTCAAAATCATGTTCTTGTCATCCATGTTCACATTTATGTATATATCACACTGAGCTTCTGCTATATGCAAGGTGGTTGAAAGCCTTTGAGTACTTTGGTTGCATAAACCAACTGAATTTGGTGTGAGATTCCATTAAGTGTACAAGAAAGGAGTTACTTAAAAACATGTCCTAGAAATAACATTTTACTAAAAATACATTTTTATTCCCCAATAATGGGTAATTTTTCTTCTTCTGTCTTGGCTCAAATTTAACACACTCTCTTCCGGAGAGAGTGCATATTCTCTTTTCTTATCCTTGCAGAACAGAGATGGACAATGACTGATACGGTAGGTTTTTCACTTAAAACTGACTTTGACCAAAGTGCTCAAAAGAATCTGTGACAATGAAGATGAAAGAGGTACACCAGGTTCATCTTTCTCTGACTTAATACATGAAACTAAATCAAAATGTCAACTGATGATCTATATCAAGTGTTACTCCTTCCTCTAGAAAATATGGACAAGCTTAATGATCCGAGTTGGAAGGCTTGATTCTATTTCTTTACAAGATCATTTCTAGGACATTTTGTCATCACATGTAGAGGAAAAATAAAACTTGATAACTCTACAAAAACCATGATACCTGCTAGAGGAATTAGAATTCACTACCTTCTCTAGAATGAAGACTCCATGAAGACAGTGACTGATGCCTCATACCTAGCTAGAGTAAAACCTGGCAGATCCTGGGCCACAATAAATATTTATTACACTAACGAACAAAAGGTAGATGATAACGACTATTCTTAGTACCTATGAAAATATAGATAGATGTTTCCTTCAGTGATGTGCTTGAGGAAGCTCTTTATTAAAGGAACAACAAGTCTATTATTCATTCATTCACTTAGTCCAAGTATTTATTGAACACTTAGTACTGGTTATGAAGGCTCTGGAGATAAATAGAAAGAAGAAAGACTTTCGTCCTCTACTGAAAAGCTGATTGTCTAAAAGAGGAATTAGACAAAAACCTAGTGTGGAAGCATATAAATTAATTTATAATTACAAGTTGTGATAAGGGCCATGCTAGATACAAAGAAGACAAACTGAGAATTCTCCCAGGTGGTTGGTGTGCACAGAAGACGGAGCACCTGTTTGAGTGGTGAAGAGAGTCAGGAATGAGAATATAGCAATGATGCTCTTTATTTAGAGATTCTACAGAGGATAAAATTATGGGTGGGCCTCTGAATCCCACAGGGAAAAGGCTATCTTTCAGGTGGCTCATGGTGATGGCTAGCTGACAGTCTAAGCATGAATCACCCAGGCTCCCTCACTACCCAGCTACTCTAGGCTTGCATCAAGAACTACAAAGCTCAGGCCTGCATTCTAGTTCTGGCCTTGTCAACCACTTACTACTGGCCTTGGCCAAAGCTTTAACCTTTTTGAGTTTTAACCTCCTCTAGTAAATGAGAATGAGAATAAGAATTCTGCACCTGACTGCTGGGATGATCAAATAAGAGAGCATTGATGAGGGTCACCTGGGTGGCTCAGTGGGTTAAAGCCTCTGCCTTCAGCTCAGATCACGATCCCAGGGTCCTCGGATTGAGCCCCACATCGGGCTCTCTGCTCAGCAGGGAGCCTGCTTCCCTTCCTCTCTCTCTGCCTGCCTCTCTGCCTACCTGTGATCTCAGTCTGTCAAATAAATGAATAAAATCTTAAGAGAGAGAGAGAGCACTGATGAACAAGAGCACATATGATGTGAGCAATGCAACAGTTTACTGTGACTGAGATGATGAGGATCATGGCGGTGATGTGGATAAACTTTTGTGGAAACAATCTGAAATCAAATACTTATATATTCACTCATGAGCTTTTTTTTTTTTTTTCTTTGCATGTTTTTAAATACGCGTAACAGTAGCCAGGGCAGTGGTTTTCAATCGGAGACATTTGGAAACATGCACAGGGGATGGAGATTGCTAAATTTTTTTGGTGAATCCTAGAACGTAATGGGCAGGGGCAGCAATGGGCAGGCCACCCCCATACATCAAAGAACTGTTGAACCCAAGATGCCAATAGGGCCCTGATGAGAACCACTGCGGAATGCTTGACAGAGAAGAAGCATTCAGTAAACATATGCTAAATAAATGAATGCTGTATCTGCTACTTATTTCCTTCAGAGCAGAGAAGACTGACAGTCCCTTAAAATCAAAGAATGTAGCTCATTTTCATCTTCTCAGATCCCTAACTCTAAACCTGAAACATAACAAGCATTTAATGACTATCTCTTAAACATTCAATCAGCACATCAAGATAATCTATTAAACTGCAAAAAAATGATAATTATTTGACAGGGACAAGCTAAGGCGATGATGTTGAAGATGTTCTCTTCAGAAATAAGAAGGATTTTGGAGCGAAATTACTAAAACCAGGAGGTCCTAGGGAAATAAATGAGACTTCCCTCCATCACTGTGACTGTTTTCAAGCTTAAATATGATTGTCCCAAGAAAAAAGTAAAAAAAGTAGTGTTTTATAAAGAGCCATACACTTTACCGAGGTAACCCCTGTACCTTGACTCTGGATATCAGATTAAAAGTAGCCAGCTCAAAATAAAGTTGCTTGGATAGCTTCTTTTTTCCCTTGGGGTGGGGGGGACCACCAGAAAAGTATATAGAATGTATACTATTGTTTGTCAAAAGAACACAAGTAGTATTCTCAAGGACTGATACAATGGGAACCAAAAAATTTAAAATAGCGAAAGGTTACAAAGTAACTGAATGAAGGATAATAGGAAACAATGGAAATAAAGAAAACATCAGAAGATATTTTACAGATTATATAACCTTTCCTAACCCTGAGAAAGGGCAAACTTTTCATCAGAGGTTAAGATGAGAAAAGCACAGCAAGGCAATTTTAGAGACATGGCAGAAATAGGGATAAAATTATAAGACAATGTATAAAAGCAAACAAGACGAGAAACACATGAATATACAATAAGCAATAAAGAAAATGTAAATAGTAATGGAATAATTTTTCAGGTTTTAAAAACAAAGATTTCAGAACTGAAATGGTGAGTTACTACAAATATATTTTTACCTGATATTTCTCCTTAACAGAGCAGTGCTTTTTTAAAACTGAAAATTTAGGGGCACCTGGGTGGCTCAGTTGGCTGAACGACTGACTCTTGGTTTTGACTTAAGTCATGATCTCAGGTCCCCACTCTGAGAGTTTGCTCGAATATTCTCTCCCTCTGCCCCTGACCCCCATGCACACACTCTCTCCCTATCGCTAAAATAAATAAATCTTTTTAAAAAACTGAAAATTCAATTGTAAGTTACCAAAAAAACTGTTCTAAAGATGAAGAAGATACAACAAATTAGATTTTACAAGAGAAGCAGAAAAAGCTGCTAGGTTCTTAAAAATAAGTTAAATTATCAATCCAAATATAACTAGGGATTGTATTATAGGAGCTTTGTATGAAGTGGGATATAAAAGCAAAAATTCCCAGAAGTTGCATATAAGCAAATGAACAAATAAAGAACTGTCATTCAAAGTAATGTCAAAATTTTAATACTATCAGAAAGCCTAACTTGCTTCTGTAGGAAAGTTAAATGCATCAGCTGTGGACCCCTAACAATCTCTGTTTATTATGATCAGTTCACTTGAAAGAGGGATTGACATGTTAGCTAGCATTAACACATTTGGCTTTTTTCTGTTATATACATCAGGAAAAAAAATCTGACAAATTATTGGTTATTTGAGTGAATTCTTAGAAATATAGGCCTATCATGGTAGAGAATATAATGAATTTTATGTTTTTTAGGTGTCAGGTTTTTGTCAAAGAGAGGAGATGGAGTAGTACAAATTACAAACAGATAAGAGCCACAATATTTCTTCAGGACTTAGGTTCTGGTAGATAGAAAAATTTGGGTATAATGGTTTAAGTATTTTTTTTTCCTTTACAGCCTCCTTTCATATTGAACTATTCTGAAGTGTACTCGATGAAAAGGGAACTTCCACTAAAATGATCTCAAGGGCAGCTTACTTCTGGGTTACAAGTTTCATCTTGTATCACAGCCCACACGTATTACATGCAATGGACGCATGGCAAGTTTACAGCAATTTGTTACCATGTCTGGGCCTGTACATTTATGAAGGATACAATTTGAACAGTCAACATGGCCAAACACAGAAATTGTTGGTTGTTGCTATTTATGAGCGTAATGTGGCTTACACTCTCCTTTAGTTTGCTTAGTTCTTTTACTTAAAGAAAAAAAAAAATCATAGCTATTCCAAAAAGGAGCTATAAAGGGAGTTGAGGCCTTTAGCTTTGACCTCCATCATGCATATACACAAAGTCAGATTTATTCAGAAAACTGACATCTAGAAAGCTCCACTGTGTAAGCACGTATGAAGAACTTTCTGTAGTACTAGCTGACAAGATGCAGTCAAAAATTCTTACAATTATTACAAATATGACAGTGTTGAATAAAGCTCCACTTACTTAGAAGTTTCCCCCTTAAATGGAAAATGATCTCATCTTTATCCAAAGTGGTTAAATAGCTTAATAAGTCTTTCAAGTCTACAGATCTCTTTAATCATTTCACTGGTTTATTATGGTAGCAAAGGCATTTTACACAGAGGTTTAAAATATCCCCTTCTTTGTGACCAAAAGGTATATGCATGTTTGAAGGGGCCATGGTATTGTGTTTTCTGAACAATGTAATCTGCTAAGGGAGTTGCAACTTTTGGTCCTGATCTCACAGTGAGGTTTTCACTCCACAGGCACCTGTTTGCAATCTAAATTGAAAGAATCAAAATTTGGCCTTGGACAAATAAAGGAAAGATCCAATTCTGTGTGTCTGTGTCCTCAAGGTAAGATGAATCAGCAAACAGTAGTGATCAAGTATGTATATTACCTGAAACTACAGTCTACAGAGATTAAGTTCTCAGTAATCATTTCTCCAGAGGTTCTTCATTTTTGCCCGGCAAGCCCACCATGATGGTCTCTGAAGCCTGTTCAGATATCTGCCCATTGTCTACCTCAACGCTTTTTTTTTTTTTCCAAATGATCAATTTCTTCCTAGAAGTTAATTTTAAGCTACTTGCCTGTTCCTAACTCAAAACTGTATTTTTCCCGTCTCCTTCAAGCAAAGGCACTACGTACAATTACCTTCTATTGTTCAAAAAGGGCAACCTAGGAAGATCCTTTTATTACACTAGCACAATTAAGGTATCTACCCAGAAATCTCTACGTCTGAAAATGATAACCATTATCAACATTTATTTGAAATCTTGTTCTAAAAACTTCAAAAACACTCCCATCTTCCTGTTTTATTTTTCACACTGACATCCCGGGGTCTTCAAAATGAAAACCAAACTACTTCGCACACACCGGTCTGCCCTCCGCCGTGCTGGAATTACTCATTCAACAAATACCTTGCCCAGCCCGTGCTACATATTTGTACTATATGTAAATGTCATTGAATGGCAGCCCTTTGTCTATGTACACGCCTATATCAAAAGGACGCGATTTTTTCACAGGTTTTGCCCACTTACCCCCCTCCCCGTGGTAAGCTTGCCCACCCCATCCCTCAAACTCTTTCCCCACAAAAGCTGCTAGCAAATAGGGCGGGGTGGGGTGAGGAGGGAGCAGATGCTCCGCACCCGCAGCTGTCACCGCGAAGGGCCTGGCGCGCATGCGCAGCGTGAGCAGCCCGGCCCCGGCGCCGCAGGTCGCGGGGCGAGCTGTGGTCGAGCCCAACGGGCAGTGCATGATCCACAGACACCCTCACGGCTCTGGGAGGGCGGCGCCCACGAGGGCAGTGTGGCGTGCGGGGCGGGCGGGCACACTCACAATTTCAGCATCCACTCGCCCTCCATCACCAGCGTCCAGTTGGAGGCGGTCATGGGCCGCACCCAGCTCCGCTCCTCCGGTAGCGCGGCCTGCTCGGGGCCGCCCTCCGCCGCCGCCGCGACTCGGGCCACCAGGAGCGCCGTCAGCAGCGGACCCCAGCGCCCGCCCGCCATGTTGGGGCGCGGAGGGACGCTCCTCGGCAGGGGGCGTAGGGAAAGGAAGCGACGGGCCCGGGGCCTCGCTAGCGCGCCAGCCCCGGCCTTTCCAGGTAGTCGGAGGTGGTGCCGGGCCGCCCCGCCTCCGCCCGGTCGCACCGACAGTCCCAGCTTCGGAGGCGGGCAGCCAGCGCCGCCTCTTATCCGCCCGGGCCCGCCGAGGCCACGCCCCCTCCCGCCTCGCCTTGCCGTTGCCCAGGGTGTCGGTTGCGTGGGCAACGGCCGCTCTTTCTTTCTGACGCCCTTCCCCCCTCCTCCCCCCGAAAATAAACAGATGACCCAATGTTGCTTAAGTTGGAACGGGCACCGCGTGTGCCCAGGCTCCAGTACGGGGATTGGCGTGCGTGGGGGATTTCTAAAGAGAAACACGGCCGCTAATTTAAAAATTCATCCCCTATTCCATGGTAGTGGAAGTAATAATGGACTGAAAAGTAAAGCTATGTGTAATGAGAAAACAGAAAGATGCTTGGCCATGTCTTGCTAAAAGGAAGAGGAAAATGTAAATACTCTCTGCCCCCTGAATATAAGTATCGCTGCCTAATTGGAGATAATAGTGAAACAAGACTCTGTAATTTTTTAAAATAATTTTAATTTTATAAAAACTTGTAAGACGTGAGTGCTAACATAAAACGAGTCAGGGAATAATGGCAGTTACAATTAAATGGCTCTCCCTTCTCTTGGCTTACAGTTCCCAATATCTAAAATGAGAGTAGCGTAAATGATTTCCATATCTCTCTCCAGATACGCATTAGATGCATCTGTACCTTGAGAACAAAACATCCTGAGTTTGTATGGCTGAAATACAATTAGAAGTGTGCTTTATAAAAAATCTGTTAGCTGTGCAAAACATAAAACTAGATAATATGGTCAACACATGATGAAAAAGTGTGATTTCTGTCCTGGGCTTAAAACAAAGACCGTTATAAAACTAACAGTATTGCTGTTTACATGAGATTAATCTCTAATCCTGTAGGAAAGATTAATTTTGCCTCCAGAGAAGATCTTACTTGAGTTAGGCGTTAATTAGCAGTAGCTCAATGCTATCTGGAGCCAGCCCTTATAAAAATATAAGACTCACATTTACAAATCATTGTAAATTTGGAAAATGTCCTTGTAATAAGTGCCAGTAAGAATCACTGGTATTGCATACAAATCAATCCTATAAACCCAATAGAAAACATTTTATTTTGCTTATAAAAAGGAATACAGGGATTCTATCATTCTTTTCGGTGCAGCTTTTGTATATGATTTGGGATTGGTAGAAAAAAATCTTTAAAACAGATTCTGTATTAAGAAATAACTATTACCCATGGGGCGCCTGGGTGGCTCAGTGGGTTAAGCCTCTGCCTTCGGCTCAGGTCATGGATCAAGCCCCGCATCCAGCTATCTGCTCCGCAGGGAGCCTGCTTCTCCATCTCTCTGCCTACTTGTGATTTCTCTCTGTCAAATAAATAAATAAAATCTTTAAATATATAAATAAATAAAAATAAATTTAAAAATAAAAAATAAATAACTATTAATTTTTGGGTGTTATAATGGTCTTATAACTATATTTTTA
Source organism: Lontra canadensis (assembly GCF_010015895.1). Classification (NCBI taxonomy): domain Eukaryota; kingdom Metazoa; phylum Chordata; class Mammalia; order Carnivora; family Mustelidae; genus Lontra; species Lontra canadensis. The sequence goes on from NW_022631010.1 coordinate 10,676,291, forward strand.
AAAAGTCTTTATGGCTTATGGATAGTAAAATATTTATGTGTTTAAAAATATGGTATCTAGAATTCACTTGATAATACTCCAAAAATAAAATTGTGAGGGGTGCAAAGAGACTGGATAAACATAAGTGACAGTGTCAATCAACACTGAAGCTAAGTTCATTTTTCACTTTTCTCTACTTTTGTGTATGCTGAAAAATTTGCAAAATGATGAGTTAAAAAGAGAGAGTATCTAAGGCCCAACGGAAACCCATTGCTAAACTTCCTCTTTCTAAGGCAAAATGTGTGTTCAAGGATTGCATTTCCTGGCCTTCAGAGTAAGGTCAGTAGGAAGGAACATAGCAAGAACGTATGGGAGCAAAAGAGCCGCGTGATAGCACAGAGCCAGGTAAGGGGGCAATTGCTATCCAATGATCAGTATCTTGAGCCCTGACACTTCTTACCTATGTAACTTGGGGCTAAAACTAGTTCACACCAAGGTTTTGTTTAAATGCAGGTAGTACTAGAACCCACTGCATAAGAGGGCCGTGAAGAGTAAATGGGGTAAATACAATGCCTAGCACATGGTATGATTAAATAAGCTTGTCTTATGATCTGGAGGCAATAGCATGCTCTAATGCTTCTAAGAGTCTCTATCTGTCCTAGATTCAAGTCAAACCTGTTTTTCCTGGTACACAAAACCCTTCACAATCCAGCTTCAGTTTTGCCCACTTTCCAGGCTGCCATTCCCACAAACAGTAACTCTACTCCCCATTCCCCAAACACATCAGGAACCCTGGTGAAGTCTTCGAAGATGTGACTTGAAGTCAGGTTGACAAGAGGTCCTGCCTTGCTTCCCCTTTTTCTCTAGGGTTGAAGAGGGAGTTAAAAGCCAAATGCCCCTTTTCCTCTATTCCCAGATCAGCATGTTTCTCACCAAAGCATCACATGTGGTAGAGGTATACCAGTGCCCTTCTCTTTCCCAGCCCCCAAAGGAGTATGCTTCTACACTCCCCATGAAGTTAACCCAACAATGTAAAAGTTCTGCAAGCAGAAAGCATCTGTATGTACCACTTGCAGATTGAAGCTTTTAATCACAAATGTGAGACCTTCCAGTGGAAGCAGGAAGCTCCTCCTATGAAACATTGAGAGATAAGACATGATCTAGGATTATACAACACAAGAGAGAAGGCTAGGTTGATAAGATGCCTCATGGAGAATAGTTGCCTTAGATGGTCCCCTGGATTCTCAGTGGATTTTGCCTAGGCAAGATATACATTTTCATGATGATAAACCTATTTAGGTTAGCTATTACTACATAACTACTGCAATAGAAAGTCTCATGGTTCTGGGGGCTGAGGAGATTGGTTGGGTGGTTTTTGCTTGGATTCCTGCATGTGGTGGAAGATACTTGTCACACCCACTACTTTCTACTGGTTAAACAAATCACTAAGGGCCAGCCCAGATTAAAGGGAAGAGGAATCAGACTTTACCCCTTAACAAGAAACAGCCAAAATAAATTGTAGCCATCTTCCATTTATCAAAAAGTCATCCTGAAAATTTGTAATTGTTTGTCACTAAAGGATCATCTAACCCATACTGACTAGCCCAGTATTTTCTTTTTATGACTTTGTCAAGAATAGCTTAGGTGTTATTTTGGGATGACATTTCCAGAAAGTAGCATGGGAACTACCTCTCCCCTTTTACTTTTTGTGAGTAGATCTGCCCTATTCGGTGCTTGTTTGGGAAAAAGGTACTGGAAAAATGGTTTTCAAGCCTTTGGGAAGCTACATGCTTTGATGCCATAGTGTTTAAGGACTCATGGGACTTCACAGGATTTTTGTTAAACTTATTCGGAAAAGATTTTAAAAAATGTGGCAAGATTTATATAAACATACTCCTAAGTGAGGTGTCTTTTGTACTTTGAACACTTTTTACACATTGAATAATGAACTTAAGAAAAAAATATAAGAACATATATTCCAATCCATATATTCCATATATTTAGAAACTTTTAACACAGAGTAACAAGCAAAGATCTTGCTAAAATTGGTAACTCAAGACTTGGTATTAAGAGGATAATCAATGAGAGGTAAAGAGATTATATTCAGATTACAAACTCCATAGTGAGAGGATATGCAATAGTTTCCCTACTGAGGATGGTGAAACCAATACAGAAATGTTAAATAAGCTAGGTAGTGCCGTAAAATTAGTCCACAGAGTAATAATAGTACAGGAATTTAATTACACAAACAGATTTGCTAAATGCCTTACAGGAACAAGAGGTGGAGGGAGAATTTAAATAGGACACTTCTAGTACAGATGGTAGGAGAAGCCATGAAGAATGGAAATACACTGAATTGTCCCAGGCTAGTGACTAGAAACAAATTCAGAAGAAGGATTAAGTCTCTAAGAAATAGCAATCCCAGGACCGCCTCTTGGGAAAAGAGAATCAACCAATTCTCTTAAAAACTAGGGAGCTCAGGAAGGCTACATACAAGAGAAATAGAGACACACCAGTTCTCTTCCTATACAGCAGTAAGAATAATTGTAAAAATTGTAATATGGGCAAAAATCTTATTGAAGAACAACAAAAACTATCAGAAAAAAAAAAGGAAACCTGGAGAAACATGCAAGACATATAGAAAAAGCAGGATAGGCTTATAGGGTAGAGATGTCAATTTTCCTAAATTAATCTGTAAATCTGATGCAATATAATTCAAGATACAACCAAGATCTTTTATACAGAATTCTAAAAGTCTGTCTTAAAAAGTTAAAGCTTATGACTAGGCAACAGGATTTTGAAAAAGATCAATGGTATGAATCTTGTCCTCTCAGGCATTAAAATATGCTATACAGTGACAATAAAATGGAGGAATTAGTATAAGGAGAAGCAAACAGGTAAATGGATCTGAATGAAGACTCAAGAAACAATATGTGTTCATGCATAAATATGTGAAAGTTAGTCTATTAGTCAGGAAAAGGTAGATTTAGGCTGCAGTAACAAACAACCCTGCAAATTTCAAAGGCTTAACTCAGAAAGCTCATGTCTCCACCATGCACATTCCATGTTGGATCTAGGAGACCCTGGAGAAGCAGAAGCCTGGGCAGGGTCCACACAATACAGGCTGCTTCAGTCTTATGGCTCTTCATGTCAACATGAGGCCTCCACCATGATCATAGCAGAGAAAGAGAAAGTAAAAGGCTTCAAGATTTTTTGGCTTCCTGGGGCTCCTGGCTGGTTTAGTCAGTAAAGCAAGAGATTCTTGATGTTAGGGTTGTTAAGTTAAGCCCCAAGTTGGTTGTAGAGATTACTTGAAAATAAAATCTTTTCTTTTTTAATTTTATTTATTCATTTGAGACAGAGATAGAGAGAGAGAGAGAGAGATTGAGAAAGCATTAGCCGGGGGAGAGATAAAGGGAGAGGAGAAGCAGGCTCCCCGCTGAGCCAGGAGTATGATGTGGGGCTTGATCCCAGGACTCTGGGATCATGACTTGAGCCAAAGGCAGAGGCTTAACTGACTGAGTCACCCAGGTGCCCATTGAAAATAAAATCTTAAAAGAAAAAAAAAAAAAAGGCACCTTTTTGGCTTCCTTAGTCCAGAAGTAGTGCATACCAGTTCAGCTCATAGTCCATTGGCCAGAACGAATCTTAAGACAGCCCAGTTTCTAGGAATGGTGGTTGTCCTTAGGACTAAAGATTGATGTACACTTACAATGCCCAGTAGTGTTAGGACAATTTCCTCTTCATCAAGAAAATATCTATATCTATATCTATATCTATATCTATATCTATATCTATATCTATCTATCTATATATATATATATATATCTACCTTAATCTATACACCAAATAGATTTCAAATGAAAAAAGCACAAAATAATAAATGCTTTTTAAAAAGTTTTGGGAGAATATGTTTATAATCATCTGGTAGGCAAAGCTTTTTTTTTTTTTAAGACTTTATTTATTTGACAGAGATCACAAGTAGGCAGAGAGAGAGAGGAGGAAGCAGGCTCCCTGCTGAGCAGAGAGCCCAATGCAGGGCTCGATCCCAGGACCCTGGGATCATGACCTAGACTGAAGGCAGAAGCTTTAACCCACTAAGCCACCTAGGGCCTCAAGAGCAAAGCTTTTTTAAGTAACATATGAAACACTGAGGCCATAAAAGAATTCTGGTAAGTTTGCCACACAGTGAAAATAAAATTAAACCAAACTGGGAAAATGATCTGAAATTCACATAATGCCCAAAGTTTTCATTGTTCTACTGATGAAAATTCAAACTTCTACTGATTAAGAAAAAGACATACAACCCAATAGGGACATAGAAAATATTATAAATATCCATAGAAGAACAAATACGAATGATGGATGAATATGAAAATTTGCTTCAGTATAATGCTGATCAGGAAAGTATATTTTATAGTTACAAATACAGTTTATTTGATGATTTTCTATGATTCCCCTCTGGGTTCAACCGACTGTGATTAGGATGAACCACCTCAATTTCATAAAATTCTCAGTGGACACTAAATACAAGAGCTTTCCTTCTGTAACTACTTGCCCTTCTCACCTTTTTTTTCCCCCCTCCTCACTTTTTGATTATACTCTCTGATTAGAGGATATTCAGGAACCTGGCATGTGCATGTAAATTTTAAAGTAGGATTAAATGAAAACTGGGAAAGAGGGAGGCATAAATTTTATTCTATAGCAATTGTGTGGCACAAATCTAGCAAAGGGTACACAAAGGGGAAAAATAACTTTAATGAATCCAAGTATGAAAATTACCCATAATGCTTGGCAATCTCTAGTAATCCCCAGGCCCTGGAGATTGAGGCACACCAGCTGGTGTCTTCTTTTCATTCAACAAATTTCTTGGAGTGGATATCATGTGCATGACTTGTGCTAGATTCTTTGAGAGCAAGAGAGGCAAAAGTCTCTGTTCTTAATGTGCAAGGCATTGGCTAGTAACACATTAAATAATAAAATTTGAATAATGTTCAGGAAATACTAAGCATTGGACACTCCAGAGCATTTCAGACTAGGAATGCTCTAGTCTGCATTGAGGAAGACAATGAGTTTTAGTGCTACTCTGAAATGGATGTAGAAATAGAAAAAAAGACCAAGAGGGGCAGATGGAGAAAATGACACAACCCTAAAGACTAAGAACCTCAAAGTTCAACTCTCAATCTTAAAAAAAGATCCAGGAGTGCCTGGATGGCTCAGTCAGTTAAGCAGTTGCCTTCAGCTCAGGTCATGATCCAGGTTCCTGGGATCGTGTCCCAAATAGGGCTCCCTGCTCAGCAGGAAGCCTGGTTCTCCCTCTGTCACTCCCCCTGCTTGTGTTCCCTCTCTCACTATCTCTCTCTGTCAAATAAATAAAATAAAATAAATCCAAACCATGTTTATTATAAACAAATATCCATTATCTTCTGGCATTTGAATGTTGGGAAATCAGGAACTGCATTTGTTGCTTGACACATTAAGTCAGGATTTATTTTTACTATAAAAAAGAAACTAAAAGGAACAAAGATGTCCACTGTGTTTATTGTTCTGCTCCAAGGCAGAAAACATGTTAACTAACCTGTTAGCGCTTGTGTATCTATACAAGAATTCACTTTACAGATCTCATTTTGGTAAATATTTCTTGATATGCAAACCAAATATTTCCCAAGGTACATCAATCATGATTTTTAAGAAAAATTTTGTTTTGTTTACATTCCGGTGAAGGTGGAAAACAACTCTTTTAATAAATTTATTTTTAATTAATAAATTTAATTTTATACTCCTGATGTTTAATCTTTTCCCCTATGTCAAGCTCCTCTTCCTTTGCCATCATATAAAAATTTGACATCAGAAAGTAGACAGAGGTAAGCATTGTAATATTAGATAATGCAGGTCAAAAATTCAAAATCTAGCATTTTACCCAATAAAGTGCTTTGGAAAAATTGTTAGGCAGTAATTTGAATGTTCCTGATAGGAACTGGAAAAAATAGTTAAGGTCTGCTCTGTAAGAGAAAATGTAACCAAAATGTAACTAAAACAAATGTCTATATTTCACATAAATCATTAATACAATTTACTACTAAAGAATAAACAGAATACTTTAAAATTATAAATATATTAAGATGGCCTTTTAGGCTAAGCTCAGTAGTATGGTGGTAGATGTTTAATAACCCACAACCCTGAGGCTGGGAAGCCCTGATTTGTTGAGTTTGGTAATTTCTGTTTTCTGCGTTCTGCCACCAAGAGTAATTTCAGATGGCCGAGTTGATGTCCACAAGCTGGTAAAATTTCAGAAAACATATTATTTGTCTTGTAAAATCTGATACAAGGTGACTCAAGGACCCCCACTGCAAACACTAATAAATAATACTCTCCTACCACTTAATAAAATGTGTCCCCTTAACTTAATATTCTAAATACTAAAGACATTTAAAAACTCTAAAATACTTTAAAAATAGGAATGTAAGTGGCTATATATGTGTTTTGCATATTTATGAACTTAAAATACTACACTTGATTGAATCCTATGCTTTTAGGCATTACCAAATTTCTTTTGTTTAAAAGTTTTTTAAAAAATGACCAAAGGATATATATGCTTTTAAGTGAATTCTTACCTATAAGTGTAACTGGTGTTGAGTTACTGTTTGCATCTTGCTGCACGCACGCACGCAAGCCCTTGAGTTTTGAAATGGGTGGATTTAGTACAGGTGTTTGGGCTATGGCGACAATCCTCTTTCCAACGTAAGTAAATGATGCTTTTCCTGTGTTCCATGACAGATTTATGACACTGCCTAAACCCTAGTGAATTACAAAGTTAATTTTGTTCTCAATATGCACTTATATAAAAGACAACATGTAATGAAAACATCTGTAATACAAAACATTCACTGTTGTCAAGTTTTCAGCTTCTACCCTTTTTTTTTAGCCAATAAAAATGGAAATAAATCTAGGTAACACTTAAGAATGCTTGTTTTTCCCATACTAATGGGCCAGAAATAGTGAACTAGTTTTATTTTCAGATGTTTAATTTGAAAGTGTAAGACTTCCTCCATTGATCTTATTCTGTGTTGCACAAAGAGAGAATTTCATTATTCAGGAAGGTGACTAAGAAGTCTTCTCCAAAGTGGAGATGCAACATGGGGGGCTTGGGGGGTAGGAAAAGAATAAATGAAACAAGATGGGATCGGGAGGGAGACAAACCATAAGAGACTCTTACTGTCACAAAACAAACTGAGGGTGACGGGGGTAGGGGGGTTGGGAGAGGGTGGTGGGGTTATGGACATTGGGGAGGGTATGTGCTATGGTGAGTGCTGTGAAGTGTGTAAACCTGGCAATTCACAGACCTGTACCCCTGGGGCTAATAATACGTTATATGTTTATAAAAAAATTAAAAAATTTTAAAAAAAGAAGTCCTCTCCAGAATGCAAATTGGTACAACCCGTGTGGAAAACTAAATGAAGTTCCTCAAAAAATTAAAAATGGAACTAACCGATGATCCAGTAGTCGCACAACTGGGTAATTACTCAAAAAAAAAAATACAAAACACGAATTCAAAAGGATACATGCATCCCTATATTTATAACAGCATTATTTACCATAGCCAAATTATGGAAGCAACCCAGAGCCCATCCACTGATGAACAGATAAAGATGTGGTATATATACACCAGACTATTATTCAGCCATTAAGAAAAAAAATGAAATCTCACCATTTGCAACAACATGGTTGGAGCTAGAGTATGATGCTAGGTGAAATAAGTCAGTCAAAGAAAGACAAATACCATATGATTTCACTCATATGTGGAATTTAAGAAACAAATAAGCAAAGGGAAAAACAAAGGGAAGAACCAAGAATCAGACTCTGGACTATAGAGAATAAACTGATGGTTACCTAAGGGGACACGGGGGGCAGGGGGAGGGTGGCAGTTAAACAGGTGATGGGGATTAAGGAGTGTACCTGTCACGATGAGCACAGGGTAGTGTATGGAATTGTTGAATCACTATATCATAGGCCTGAAACTAACATAACACTGCATGTAAACTATACTGGAATTTTAAAAAATAAAAAGTCTTAGTCTATGAACTACAGGATAAAAAACAAAGAAATGAAAGCAGCCTCAAACCCAGGATTCAGAAGAGTGACAGAAAATACTCCTAGGAGAAGGTCCAACAAACCCCCCACCACTTTTCACTTGGGTTGAAAGGGGGCTGGCTCAAATAAAAATTGTGTGGACTATTAGGAAGGAATAAACAAGCATTCTTCTGTTAGGGGAGATTTTTGCTCGAAAATTACTAGAATGGTGGTTGTTGATGGAGAATGGAGGTGACTCTCTCCCCTAGAGGACATTAGGCAATGTCTGGAGACACTTCGGTTGTCACTATTTGAGGGGGCGAGGATGTTACTGGTACCTAGAGGGCAAAGACCAGGGCTGCTGCTAAATATTCTACAAGCACAGGACAGCCTCCTACAGTCAAGACCCAAAATGTCATAGAAACCTTTCACTATACGCAAACATTTACACACATGTAAATGCACCCAGGTGAAGAAATGGAACATCACCAGTACTCACTTCAACCTTAATTTGTGAAATAGAGTATATTTTGTTGATTTAAAACTTTCAGGGGTGCCTGGGTGGCACAGTAGGTTAAGTCTGCCTTCAGCTCAGGTCATGATCCCATGGGATCAAGCCCCACATTGGGCTCCCTGCTCAGTGGGGACACTCTTTCTCCCCCTACCTTCTGCCCTTCACAAACCTCTGCTCATGCTCTCTCTCTCTCTCTCAAATAAATGAAATCTTTAAACAAACTTTCAGTCAAGAGGCAAGAGAAAGAATTCATACTGTATAGTATTTCATATGCACTATATCTTGGATGATATGACAAATATATGCTGAATTTAAATATTAGGTTGTGAAAGATTTGTTAGTTAATGCTACATATGTAATAAAGTTCAGCTTTTGCATTCATGATTTATGCAAAGGTATAAACCACATGGTTCATGTATGAAGCAAGAGTACAGCGCCATATCCAAAAGTAATGTCAAAATTACCCTGTTTGTATTTCTCAAGTCTTAAGAAAGGGAAACTTAAGACACATAGTACTTCTTCTTAGAAAAGTAAAAATAAAAATAAAACTGGGTATCTCCTCCCATCCAATTCTTCATGCATCAAAAGCTACTCCCAAGTCTTTCTCTGGCACACACACGTACCTGAAAGACATATCTTCCTTTCTTAGATTCAGCCCCTTACTCTTGTCTTCCTTCATGAGGGTCGGTTAAGTTACGGACTCACTCAAGGATGGGAGAGAAAACAAGACTGGAAGACACAAGCCCAGCTTCGCCTCAGCAGGCAGGGAGAAAGTTGGAACCTCGCCGATAAGCCATAGGCTCCTTGAGCTTTCTCCTGCACACTGACAGACCACACCAGTCATAAACAAAGACAGCATGCTAACAAGAGCACTTACATGTACCTATCTGGTAACTATCACTTGTATTTGTGAATATAATTACTTATATTTGAGAAGATCTTCTAGGAAAAAATTTCCCTATGTTCGATTTTTTTCTTCCAATAATGCACTTACATATTTATAGAATACGAAATTTTCAAGACATACAATTTTCACCACTGGTTTTTAAAGTCCCATTTAGCATTTAAATACCTTCCTTAAGCGTTTCTTTCACATTGCCATCTTTACGTGATTTACATATGTCCTTGTTGAAAGCGTATTTAATGATAAAGTTGGTTGATGGTAGCTTGGTATAACCATTGAGAAGATATTCAGAAATCATGGCCCTTAATTCCTTAAAAACCTTTATCACTTGTAGCCATGTGAGTTTATATAAATAATCTCAGCTTCAGATGTATTATCCCATCGTAGACCCTTCACAAGCTCAGATTTGTAAATGATCTAGTGATGTTTTAGCAAGAAAGCCACTGTAAAATGCGTTCCAGTTGATTTATTGTGGGAAATTAAAGTCATGACTGGCCCTGTATTTCTAATGGAACCTATTTTGCGATCTCTGAAATAAAACATTTATAATGTACAGATAACACGTCCATTTGTTAAAAAGGGATTTCATTCCAAAAAGGCTATGAATTCATGAGCAAACCAGGAGAGTGTAGGTAGAGATTACCACTGGTGTTCAGAAGTGGGTTTGTTCGTTTGGGAATAACTCATTGAACCATACACTCACGGTTTGTGTGCTCTTCCATAGGTGTGTGTTACTTGAATTAAAGCACTTGAAAATGCCATATTCCTAAAGTTTACTTAACAGAAATTAGAAATTTCTGAAATATTTAACAGAATATTTAATAGAAATTCTCTCTCAGACAGAGAGAGAGAGAGCACGAGCAGGGAGAGCAGCAGCTTTTTTTTTTAATATATAGGCATTTTTTTAAGATTTTATTTATTATTTATTTGACAGAGAGAGAGATCACAAGTAGGCAAAGAGGAAGGCAGAGAGAGAGGAGGAAGCAGGCTCCCTGCTGAGCAGAGAACCCAATGCAGGGCTCGATCCCAGGATCCTGAGACCATGACCTGAGCTAAAGGTGAAGGCTTAATTCACTGAACCACCCAGGTGCCCCTTTTAGAAAATGTAATAAATAACATAGGTTATAAAATAGCACGTATATGGGGTGCTTGGGTGGTTCAGTCGTTAAGCGTCTGCCTTCGGGTCAGGTCATGGTTCTGGGGTCCTGGGATCGAGCCCTGCGTTGGGCTCCCTGTTCAGTGGGAAGCCTGCTTCTCCCTCTACCTCTGTCCCTGCTTCTGTTCCCTCTCTCACTGTGTCTCTGTCAAATAAATAAATAAAATCTTAAAAAAAAATAGCACATGTAGTAAGGTATCCTATTGGAAAAAACACATATGTGGTCATGCACACATATACAAAACCCTTAAGATATATATATATATATGAAATTTCCTAGCAGTCCATAAAGAAGTGCTGCCGTCTGTGGCTGTCACTAACATAGTTTATAGATAATGCTGGAGCAGAGTATAAAGAGCTTCCTCATTTTTTTTACAGCTTCAGTATTATGCAAATTTAATCAGTTTTCTGTTGATGGCATTTAGACTGTTTCTAAACTTACTTTCTTAAACAGTGTTGCCGTGAGTAATCTTGCACCCATAATGTACTGCATATATGCAAGTACGTCTGTACTTTGGCTAGAAGCCGAAATGCTGACTTAAAGGAAATATGTGTTTGCGACTTTGACAGCCATGGCCCGAAGGTCCTTCACAGAGATTGTCTCAGCTTATGTTCCCCTAAGTGATGTATGAAAACACCTGTTTCCACCCACCCCTGTCAACACAGCTTGTGTTTACTCCATTCTCTTCCCCAAGACTTGCTTGATGCAGAAAATGTAAAAAAAACACACAACTGACAGATTTTGGTGCTGTTATAAGTGATCCCTTCTCCTTTTGTCATTGTTTTTGTTTTTTGTTTTCCGTTTGTCGCTTTGTTTGGTGGTTTGTTTTTTGTCTTTTTTTTTTTTTTTTGGATTTTCAAATTAACAGAGAAACAAGTTACAGAACAGTATGTATCACACAGAATTAAAAAATGTTCAAATGGAAGTGTGTATTATAAGTATGCATAGAAGTTCTTTAGATGGTGCGGTAACCCACAGACAGCCATGAGTCATGGAGGTATTTCTCAGCGTCAAGCTTTATTAAGAATGGCAGCGGGCTTGGCGGGAGGAGGGGGTTGCTGGGTGGCCTAGTCAGTTAAGTTTCCAACACTTGACTTCAGCTCAGGTTATGGGATCCAGCCCTGAGTTGGCCTCTGCACCCAGTGAGGAGTCTGCTTGGGATACTCTCTCAGCCTCTGCACTGCCCCCTCCCCACCATGTGCTCTCTCTCTCTCTAAAATAAAAAATAAATAAACCCTTAAAGAAAAAAAAAAGAGGGTCGCCTGGGTGGCTCAGTGGGATAAGCCTCTGCCTTCGACTCAGGTCATGATTTCAGGGTCCTGAGATCGAGCCCTGCATCGGGCTCTCTGCTCGGCAGGGAGCCTGCTTCCCCCCCTCTCTCTCTCTGCCTGCCTCTCTGCCTACTTGTGATCTCTGTCTGTCAAACAAACAAATAAAATCTTTGGGGAAAAAAAAAAGAATGGCAATGGACCACATGCTCAAACGAAGCTGAGAGAGGTTTGTGAAGTCATGGAGGCTGATACCCCGTCATCCAGACATCATCCATGCTCTCTCTATGTTCACAGAATCCCCTCCCACAGTGGGAGCATTTAGTTATGAAACATCCCTATTTTATACCCAGGTATAGCCTACTTGACATTCTCCCTGGAGACCCATCTCAGTAGGCTTTGCTTCCTATAGACCATCCTTAGCCAGGGACTATCTGCTAAGAACCCTTTCGAGACAATACCTCTTTCTCTTAAAAATATTAGTATGTCTATGTACGTGCAGGTCCAGATGATAGAAGTTAGACCCACTCCCCTGCCTTTCCCATGTCCTCTGTAAAGGACTAAGCAGATTTCAAGCAGTTATTTTAACTTCTTCCTCCCAGAAGGACCCACTACTGTGTCTTAGGGAAGTTAGATAGCTGGGAATGGAGTAAGACAGAGATTTTAAACTGAATGTCCTTTTGGTCCATATGAATGTATCACCGATTAAAAATGATTATATAAACACAAATATCACAAGTGATAAATGAGAAGTATGCAATTTACAACAAGTACAATGTAATATATCTGGATTCTTATTTCGTCCACATTCATAGAAAAATGCTTTTATGCTATACTTAAACATGGCCAGTTTAATTTTGGTAATGGAATATTTGGCACAGGGAAATTGGGAGCCGGTGAGAGATCATAATAAGATTAAAACCCTTGGGCGAAGAACAGTACAGATCCTTGTGCTTGGTTTTGGAGTTCTGCCTAATAACAGCCTATTTTCTTTTTCCTTCTGAGATATATTAGTGGATTTTATGTTCTTTCTGAATGTATTAATGACTTTTCCATTTTTAAGTTCAACCATTGTATATTACTGGGCTTTCCGGAATGATGTCTAGGTTTCAGGACATTATCAGACTAGGCCTGGCTTTGTCAATGTACTGCATTTGCGAGACATAACTAATTTGTCTTTGATGCAGATGTAATACGTTACAGGCCTAGAGTTTGGGCTGGTGTGACTTCCAAGTTATTCAACTTCTCTGAGTTTTACTGATATTATCCTCATCTGTGAAATGGGAATGTCAATGCCAACTGTTTCAGCCCAGATTCCCTAGAAAACAGAGCCTGAGGCCAAGATGAAAGCAATGATACTTAATTTGGGGGTAGTGAAAATCTGGAGTGGTAAGAGGGAGGGAAAGGAGGGACATCAGGCACAAAGTGGTACAGAACCACGATAAGCAACAGATCTATCTACCTGGCAGGGATATCCTGGATGGCCAAAGAAAAGAGAATCCATGCATCCGACCAGTCCCTCAGAGGGAGGAAAAAGAGAGAAAACATAGATTGGGCTTCACACATCTTTTCCTCATGTTGAAGTTTACATCAATGGACTTGATTACATCAATGGACCATGCTGTCAAGTGGCATCGTGTGGCCTTTACAGCTGCCTCTTGGGATACCATAATCCAAGCCATGTGGTGTGATGCATTAATGAAATCTTCAGGTGACTGGAGGAGTCAGAACTGCTGATGAGCTTGCCTGCCAGCTTTATGGCGGCCATGAGGAAGGTTCCAGTATTCATGGGACAAGTGACTTTCAGCCCCAGGAAGGGGACATGAACTGAAGAAGACTTGGGGTGACATGGATAGTGCCTAAGCTTCCTGGAGGCGAAGCTCATACATCTATTTGTGCTGACAGTCGGGTCCTTTTATTCTTGCACAAGAAGCAGACAATGACCCATGTGATGAAACATAGGGACATTAAACAAGGTGCTTTAACCTATCATAGTGCCTGAAATTCTAACATTAGTTTCTCATTTGTTTGGTCTTAAAGGGATTTTGGTTTTCAAGTTTATCAAATTAAAATGCAAATACTCCTATATGATAAAATATCTTGGGACATCACCAAAGAACACACACATATTACTTTAAGATATTATTTATTTATTTGTCAGAGATAGAGAGAGAGAGAGAGAAAGCACAAGCGGGGGGAGCAGCAGGCAGAGGGAGAAGCAGGTCCCCATATGAGCAAGGAGCCCAAAAGGGGACTCGATCCCAGGACCCAGGACCCCTTGAGCCAAAGACAGCCACTTAACCTACTGAGCCAACCAGGTGCCCCCACACACATATTTTTTATCACAAATGATTTTTATTGGAGATATGTATGTTCAGTCTTGGGGCATTGAATCATATAAGATATGGAATTTGCTATTTTATAAAATATTATTTGATTGTACCAAGAAAGCTGTCTACAGTTTTACCATCATTATTATGACCAATATCTATCCATTTCCCCGTTGCAGCTGTGTTCTATAAAAGCAGTAAGCTATCAAATTAATAATGAAAATGTCTTCCAAATTTTTTCATAAGCCTTTGATGTAGTTCTTTCAATTATTCCTCTATTAACTTAATTATCTCTAAAGGATAAGAAAGGTCTGTCATGGTTTGTTTTTAAATATTAAAATTATTTAAAAATAATAATTCCCAGAAATTCATAAATGCTTTGATATATTCGCAGATGACATTGAAATAACCAATTGTGTACACATTTTCCTTATTTCTGTAAAATATATTCATCCCATAAGACTGTTGAAAATGTTTTCTGTGTGTGAGTGTATAATATATATAATATATTATATATAATATGTGTGTATAATATATATTATATAGTACGTGTATTAAGTATATATATATTCATATGACCCAGCAATTACACTCATAGGTATCTACCCAACAGAATTTAAAACAGGACTGAAACAGATACTTGTATGTGAATTTTCACAAAAACATGATTCAAATAGCCAAAACCTGGAAAGAGCCCAACTATCCATCTATAGATGAATGGATAAGCACAGTGTGATAATATCCACATTTATTATTCAGCCATAAACGGAGTGAAGTTCTGATACATGGAACAGATGAACCTTGGAAACATTAACCTAAGTGAAATAAGCCAGACACAAAAGGACAAATATTATAAGATTCCACCTTTATGAAATATGGACAAGAGGCACATTTGTAGGGACAGAAAGTAGATTAAAGGTTACAAGGGCCTGGGGTGGAAGGGATGGATGTTATTATTTAATGGGTAAAGTTTCTGGTTGGGGATGACAGAAAAATTTTGGCTAAAGATAATGGTGATGGTTGCACAGCCTTGCGGGGGTCAAGAATGGCACTGAGTCATACACTTTAACATGATTAAAAAGGGGAACTTTTGTTATGTATATCTCATCACGATTTAAAAAATGAATGTTAAAAACAATGAACAAAAAAGTGCCCTTACTGAGATTTTAAAAACCAGTTTTAGGAAGTGGGAAGGAATCTGTGAGCCTTCTAGACTTTCCTGGGCTGTGAGGCTCTTTGGGCTATCAAAATGGAGCACAGAAGAAGGAGGGGAAGGAGCTGTGGGAACTGTTCACGGGCTTCTGATGATGTTGATCTGAGATGGTTAATGGGATTCCGAAAGGTGGGGAAATGTATTTGGAAATCATTAGCATTTAGTGGTAGCTGAGAAAGATGGTATGATGAAAATTAAAACGAGACAATTTTAGGAAAATTTAAGTTCCTCTTCCCATCTAATAAATACATCTGTATTACATTTACAACAAAATAGAACAGAAAATAGCTTCCTTCTTAATAGTCATCATAATTCCTTTCCTGACTTTTCTTAAAATGGAAAAATCAAAGAGTAAACATTGTTGTGCCCCTTCATAACAACAACCTGATTTGATTTTCTTTTGCTGACTGCCAAAAATTTAATTAGATACATAAGCTGCAGTCATTAATAGTTTGTCTATTTACTCCAGGGGACAGTGGACTCGGAAGGCTGGTTCTGAGAATCAGCTAACTTACTTATTTGCCCCCCGTGTCTTCTGTGGGAGCATGGATCATTGCTAAGACCCCTAGGTACAAGAATTTGGATATTACCAGACAGGATTAATGGGCTCTACACTTAATGACCTCATTAATGACCTCACTGTGATAGCATCCCAAGCCAAGTTTCGAATGGGGCAATACATGGGAAAAGCTTGATATCATTTAAGTCTCTCTATAAATGTTATTTATTATCATTGTTATGGGGAAATAGGGCTGAGTCAATGGATCAGCTTGCATTATTAATGCAAACATGTTAAAAGGAAAGTTAGCAGTGTGGCGATGTGTGTGTGTGTGTGTGTGAGATACTAGACACTAGCTAATTTAGGACTAGAGAATCTGATACAGTTCTTTACCTAGTTCCTAAAAACAAACAAACAAACAAACAAACAAACCTGTGTCATTAGGGGATTCAACAATAATGATGTTTTGGACCAGATGATCCTTTTTGTCGGGGGGATGTTCTGTGCATTTCAGGAAGTTTATCAACAACCCTGGTCTCTTCCCACTAGATGTGGGTACTACCTCCTCAGTGCTGAAAATCAAAAATAGCTCCAAATGTTGCCAAATGTTCCCGGGGTGGGGTTGGTGTGGGGGGACAAAATTGCTCAGGCTGCAAACCTCTTTGGGTAAATACACAGGTATTTACATCTGGACTCATTTAGAGCAAAGATAAATAGTACTCAAGAGGAGTGGTCTGACTGTCACCGAACTGGACTGCTGCCCTCAGGAGATGCTAAGTGAGAGATGCTCAACTATTTAGTCAAAGCACGATTGTAAGTACCAGAACCAGAGAGCAGAGAGGGCTTTAGGAGCAGCCCAGAGGAGCAACCATATAGGGTGATTAGGTGACGATTTCCCACCCCTCCCCCAGAGGCTTCTGTCCTCACTTCAACTCTGAGTTGAAGACTAACTCTCTTAGTCCCATCTGTCTCCCAAGCCAGCCCCTGCCACAAGATCACTGCTATCACAGGACAGAGCCCTCCTGGAGTTCTCCGCACGTAGGGAAAGATGGGTAATGTGTTTCATTATTTTTTAAATCAGTTTCAGAAAAATTGATGGGACATCATGGCAGCCATAAAAACTCTAAACCATAACCTCCCTTTTTGTTCTCTGGTGTGGGCAGGAAAAGAAGCTACATGTTTATGGATAAACCATATTTGGAAGGTCTCAGCGTTTTCTTGCTGTTGTTCTGAAAGTACAAATGTGGAGCTTAGCTTAAGGAACATAAAAAACTGAGGAGCGTTTTCCTTCCTGGTAAGTAGAAATAATAAGAGCGAACACAAATACATGATGTCACTCTAAGTGAGAGGAAACTAAGGTTTGATACGTACACATACTTACATATACTTATAAATACAAATTTTTTATTTTGAAATAGTTTGAGATTTATAGAAAAATTATAAAATAAGACAGAGAGCTCTCATTTGCCCCTCACTCAGATTTTCCTAATGTTAGCAGCTAGAATTACCGAAAGCAAGATAGGAGATTTGGTACAGTATCTCTAACTAACCTGCCTCATTTGAAGTTGACCAGCATGTCCACTAATGTCCACTTTTTTGGTTCCAAGATCTAATTCAAGGTGATACATTGCATTTACATGTCTGCTTGGTCTCCTTTTAATCCGTAACAGTTCTTCAGGCTTTCCTTGTTTTCTATCACTCTGGCAGGTAGACTACTCCTTGATTTGAGCTGGTGCAATGTTTTCCCATGATAGGATCGAGGTTCTGCATTTTTGGCAAGAACATCCCACAAATGATGCTATGCCCTTCTCAGAGCTTCCTATCAGGCGGTTTGTAATGACAATGGGTCCTGCAGTTAAGATGATGTCTGCCAGGTTTCTGCTCCACAAATTTACTGTTTTTCCTCTTAAAATTAATTAATATCTTGGGGCAGGCACTTTGAGACTGTGCAGAAACCCGCTTTTCAAACTTTTGCCTTCTACTTCTAGCATATATCAGGGGATCCACCTGCAATAATTATTTCTCTGCTGTTTACCTTGTCATGATTTCTATTCCCTCATTCCTTCTACATTTATTAATTAGAATTCTCCTCTAGGTAGAGCTTTCCATTCTCTCTCACCAATTTATTTTGTTCAACTATTTTTCTATCATCGTGACTGGAAATGCCATATTCTATGGATTATAATCCAGTACTATAACTCTATTTATTTACTCTAATTGACTGAGATTTGGCCATTGGGAGCCTCTTCAAGTTGGTGTCTCCATCTTTTCCACATGCCCACATACTCCTTTGGGCATTTCCTGACTTTTGGGTGCCACGCAAGAGATGCCAGGTACATTTCATATTTTTAAAATTAATTCTTCTCTTTTTTTCTCATTTAAAAATGGAGGTTGAGAAGGATTTTTTCATGTAGTTAATAATAAAAAAAGGAGTAGAATTTACAAGAGCCAAATAATTATCCTGAAGGAAAAAAGATTTACTCTCTTAAGATTGAAAAAGATTTTTCAGATTAAGATTCATCTTTTTTGGGGCACCTGGGCGACTCAGTGGGTTAAGCCTCTGCCTTTGGCTCAGGTCATGATCCCAGGGTCCTGGGATTGAGCCCCGCATCGGACTCTCTGTTGGGCAGGGAGCCTGCTTACCGCCCACCCCCCAGCCTGCCTCTCTGCCTACTTGTGATCTCTGTCTGTCAAATAAAGAAATAAAATCTTAAAAAAAAATTCATCTTTTTAAAAAAGTTTTAAGGCAGATGTAGATTTTGAGAGGAAAATATCAAAATCACATAAGAGAAGAGCAACAGAAAGGACACTTAAAGGGAATGGGTGATTTTGAGAAGAGAAACAAAGGAAGTGGGAGCAGAGATAAAGACTTGTTTAATTTAAATGTCTCTAAAGCATGGTACAGGGAAAAATGAAAAGTCATGGAAAGAGAGAAGTGCAATGAACATTTTAAATGAAGAGTAATTCACATTTGAGTTTACATAACATTGAGACACTTTATAATATTAAAATTAAATACTGCATTTACACTATAAAATATTTATGAAAATTTGAGAACTATAAAAATGCTCAAACTTTTATTGCTTGGGTTCTTTGGGTTACAGAATTTATTAAATTAGTAGGTGGCTCCCTTCTCTGAAATAGAACATACTTTGATTGCTTCTTTTTTTAAATGAGGGAAGAGACCTATTGATCATAGGATCTCATAAGCCCTTTATTATCAATTGCAAGGCCAAGCATTGGTCAGCCTCCACCTGTTCTGCTTTTGGTCCTCTCCCTAAAGGTAGTAATCTTAACTTCTAGTTCTGGGGTCCAGAGCTGGTATTGATCCCCTGGTCACCGAGAACTGATGGCACAGGGAATAGTTTGGCCTTCCCAGTTTTGGGTCTGCTGCCTGTCTGTTCTAGACCAGACTTTTCTCCATAGGGCAGAAACTTTGGGCTCTAGGTGTAACACAATCCCATCTTCTTTCTGCATCGCTTGGAATACAAAAGGACAGGTTCCTCTCTACTCAGAGAGAAAACATATATCAAAAGTGATCAAACTAGCAAAGCCTGCTGGCCCCATCCCCCACCTTAAACCTCGGCATGGCAAAGAACAAGACCAGTGGATCTGAAAAACTGACCTCGTGTCTCAGAAATCTCTGAAATGAGCAAAGAGCATCAGTTGTCTTTTGTGTGTAAAAAGAACTGTTTATTATTGTTTGTGAGTATGTGGGTCAGTTGGGAAATTCTGCAATCCTTTGCTGGTCAGCTGGGGTTGGCCTACCATTGCCTCATTGGACTACTGGTGTTGGCTATCTGTAGAAGCAATGGGGGTGAGGTGGCCAAATGCTTCTCATTGTCCAGCAGGCTTCTAAATTGATACGTGTCTGGAAAAAAATACAAAATGCCAAAATTAGCACAAATAGATAATTTGACTAGAAAAAATAACCACTAAGAAGCATTGAACATGTCTCATGGCCTTCAGATGAGTTGTATGCATTCTGAATGAAGAGATAATCTTTCTTAAAACAAAACAAAACAACCAAAAAAACCCAAAGCTCAATATTTTTTAAACGTTCATCTCCCCTAACTTACTCTAAAATCTCAAATCAAATCCCCAATCAATCTCCAATCAAATCCCCATGGGTTATTTTAAGATACTAAAAAACTTAGTCTTAAATTTACATGAGAAAATTGACACACACAAACGATTATGTAGATTTTGAAAAAGATGAGATAAGAGGGAGAACACGCTAACTAGTTGTGTGTCTGCTGCCTCAAAAAGGTCTCTGTTATAGACAAAAATTCTCCCAAGAGCAAGAACCCTAGGCTTTAGGTGAAATTCCAGTTCACCAGATATAAAGACATGTTATAAAGCCATAATAAGAACAATGTCCTGGAACCATATAGAAATCTCAAAAAACAGATTTGTGTATATATAAGAATGTGGCATAGGATAGAGGTGGCACCTCAAATCAGCAGGGAAATGATGACTTGTTTACTAGAACATGTATTGTTAGGAAAAATGGATAAACATGTGGAAATCAAGTTGGACCCCTTCTTTACGGTACATCTTCAATAAGTCTAGTGTAGGACATCATAGACAAAGTTTGGGAGAAACTTAAGTGCCCTGTCAAAAATCTATAAGATCTTCATATCAATAATATAAAAGGACATAAAGGAAAGAGTGGACAATCAACAGAGAAATAGGCAAGATGTAGGAGTAAGCCATATATCATCATATTCATATTCAAATCATCATATTCATAGTCAAAACAGAACAGCTAGCAAAGATATGAAGAGATACTTTACCACACTAGAAATCAGATTAATGGCATGCAACAGTAATGACCCTACCTTTTTGGAAAAAACAAAACAAAACAACATAACGAAACAAAATGGTGGTATTATGTCACCTTTAGCAAGGCTCTGGGGAGATGGGAGCCTTCATGTACTCCAGATACAAGTTTGAACAGAGCAGCATCCAAAGGAGAAATAATTTATTATATTATGAAATTGTATCTGTAAAATCCCTATAAATTATGCCTGAGAATATAAACCAGGGACAGGAGGCCTGGGTGGTTCATTGGGTTAAGTGTCCGCCCTCAGCTCTGGTCATGATCTCAGGGTCTTGGGATCAGATTCTCCATCCTAGAGCAGAAAGCCTGCTTCTCCCTCTGCCTGATGCTCCCCCTGTTTGTGCTCTCTCTTTCTCTGACAAATAAATAAGTAAAATCTTAAAAAACAAAAACAAAAACAAAAAACAAGGAAATTTCTGCCTGAGGGTCATACGCAAGTGTGGTTATCTTAGTACTACTTGCCAAGAGTGGTCTATCACTAGGAAAAAATGGAAACTGAAAAGATGATGGATACCGTGTAGTATTAGATAAAAAGAACTAGAAGTAGAAACAGCAGAGGGAGGGTCCTGAAGAGAGTTTGGGGTTAAAATAAGAAGTGGAAGGAGATCTAGAGCAAAATACTGGCGGTGATGGGGATGGGGAGGTTGGATAAAGGAAGATGAAGTAAGAGAAGCCCTTTGTACAAAATCGTGAATGTCCCCAGAATTGGGTATGCATGATTATTTTATTTCTGAACCGAACCAAGTTGAACCAAACCAAGCTAACATTTCTGCATTTTTCTCCAAGGCAGATAGTCCATGTGTCTTATCTAACGTACCCTTGAGCCCAGTATTTACATAATAGGTGAACATTAAGGCCAAGGCCAAAACAAGTTTCTATCCTATACATCTGTTTTTATACACAGAAAAAATTTTAAGCCATTTTTAATTAAAATCACCAACACACATGTTTGTCATTTTAGCTTAAGAAACCTAAGTACAAACATATTTATTCATTCATGTACACATGGCCTTCCCCTACAACATTGAATTGTAAGTTTTCCAAAGCTTAATTGGTGTGTCTTCTTTATATGATGTCAAAATAACCTTTAAAAAAAAGTTTACTTCTTTATTTTTTGGGTCAATGATTTTCAGTGAATCTGATGATCATTTTTCTAATTGCTATCAAAATCAGGAAAACGACGCTTAGGAAAAACATGCTACATCTTCAAATAGTTTAAATAAAAGTTGTCGACAGTTTCCATAGAAAAGAAAACATTGTAAACCTTATTTCTGAAACAACTAATAGCCCTCATGTGCTAAGAGGAAAATCGAGTTTTCCTGAAATAACAGTTTTTTTATGATGTGAAACAATAGAAAGACACAGTGACATGATTTCCTTCCACTCCCTTCTTTTAGAATCTAAATTAGGAAGCCTACAACGAATATGAACACCCCGCACCACTTACTCTACTTCATACTGGCCAAGAACAAGGAGAGAAAATCACATTTTGTGGCATTTGGTTCCAGAGAACCAAGAAGCTCAAGGCACTCAGGCAGGTAGGGTTCTTAAGACTGCTCCGCTGAATGGTTCAACCGATTTTTTAAGATTTGTGCCACTAGGTGGCGATAGAGATTATAATTAGGTAGTTGGAGGCTGTGGGATCTTCTCAGGGCTCCACGAGTGATGCGTTTGATTTATTTAAATTCTTTATTATATAAATATAGCTATTGCTCAGATAACTGCCAGATAGTATGAGTTTATAGAGTCTTGTTTCTTTTTTTTTTTTTGGTAACCTTTAAACCTGAAGTATTATAGATATTTTAAACGACATATATCTAACATGCACCATGTGTATATGTATGTAAATAAAAATACAACATAAAGTTCAGTGTTAAACAGCAACAGATGCACCCTTTTTCTCAGTCTTATAACCTTTGATCCCAAGATTTCCTGACCTTCACACATGAAGAAGCAATTTTTAGTTTAATCGTTTAGTAGAATCTGACAAATAGCAAGAACCAATGAATATTTGTCAAATGAAGGGATGCAGTCACTTGGCTCTTGTCTGCTCCTCCATTCTACTTTAGCTAATAATCGTCATTTCAAAAATATCCTATTTCTTTAAAATCAGAATTAAATGACTTGAATTTCACAGTTGTAACAGTATCAAATTAACCATTGCACTGAATTGAAACTTTGTTGCATCTACTAAAAGAAACCTATTTTCCTACACTTATTTTGAAAGTTGCCCTGTCATAGTCATCAAACACACAGGGAGAAGAAAAGAAACTACAGTTCTTCAAGTGTCTAACATCAGATGAAACTGATTTGGACATGTGACTATAAATGAGAGGCAAAGTTAATTCCACATCTGCTTGGCTCTAGTGACTTCCTGTGTAACTTGGAAAAGTCGCTCAACATTACTTAATAACCATATAACAAAAGAGGCTTTCTTAATTAATACTTCTGTCAATGGCCATATATTTCCCATATTGTCCTCTCCTCCCCAGAGAGTAAGCCATTTCTCACCTAGTTGGGAATTTTGGAGTGAATTTTTACCACATGCCCAAGTTCCTCTTACTCCAGGGGGCCCCTCCTCTGAGCCCAGAGACACCAGCACCAGCTGCCATGGTCCTCCTCAGAGGTCTGGAAGCCAGCGCCCCTCCTCCAGCCCCCATCATCCAAGTCCATCTGGCCAGAACCCTTCTGTAGATGTCTAAGGTTCACCTCCACAGAGTCCTTCTCTAAGCTGCTCATTTTAATGAGTCCAACAGTTGCCCTTTGTTCCCCTAACCCCTCCTGGGCCGGTTGCTTCCTGAAATTGCTAATTCAATGATACTTTTTTTTTTAAAAAACATATTATTTCTTCAGTCCTGAGGTTAACAAATTCTTTGTATTGAATTCTCACTGTCCACAAAACTGGTGTGATTTCTCTCCTCTGAGTAGATACAGACAAACCCTTCCGTTGGCTTAAGTGCTCTTAGAATTTTCTGTTAAAATCTTGGTGAATTGCTCAGCCAGGAGAATAAGAAGTGAACTAAGACCTAGTAAACATTCATCTTTCTTCTGAAATTAAAAATAAGAGAGACTCCTAGTGACAGGATGGAAAAACACAAAGGGAGATTGCACAAGCATGCCAGTTATTTTGGCAAAGTATATACCTTGATTCTAGAGTAAAGATAATATCGTTATGAATGTTACTGCTTAAACTGACTGGAAAAATACCATTCCGCAACTTCAAAAATGGGGAGACACGTTGACCCTGAAACTGGAAACATCAGTATCCCATAAAATCGTGAAAGAAAACTGGGTATGTTTAAGGAATTCTATTACATTGTCCATAAAGTTAGCAAGAACTGGTGTTTTATAGAACTCCTTGCTCTCCGAGAAGGAAACCATTTGGACATTTCATTCTTGTGCAAAAGCATGCCTTTCTCAAAGAGTAGCCATAGTTTAATTGGGAAGGCCTTCTGTCAGAGGAAAATTAAATTAGCTGAGATTAAGATTCAAGGATTATGATTTCTTATCTATTTTGATAGCTTCTGTTTATCTGTAACATTTCCCAGATAATGGACCAGGAGAGATGGCTCAGTCTTATTTTTTGTTTTGTTTAATGAGATGTCCTAGCTTGCTTTTCTTATTACAGAATATGTTACCATGGCTACTGTACTTTCGGGAATTTCAACTTTTTTCAACGTGTTACATGATGAACATACCTTTATTATTTTTCCCCCCAGATTATAAAATTAATGCTTGCTTTTCAAAAAAAAAAAAAAATCAGAAGATAAATCAAACTATATGGAGGAAAGTAAAAATCACCTGAAATCTCACCACCCTATCTCACCATGCATTCACATTAATTTACATACCTTTATGTAAAATTCCATTTTTACACTACTTTGTAAAACTATTTGGCATTATCTTTTTTTTTTTTTTTGAAGATTGTATTTATTTATTTATTTGACACAGAGAGAGGGAGAGTGAGAGACCATGTGCACAGGCAGGGAGAAGGGCAGAGTCAAAGGGAGAAGCAGGCTCCCCACTGAGCAGGAAGCCTAAGGCAGGGCTGCTGGATCCCAGGACCCCAGGCTCATGACCTGAATGGAAGGCAGACACTTAACCAACAGAGCCGCCCATGCACCGCTCGCATTATCTTATAAAGGTAATGATAATGATAATGATAATGATAATGATAATGATAATGATAGGCTGCAATCCAGCGATTCCAACCCTAGGTATATGCATCAGAGAGACTCTTGCTCATGGGTCTTGGGAGACATAAACAAGGATGTTCCCAAAGAGTGAGCAAGACTTCTGTCCATCAGCAGGAGTGGAGGTAATAAATTGTGGTATAATCATAACCAGAACATTACCCAGCACTGAAAATGAATAAACTACTCTGTCCATTAACTTGTATGAATCTCGGACCATAATTTTTGAAGGAAAAAAAGTTGCAAAAAATTACATATAAATATAATTCCATTTTTATGAAGTTGATACACAAGTTAAACTTCGCTTTTTCAGGGGTATATGGTTAATCTGCATATTGTTAGCTCAGCCTTGCCCCACACCCTCTAGTCTCACCTTTACCTACCAAACATCTTGGCATACATATGGCCGTGAAAATGCACTGTTTGGATCTCCCTTCAAAAATAACTCAGCATTCATCTGAAAGGAATGCAGTTAGCTGATGGCCTCCAGTGATCAGGGCCTTTGACTACCCTTTTCCAGGGGTAGACCTCAGCCTATGACTGGCCATTTGTGCCCCATGTGGGACTCCTCCAGTGGGCAGTCTTTGCTCCAGAACTTATTCTTGAGTTGGCCAAGACTTAGCCAGAGCTGAGACACGAACTGTGGTTTGTTGCAACCTATTTGCCTCTCCCATTTTATCTTTCACAAGTGCTAGTCACCCCTCACGCCAAAAAACTTCTTGCACTCAAGCCCATGTGAACATCTACTTCCCAGAGGACCCATCCAAAACACCTACTTTCTCCAACTGACCTAATTACATGCAAATGAACACATCAGGGAATTTAACATTGTTCAGTTTACAAAACTGTGATAATATCACATACGATCCCATTCGTTCTGCTTTTGTCCCTTCAGATAGTGTGGCTCTGGCTCCCAGGCCACCTTGGGGATCTAACTTACAGTTTCAACAGTTATTGATGTCCCTAGGCTTGTCAGTTTCCCCATGGACAAGAATATTTGTTTTTTTATCTTGTTTACATTTCAGACAATACTGCAGTAAACGCACTTGTGCTTACACTCCTATGTACTAGTGTTTTTATTTCAATGGGATAGATTTTCAAAAGTAGGATTTCAGGAGCTACAAATATGTGTAGTTTGAATTTGAATAAACCTTGGCAGATTGCCTTCCAAAAGGCCCTAAACAGTACACATCCACATCAGCCAAGTGAGAGGACACCCTTTCTCCCCAGCCCTGCCAGTAGCAGGTGTAATCACACTCACGTATTTTCACAGTCTGAGAGTTATAAAGTGATGCCACTGTCACCTACATTTCAATTCCCTAACTGTTGGAATAATTGAGCATTTATTTACTGAGTGTTTATTGTTCATTTGTACTTGCTCTTCTACAGACTGCCTCTTTATATCTCCAGGCTATTTTTCTTATGAATTGTTTATTAATTTGTAAGAGCTCTTTGAATACTAGGTAGTATAATTACATAGATTTTAAATGTGTGTATAGTCAAATAAACTTATCCTTTCTTCTGTAGCTCCTTGGGTTTCCTATTTAGAATTTCTGCATTTAATGCAACTGGGATGGATCAGTCTACATCATGGGAGGTTGAAGTTTCCTCTGTCATTTTTCAGATATATTAATAAATATAACATGCTCATAATTTAAAAGCACAATGTCCCCCCTCCATCCGTTTCAATATCACCTTTGTCATTTATCAGATTCTTAGGAATATAGTGATATATTTGGGAGATTACCAATCTATCCTAGGCTGAATGTTATTTTGATTAGAGTGGCTTTGGAGTAGGTTTTATTATTTGATGAATCACATTTGGAATCATTGGGGATTTATTGTACTGTCCTGTCTGGTGTTAATATTCATGCTGTCACATGAATTTATAGCTTCCAATATGATTTTATAATTTTCTTCATACATGTTCTTTACCTTTATTTTCAAAAATTTTTTACAAGTATTTTACTGATTTTTGTCCCAAATATGCATATAGTATTTTCCTCACTTCTATTTCTAGTTGGCTATTTCTATTGATAATCATATATTTATCTTCTAATTAGCTCTCTTAGATTCCTTAGTAATCCTGTTAATTTTTAATAAGATCTCTTTTGCTTTGTAGATAAGAAGAAATCACTGCACATATTTTTAATTTTTTTTAAAAGATTTTATTTATTTGAGAAAGAGAGCAAACAAGAGAGAGAGAGAGCACCAGCAGGGGAGGGGCAGAGGCAGAGGGAGAACCTCCCTTAGCAGGGACCCTGACATGGGGCTCAATCCCAGGACCCTGGCATCATGACCTGAGCTGAGGGCAGACACTTAACTGAGTCACCCAAGCACCACTCATTGTACATATTTTTAAAAATAACATCTTAGTTTATTGCTTTTCTGAATTAACTAGAATTCTCAAGCAATGGGGAATAACGACAGCACAGGCATCTCCGTCTTTTATTTTAATAGTGATGAATTTAGTGCTTCATTAATCAGAATGGTGGTTATTTGTTTTTGAAGTTTGAGAGTATTAGCTTCTTTTTCTGTTATTTAAATTTTTATTGTCAATGGCTGCTAAATTTTCTCAAATCTCTTTTTAATATCTATGTAATATGTTTGTGCTTTCTCTTTAATTTGTTGACTTAATATAATAAATGGAGAGATTTTTCTAATACTCTGCTGTTCAAGTACTCCTGAAACTTACCCTAATTTTTGTTAGTGTATTATTTTTGATGTCCTAACTTCATATAATGAAGAGGGGTAGTTTTCAAGTTTTTTACTCTATTAAGGAGCTAACATTAAAATTATTCTGAAGAACACAGTGCTTATATAGTTTTGATATTATTTTCATGTTTTTTGAAGAACAATTTTGTTTTGATCTCTCCTTAGGCCCCTAGTCTTTTTATGTGTTTTACACATTTGGGGAATCAATTTCAAGAATTTTCATTTCCCTAAGAAAACATGCATTTTCTATACATTTTCAAATTTTTTAATCACAGAATTACATAGGATCATTTTTTTCCATTTATTTCATCTCTTCTTCACACCTGCATACCTTCTTTATTGTACTTACTGGTGAATATTTTTTGCTTCCTTTTTATCTACTAATCATATTTATTTTACATATTTTCAACATTTCATAGATATTATAATTTGAAAATATATGTATACTTTCAATACTTTAGGCCTAGGATTTCTTTATTCGTTCTGCTGTATGTCTTATTTTCTATTTTTTAAATTTCACTTTATATCTTTTTCATCCCCTCTTTCCTTTTTCATTGATGTCTGTGCTTTTCCAAAATTTTTTTTAAATTTTAATTCCAGTGTAGTTAACAAACAGTGTTATATTAGTTTCAGGTGTACAGTATGGTGATGCAATAATTCCATACACCGATCCTTATCTTGACATCCTTCATCCCCATCACCTATTTCCCCCATGTCCCCACCCACCTCCCTTCTGGTACCCATCAGTTTGTTCTCTATGATTAAGAGCCTGTTTTTTGGTTTGTCTCTTTTTTCCTTCATTTGTCTTGTTTCTTAACTTTCACACATGAGTGAAATCACATGGTATTTGTCTTTCTCTGATTGACTTATTTCACTTGCCGTTCTACACTCTAGACCCCATCCCTGGTGTTGCAAATGGCAAGATTTCATTCTTTTGGATGGCTGAGTTAGGTGTTCTTCCAACTTCTTTTTTTTTTTTTTTTTTAAGATTTCATTCATTTACTTGACAGAGAGAGATCACAAGTAGATGGAGAGGCAGGCAGAGAGAGAGAGAGGGAAGCAGGCTCCCTGCTGAGCAGAAAGCCCGATGCGGGACTCGACCCCAGGACCCTGAGATCATGACCCAAGCCGAAGGCAGCAGCTTAACCCACTGAGCCACCCAGGCACCCTGTTCTTCCAACTTCTTAAGATGAATTTAACATAATGGGTAGGAGTGTGTATTGGAACTAGACTTGGCTGGTTTTAAAGACCAGTGTCACCACTTGCTAGCTGTGTGTATATTCGTCAAAGTGTTTAACCATTCTGAGTTCCAGTTTCCTCATCTAAAGAATAGGGATAATAATATTTACCTCATAAGATTTTTGTGAGAATTAAATAATTTAATATACGTGAAGAACACAAAACATTATCTAGCACACACTAAGCATTCTGAAGTACAGAATTTTTTTCTTTGTTCCCTTCTTCTTTTGCTAATAAAAGCATTTCAGAATATATGTTTTCTTCTGGTTATACCTCAGTTATGTCTCAATTGATGTGACGGATTCTTCTTATCGTCCTTTATATGTCAATTTTCATGTTAGCATTGTTTTCCCTATTTAACTCAAAGTTCACTTGGTATTATGTTTAATAATTTTAATTATTCAATTCTTGAACATTTTTGTGTTTAGGGATTCAGAGGATGTGGCTTATAAAACTGATTTTTTTCAGTTTATGATTAATTTCTTATGATTATATTATTAATGTTTTTGGTTTGAACTCAGGATGCTGAGTTCAATTCAATGATAATTTTTGTCAACTCTATGATTAATTTTTTTGCCTAAACTCACACTGAGATCAAGACCAGAAGAGATCAAGAGTCAGACACTAGACTGACTGAGCTACCTAGGCTCCCCCATATGATGAATTTTTATAATGTCCCATACATATGAAAAAATTGTATATGCACTACCTATAAATATTTGCTATATCATGAAATTAATTTTTTTCATGAAATCAATTTTTGATTGTGTTACTCCCATTCAAGGACTTACTGATTCTTAAAGTAGTATTTATAACATCTCACAATAGTTCTACTTTTTATTACAGTCTTCTTGCATTTTTAATTGTTTTTGTTTTGCAGAGTCAGCTGCCATAGTCATTGGTTTATAATCTTTATATCTTCCTCAGTAATTGTGCCTTTTATCTTATATAATGTTCCTTTATTCTGTTAGTGCTTTGAATCCTAAATTCTCCTCCTTTACATTGATATCGTAAAATTATGTTCCTTATATTTGTGTTTGTCTTGAAGCTACAGTGCCAAAAGGAATATCTCTCTTTTTCTTAAAAGAATTTTTCTTGGAGCTCCTGGGTGGCTCAGTTGGTTGGGCATTCAGCTTTTGGTGTCAGCTCCAGTCATGACCTCAGTGTCCTGGGATCAAGCCCCCTGATGGGCACCACGCTGGGCACAATGGGTGCAGAGTCTGCTCGAGGATTTCTCTCCCTTTCCTTCTGCCCCTCCACTCTGCCTGTGTGCTCTCTCTCTCTCTAAAATAAACAAATCAATCATTATTTTAAAAAAATACTATTTTCTTCCTTTCTTGATTCTTATATGAATAGCTGTTTATTTTTGAAGTCTGGGAATTTTACCAAGGTATATACCAGCTCTCATTTCACCAGCTTTGTCTTTTAACTATAACTCTGTCTTTAACCCATTCAGCCCTTTAACTATAAAGACTTTCTCTTTCTTCCCACTCACAGTAAATTTTGTTCATTATTTGATTATTACCTCTCTTTTCTCTATTTTTTTATCTCTACCTGGAGTTCTTACTAATGCCATTTTAGAATTCTTGGAGTTGTACTCGAAATTGCTTTTGGTTTGCCTTGTGATTTCAAAACTTTGTAATTTTGTTTTCTGTTTATCCATCTTTATGACTCTGGATCTTCCCACTTGATGGAATGGATCAGGGCTTAGCCATGTCTACTCTCCACTATCAATATCTCTCCTGAGTCGTACACTTTGAAAATTATTTGTTTTTGTTCCCCAAAGATTATTATGTCTTCTAACTGAATCCTTTTACTTCCCTTTATCTGTTTATTTAGTTAGTTAGCTAGTTAGTTAGTTAAAGTTGCTATCGGTTTCCTGCAGTAGTTCTTTTTGACCAGAAGCCCGAGATTCTGGGCAGTCAGACCCATCACCCTTTCTCTGACTTCTGGGTTCATCTCACTTTATTGTTATTTTACCACTTACTCATAGATGACTTATCCTTAAGGCTCTGCCTTAAATAGATATTCAGTATCTACCAGAAACTTCCAGCAAAAATCATATCCTTTGGTAAGAGGAATTCCTATGCAAATCTTAAGCAATGAGAGGTGCCTGCTATCCCGGTCATGGTGTAAATGTAATAAAACATGGCCAGTGTAATAAAAACAAGAAAGAAATTAAATATGATGATTAGAAAAGAAAGGACAAAACTGGTATTATTTGAAGATGATATCACCTGCCCAGAAAACCTAATAGTATAAATTAAAATATTATTAGAGCTCACAGGGGGATTTATCAAAGTCAGATATAAGATTAACCTACAAATCTCAAATACTTTTCATAAGTAGTAAAAAGGGCTCTAAAATGTCTAGAAACAAGCCTACCAAGACATAAGTGTAATATATATGAGAACTCTCAAAGAGGAAAATAATGCATGAGCATATAAAGAAATATTCAAAACTCTTCAGATGCGAGAATTCAATATTGTAAATACTTCAGTTCTCCTCAGATTATTCCTTAAATTCAATGCAATAATAAATAAAATCCACATTCAAACTTTTATATGAGTTTTTACATGAACTTAAGAAAATCTATTTAAATTTCACCTTGAAGAGGAAAAGCAAATACATATATAAACAAAAGAATAGTCAATTTACTTCTTATTTAAAAAAAATCATCATGAACAACGCGCTTAGCCTGATAACAGAATTTACTCTAAATCTACAGAGTTAAAGAGTGTGGAAATAATTTCAGAAAATATAATTGAGGAGTCAGGTAGGCTGAATAGACCAAAAACAGACCTTTGTTCAAGGGAAAAGTCAGTATACGATAAAGGTGACATTTTAAATTGAAAGGATTAATTGTTCAGCAAAAGGTACTGAGATTGTGAATTCTGCACTTGGCAGAAAAATAGATTCCAGTTAACTAGTTCAAATTTCTTGCAAATCACGTTCCCCAAGAAACAGCTTTTGAGACAGAGATTGGTTGACAGGAAGTTCAGTGGGGAGTTGTTCAGTAGATTAACCCCCCAGAGGAGAATGTGAAGCAAGTATCAATGGGCAGAGGTACAAGTTGGGTTGCAATCTAGTCTCAGTGGCCTCAGCCAGTCCAAAGGGAACTCTGAAGCTGGAGTATCCTTTAGAGCTATCAGCCTTGGGGTCAGGGAGCTGGCATGTTCTAGTCCCACATGGATCAGTCGCTGGATGTGGGCTACCCCTGGGGCAAGAGATATGACCTTGAGCAAGGTAGCTCTTCCCAGCTGAGGGCAATTTTCCGAAAAGGCTTGACACCACAACAGTATTCACAAAATGAACTCCAGATGCATCTAAAAACCAGTTGTAGGAGATTAAATACGGGATGTGAGTTTAAAAAGAAGTGAATATATTTATAATCTTAGGATAAGAAGGCCCTTCTAATAATAGGTGAGTTGGATGACATGAGTTGAGAAGGTCTACAAACATATTATAATATGAAGAAAGTCAAACATATTATAGCATAAAGAAAGCCAAGACAGGAAAAAAAAATATCTGCAGTGTGTTTTAGCCAATCCTTGATGTTTGGAACATAACAAAAAGTAACTTTAATGACATTCTACAAAGTATTTAAATGGGAGAAGCTTCAATAGGCCCCATGGCTTTTCTGTGCTAAGTTCACGTTAAGTCAAAGACATACCCTTCTTTCAGTCCAAGAAGTTAATCAACACTTCAAACTTCATTCTAAGATAAGATTTTTCTTCCTCCTCTCCAACTCTGTGCTGCATTTTGCGGGCCCCTCACCTTTAAGGAAGGGGATATGGTTGGCTTCTGTCTATTTCTCACCTCGTACCCTCTTGCTGGCTGTGGGTTTAGACTCTGCTTGGAGGGTAGAGGTGGGGAGAAAGAAGGAGAGGTAAAAGGATAAAGCAGGAAGATCCTGCTTAGCTGGGGCTGGCCTCTGTCACACCTGACTTCTTGTTCTCTGAGCCTGATTAATGTTTGAAGGTGACCTTCATGAAAAATTCAGTAGGATCTTAGATGATCCATCTCAAACTCACCCAGAGCATCCATGCCTCTCTGGGTCATGCTTCTGGTAATTGGTGAACCACTCCACAGACTTTCACTGTTGAGTTCCCATATCTTCCTAGATGGTTTGAGGTCACAGTTAGGAAAGACACCCACATTCCTGGGCCCACTATGAGAGAGAGGATAGTTATTTCCCAAATGCAATCCTTTACCCTCTTCCACTAGTCTGTCACATTCTCTACATCTTGAGCAAGAGACAACCAGCAGTCCATGTCTGACCACATGGAGCACACTATTCACTAGGTGTGAGCAAGAGGAGGAGCAATCCAGTTCCCCTGGGACAGCGATGGGACAGGGATGTCACCCACACTGCTTAGAGGCTCTCTTCAGGAATCCCTCACAAATCCCTTCCCCTCCTCTCTACCCCTTGTGGACAAGGTTGTTTGTTTGTTTTAAGGTTCAAATACATCTTTTTTGAAAACATCACATCACAATATACAACAAAAACAGATGACTATCTAGAACGTTTAAAGAACTTCTACAAATCAATACATTCAATTCGTAGGAAACAAGTATGAAAGGATAATTAAACAGAGTTTGATGCTCAAACTCACTGATAATCACCGCAATAGACTTTAACGTAAGTGACATTGGGACGATGGTAAAAAAGAGGTTTGAACCATCTAGTTTGGCAATGATGTGGGGAGGTGATATTCTCATTCATTGCAAGTGGGAGTATGAATTGGTAATTTAACAAGGACTATTAAAATGTTGGAGGTAATTTGGCTATATAATTAAAATTTTAAACCCTTACACTTTTCAATCCAGCAATTCTACCAGAAGTAACTATATTAAGTTTTCCAGTGATGAGTGAAAATGGATCATCAGAGACCAGGAAAATATGCACAGTGGTAAAATAGCGATTTATTTTTGTACACATCTGATCTGTGACTATCAAAGATATATCTGCAGCATATGCCTTACTGGAATTTTTACAAGAATATATATCCTATTTTTACAAGAATATATTGTACACTTAAAATATTTTTAAGAGATCATTCCAGTTTATTGTTGTTTTGCAATAACTTAGTTCCACAAATACATTTGCTTCATAAGACATAAAATGATGTCACCAATACACTTTTTTGTCCTTTTCCAGGCTACTAAGCTTCAGGGAAGATAAGCAACACTTTCTAAACAACTATTTAATTGCAAGGGGAATCATGAAAAATTGGCAGAATTAGAAGGGCAAGAAAATTCTTCCAGCCCCGGTTTCACAATTTCCCCAGGTCATCTCTTCAGATTATAAAAATCAGATAAAATTCTAATTTTCATAATTAAAATGATTTCCATGACCCTGAAATTAAAATAATTCTATTTCCACAGTCAATCTATATTAAAATTGTCTTTTAATGAAGAAGGAGTCTGCAGAGCCCATTTCCCCTCTCTCAGGGCTGTTTTTTCTGAGATTTGGATGGGTGGGGAGGAGAGTGTCAGCAACTGTCTTCCTACATCAGAACTCTGTTTCAACCGGTTTCTGAAGCTGATAGGATCTGAGCGTCCACAGGATCCCTGATCAGATCAGACTACCGTTCCCTGGTATTTATGAGATTGAGAGACATGAAAACATCTGGACTGGGTGCTTGAACAGAGGATGGTGGAAATGTGAGAGAGACAAGGCAGCAATGTCAAACAGGCGCATTCAGAAGGAGGGCAAACCATGCTGCAAAGTTGGGGAGGGGGGGCAGATTAAAGCAGACACGCAGAGAGAAGCTGAGAGGGAGACAGGGGACAGGCAGTTGCTTAGGTTCATAATGGTTTTTCTTGTGTTGGAAATAATTGCTATTAGTAATTACACTTACTGAGCATTTCCAACCACTTTACATATGATATACCATTTCTTTCAATTCCTGTAACAGCCAAATGACTAAATACTCTTAGTGACCCTAAATATGGACAGTTTGACTCCCTATGGTCTCAGACCTAGTGATGAGAAGAGCCAGTTTGAACCCAGACGGGATGACTCTGGAGTTTAAGTTCACTCTCTCCTTCTCCCTCTCTTTTAATTTTTATTTTAGCTTTGTTTCTTTCTTATTTTTTTCCCAGCAAGTTTTTATTTTGAGATGTCTCTCTTTGTCCCTACTATTTTCTTTAGAGTTATTTTGGGCTTCAAGGATGCAGTCAAGATCACGGATTGCATTTAGTTGTCAGGTTTCACTGGTCTCCTTTATTTTAAAATAAGCCCTGATTTTTGTTGTTGTTGTTTGTCTTGATGTGGTTTGGTTCTTGGCTTTTTGTCCATGCCTGTTCATAGCTATTTGCTGTTGCCTAGCAAACTACCCTACACCTTAGTAACTTAATGCCATTAAGCAACTGCAATTTTATTACGATCCCAGATACTGTAGGTCAGAAAAAAAAATGGACAGGACACAGTGTGTTTGTTCCATGATGCCTGATGCCTCAACACTTACATGGCTGGGGGTTGGAATCACCTGAAGGCTTCTTCACACTCATATCTGTTGCCTGAGCTGGGATGACTCTGAGGGTGGACTCAGGTGTGATTGTCCACTGGAGCCATCCCATGTGGCTTAGGCTTCCTCACAACATGTTAGCCTCAAGCTCCATGACAGAGGGTTCTGGAACTACATGGTAGAACCTGCAAGGCCTTTACTAACTTTACCTCAGAAGTCACACAGTGTTACTTCTACTCAACTGTATAGATCAAAGCAGTCATAGAAGAGGGGACACGGACCACCCACCTTTTAATGGGAATAGGGTCAAAGAATTTATACCATGTTTTTAAACCACCAGACTATCATTGGTCTCTTTGGAGAATCCAGGCCATTTAAATATGTTTCTCACCATCATGTGATATTGTGTCTGTGACTCTCCTTTTTCTTTTTTTTTAAAGATTATTATTTTTTTTAATTTAACAGAGAGAGAGATCACAAGTAGGCAGAGAGACAGGCAGAGAAAGAGTGGGACTCAGGCTCCCTGCTGAGCAGAATGTCTGATTCGGGGCTCGATCCCAGGGTCCTGAGATCATGACCTCAGCCAAAGGCAGAGGCTTAACCCACTGAGCCACCCAGGCATCTCAAGGAGTTATCCTATTAGCTTTACAGTTTTTCCCCCTAACTCTCCTTTGAAGGAGATTTCCTTTAGTTAAAGCTAAAAGGCTTCTAAACGGTAAGGAAATACTTCCAAAATTTTAATTATATTGAGTTATGTTGTGTTGGTAACAAACAGGTGGGTCTTCATCCAAAAAGTCTCTTATTATTGCAGAAAAAGGCGATGACCTTCACTTCCTCTTGTGTCACCAAGTCGAAGCAACACGTAACGTCTGTAACTCAGAAGAAAGGCTGGGTCATAGCGCCGCATAGCAAGCATTGCATCGTTATTTCAGGAAGAAGAATGAGATTGGTGTGCTGTTCTTTTAACAGAAGTTAGAAGGAAGTGTCATTTTCACCAAAAGCAATTTTTAATATAAAGTTCACTGGTGCGTGGTTTACATACAGTAAAATTCACCCTTTTTTGGGTATGCCATCCTCAGAATTTTGACCAAATAGAGTCTATAGTTATAGAAATGTAACCTTCCCACAATTAAGATAGAGAACAATTCCATTACTTTGAGTAATTCCCTACTATGTCTTTAGAGTCCATTCTCTTCACCTGTTTCCAGTCTTTGGCAACTGGTCTCATTTTGTCCCTATAGGTTCGAATTTTCTTGATCATATAACAGAATCATACGATGTACAGCTCTATCCTTGACAATGCATTTGAGATTCCTCCATGTGGCTTCCTTTACGAGCAGCCCATCTTCCATTGCTCACTGAACAAGAAGAAAGTGAACATGACATGATATTCTTGCTTCTAACTCCCTGACTCTGTTTCTGAATTTTATCAGTCAGATAATTCCAGGTGTTGCCTTCTGCTTCAATATTTTCTGTCTCTCTCTCCCTTTCTCTTTTAATATCGCCTAGACATTTAAGCAAGATCTGCATAACTTACCTCTTAAGATAGTTTCGTTTTGCCCTTAATAGTTGGATAGATTTTGTCAGTCAACCCATATGCTGTTTAAGATTTTATAACGTATTACTCAATAAATCTGACATTCCAGTTGTCTCGTTTCCCTTTAAAAACACTTTATATATAGTCTACACATTTTTTAATCCATTCACCCAATGTGGGAAATTTGAGTTGATTTCAACACACAACATTTTTAAAACAGCAGAAAAAGGTAAAACTGAATCTTACCATAGAATCTTTACTTAACTGACTTCATATTTTCAGATCATCTTGTGTTTCTTACTAGCAGAAGTTAGAAATCATCAGTCTGATGGGAATCATAGTTTGGGGAGAGAGTAATGATCGCTTCATAATCAATCATTTTCCCACTGAATTCTTTCTGATTTGATACAATTGCTCCTGTTTCTCAACCAGTATGTGTAGGGAGCGAGTTCAAGTGGATTAAGTTCCAATGGGTAATATCTAACTCATAGCAATGGGATGATAAAAGGATTATCCAAGTGCGTAACTTGTGAAAATCAGGCCGGGAGCTGGGTTAGAGGATAGAAACCCACTTTGGGTGACTTCTAGGGCTCAGCTCCTCAATGACGCTGTCCGTTGGGCAATCACTGCAGAATAGAGAGTGAACAGGCCAGGGCAGTGGGAGGCTCCATACAGAATGAACTTGGATATTTATGCTTTTTCCATTAGCTAGCTCCTTCTCAGCAATAACTCAGAGCAAGTCATTGCACAAGCTGTGCAAGATTTCAATAGGTTAGAAACTAATTTTAAATCCATTAAAAAGGAACCCATATCAGCATTGTCTCTATGACCCCTTGCCTTTAAAACAACTGAGAACAATGCTGCCTGGCTGATTTTCTCATGCTATTGTATCATTTGCATAAAACAGGTGTGCCACCAAATGTTTCACTGCCAACTCCACAGAATGCACCCGCACCGTTCTCTAATTTCACTGTCAATGCAGTAATCTCTCCTCCTTTGTTAAGAGGCTCTCAGAATCACTGTAAGTAATGCCAATGCATACTGAATTTAAGTCAAATAATGCATTTGCCTTTCCCCGCTAACTTCGAATCCTAAAAAAGCAAGATCATGAAGGAGATGGGTCCTGGAGTGAGTCACTGAGTTCTAAATTTCACTGCTTTTGTGACAGCCAATATTTCCAGAAAAGAAGAAAAATCATAGGAAAAAAAAAGTTCTCCATCATGCTTGAAGCCTCAACGTACATGTTTTTGTTATTTATTTCCAGTCCTTTTCATTTTATGAGTCCTTTCCTTTGAGGAATTTCCATCAAAAAAGAAAATGAATATCAACTTCGATGTACATGCCAGCCATCTGTCTTCCTCTTTCCCCCTCCCAGCTAGCTCCCCACTGGTGCTGCTTCCTTAGTAACCAGTGTCCTGGTTATACACGACTAGACACCGATAGAGTTACATACAGGTACTTCAACCAGGATCACAAAATACACACTTATTCGTCTACACTGTTCATTTGTGCAGAGTGACCTGGAATGAAAACGGGTTCCGTTATTTTCATCCCGTCAAGCTAGTAGGTATAAATAAATGTGTAAATTAATGTATATAAATAATTATATAAATAAATCTCTATACTTACGAAGCATATATCTAATAAACACATATATACAGACAGATGTATATACCACGCATATATAACTTTTAAAATGAAAGCAGGCTCTTGGAATTCCCATGAATGAAGCCCAGTGGCAACCCAACCATAGCTCCTCTGAGTACATCCTTTACCTTCTTCCCTTGCCTTTCCCTTCCCACTCCAACCCCACGGGCTTCTTGGTTTCTTAAACACACAAAAGAATTCCTACATCTTTGTCTCTGTCTCGGATGTTCTCTTGGCCCCAGGAAGCTCTTCCCCTGATGCAAGCAGGACTGAGAAGCTCTGATCTTACACATCACAGACCCAGAATGAACTTTGTTGGCCCATTTAACGTTGCTACCCAACCCTTCCAATTCTTGCATGTTCTTTGCTTTTCCTTTGTGCCTAACTGGTGTACTGTCTCTCCTTCTGCAGCAGGTGGGGGATGGGAAGAGGGAAGTGTCTTTCTACTCATCCTGCCTTCCCTTTAGGATGGGTCCCTTCAGGATGGGTGGCTCCCACTCTAATCATACAATCCTTTTTGCCTGTGGGCTTCCTCTAGCCACAGGAGTACACTCAACCTGCTGTGAGTGAGGAGGTCAAAGCACAAGTGAGTTCATGTCCCAGGCACAGTTCTCCAGCAATAATGTCTGAAAGATGATGAACCTTCTGGTGCAATAACCCTGAGATGTATTTTGTAAACATCCCAGCATTCCGGAATAGCACTGAGCCCTCACTGCCCATAGCACTAACAGCTCTTTAACACACTTGTGTAATCTTCCCTCTCTTCCCTACTTCCTTCCCTTCTCGAATCTCCCCATCATCTCCCAAGTAAACCACTTGTGCTGATATACTTGCTCCTGAAGGAATCTGACCTCTACAATCTTTCAACTAGAACGCAAGATCCACTAAAAGCAGAAAACATCTGACCTATTATTCATCCTTAAATTCCCTTCCCCCTAGTGATGGGCATATGCTAAGCACATGATAGGTGGCATACATGGCAATGTATGTATGTGTGTGTGTATATATATATATATACATATATACATATGTATATATATGTGCGAGGATATAATTTTGATATCTTAAGAGATCCTCCCCTTGACCCTAAGACCTGCCTGTCTCCCAGGATACGAAAACTATTGCCTTGGGGTCCAAGTATCAAAGTGATAACACAAAATCATACGGAGAAAGTGAAGAGAGGATTTAGGGCTTTGGGTGTTTTAAAATGATGTGTAAAACTGAGTCTTAAAGTTGAGGATTTAATTTTTGAAAGGTTTTTTTGAGAGAGAAGAGACCATCCAGACCTTCACATTCTGAGAGAAGCCTCACATTGAAATCACAGGAAGTGAGGTCGGTGGGTCAGGGGATCCTCAGACCTTCCCACCTGGCAGTTGAGTGGCCATATTTTCAATGTAGCAGAAAAGGGGATGATGGTCAAATGTCCTGGGGATTGCGGGTGGCTTTGATAAAATCATATGTCAACATCATTCAATCAAAAATAGCTGTCATATGCCTTGTCTATATGTCCCAAGAATTTTGAAAGCATTGCGGTTATCGCCAGGAACTAAAGAGCACAAAACCCTTGCCCCAACAGAGCTTGTGTCTGACCGGACAGAGGTAGTTCAATGAACAAATTTTTTAAATGGCACAGATAAGAATATTAATGGCGAAAATATAGATGACGTAGTGGAGAGAAATGCTGACCTTTTCTAGGTGGAGTTGAAGGCGGGCCTCTCTGGTGAGATGAACTTGAGAAGAGGCAGAAGCTCTGGAGATATCTCAGTAGGGAGAGCTTCCAAAGCAGATGAAATCATTCAGGGGAGAAGCTACAAGGCAGGAGCGTGCTTGGCAGCAAGGTGAGGGAAGGACCAGAGACATGGCAAAGATCATCTCTGGTGAGAAATCTGAATTCTCCGTATTTCCAAATCTTCCTTATGTGACTTCAAGTCAATTACTCTGACAATCATTTGCTAACTGAGGAGCCGCTGTGCGATGAAGTTGCTTCCTGGTCACAGGATAGCTGTTGTCCTCCAGCATCAGGCCACAGCTCTAGGGAAAATAGCAAGCTTTTACTTTCATATGGAAAATTTCGATTGAAGAATAATGTACATGTGAGAAAGTACAAAAATCCTAAGTGTGCAACTTGATGCATTCTCACAAATTGAGCACATCCAAGCAACTAACAACCAGATCAGGAAATCAAACATTACTCAGCTTCCTGGGGAGGGACCCATTATTCTAACGTCTACTCCCACATAGTATTGGCCTCTTTTTGAACCCTACATTAAAAAAATCAGAGAGTAGGTATCCTTCAGCATCTTTTGCTCAACATCATGATTATAAGATACAATTGTGTTGCATGCAGTTGTAATTTGTTGATTCTCTTTGCTGTGCATGAGTTATTTTAGGTGACTATACTTCAATTTATTTATCCATTCTGATATTGAAGGACATTAGTATTTTTCAGTTTGAGCGACAAATAGTGCTGTTATGAACATCCTTGC
Organism: Lontra canadensis; assembly: GCF_010015895.1. Lineage (NCBI taxonomy): Eukaryota > Metazoa > Chordata > Mammalia > Carnivora > Mustelidae > Lontra > Lontra canadensis. Next base: position 10,717,358 of record NW_022631010.1, read on the forward strand.
CCCTGACTTTTGGTGCACAGTTTCTGAGGGCATTTAAATAAGAGTCAGTTGCTGGGTTATATCTTTTTAGCTTTAGTAGATTCTGCCAAACAGCTTTCCAGAGTGTTACCATGACCAATTTTTCCTGCCTTTAGCAATGTATTACAATTTCAGCTGGTCCATTTCAGATAACCGGTATTGCTTTCTTCATTGCAGCCATTCTAAGTAGAAATACTAGATTGTAGTTTTAATTTATATTCGCTTCATAACTAATGAAGTTTAGCACTTTATATTTTTGGTGAAAATTAAATGTTTATATTTTAAAAGCAGCTTTTAAGTCATTCTAAAAGTAGTTACAGGAATTATAAAAGATAATTATAGTACCCACATCACAGGGTGAGAAATAATTGCATGAAAGGATCTATGAACAAACCCTCAACAGGATGCCTGACAGAGAGTAAAAGCACAATTAATATTTTGTATTATTATCACTGCTATCTTAGGTGATAAATAAAGACAGCCTAAAAATGTGATGATCTTTGCTACTAAATATTCCGTTTGAAGATAAAATCCTGTGGCACTGCTGAGTGAAAATGAAGAAAAGATGAATCACATTCACAGAGTGAATAGGAAAAAAAAAAAAAAAAGGCCCTGGGACAGAAATAAACTAATCAAAGTAACTTCAGAGGCTGCACTATTTTCATTTCAATGATAAATACAGTCAAACATCAAAGTGAGGGTCAAAATAATGACATTAAAAAGCTTCATCTTTAATAGCTTGTATGTCTTTTAGGTTTGATTATTGACACATTTCATTGAGCTAGATATTTTCATCTTTGGCCTGTGAGTTGATATTCTTTAAAGATCTACAAAATGCATTTGGTTATATTCAGCATAAATAATCCGAGGGTTATTTTCACAAATGTCACCCTTAAGTATCAGCTGAGTCATTAAGGATGGATTAGGGGCCAACCTAATGCATAGGTAGAAGAACTAGAAATCAAAGAGGTAGAATATGAATATCGAGCTAGCCTTTGATCTCAGCCTTAAAGAATGAGTAGGATTTGCTGGAGTCGAAGACGAGAAGGACATGTCATACCATTAAATTAATAGCAACAAAAGAACAAACAAAATATTGTACATGTGGTGTTCAGAGGATCACAAGGTCTGGAGACCCAGATATGCAACTGACCAGCAAAGAAGTGTATGCTACATGGATTATGATGGATCTCAGGGCACCTGGGTGGTTCAGTTGGTGAAGTATCTGCCTCTGGCTCGGGTCATGATCCAAGGGTCCTGGGATCAAGCCCCACAATGGGCTCCCTGCTCAGCGGGAAGCCTGCTTCTCCCTCTCCCACTCCTCTTGCATATGTTCCCTCTCTCGCTGCCTCTCTCTCTGTCAAATAAGTAAATAAAAATCCTAAAAAACAAACGAACAAAAACGATTATGATGGATCTTGACAGTCATGCTGGATTTGGTTCTGCAAGCTTTAAGGACTTGTGATATGATTCTGAATTGAGAAATGACATATCTGTATTCTGGGAACGTAATTGAAGAAGTTTGAGAAGAATGAATGAAATTACATTAGGTTTGGGAGTAACCAAATCCTAGCGACTTTTGCAGAGAAGTGTTTGTATATGAAGAGAGATTGATCATAGGTGATTAACAGAGAAAAGGCAAAAGAGGGGATTTGTTTGAAATACATTTTTGAAAAAAAACTCTGTTAAACTCAATGACCTATTGGATGAAGAGGACTGGAGAGAGTGGTCTAAGGAGACATTGAGAAACCTGGGTAATTACTAGTACATTCTAACACTATAAAGTCTTCATAGGACTGGATAGAGGCCAAATTTGGAAAGAAAATAGTGGGTTTAGTTTGGGAGTTTTGATGCTGATAATTTAATTCCTTTGTATTTGTTAGTATAATGGAAATAGTATTAATACTCATGGAGAATCAAAAATGGAAGCATTTGTGGGGGAAAGGAAATTAAAGGAGGCAGAAGAAAGGAAAAAAGTAACATCCATGGAGTAAATTAATGCAACAAACAAGTTTGGACAAAGAATAAATTGAAATTCTATAAGATGACACGATTTATGATAGAAGTCTAAAACATAACAGATTTTTCTAGAATACATAGATTCTCATTCTTGATATCGTCACTCCAACCTAATCGGAATGGGGAGTCATCAGCACCGTAATGAGAGTAATAAAAAGAAATCACAGTAGTTACCATCCATGTTTTTAAAACTCTTGAATTGGAGAAGAGATCTCCCAAATGTGTTGTCTATTTACATTTTTCTTCTAGCAATCCTTTGTATTGATATAATTCATTTATCCAAAATATCTTTTAAAATTCTTTTACTATATTTCAAACATAAACACTGGGATATTAACAGTGAATGAAACTAACCCAAAATCTCAGTCTTCTAGAAACTTTAAATGGTTATCCAGAAAGCAATTTCCCTCCCAAAATTCATAGCAACTTCTATAGTAATTAATTTTCATCCTCCCCCCATCAAAAGCAGCAAAAGCCGAATGTACCCATGATTGTAATATACAACCTACATTAGACTTGGCAGTTGCACTGGGCCTAGCAACATCTGTCTAATAGAGATAAGTGGATATTGTGATTTCAGCACAAGTATGCTTACTGTAAAATTCTAAATAAACATTTAATGTGCCTCCTGTAATTCAGTAAGTGAAGCCAGTATTTTATGAATAGATATTAATCTATGTTCAAGACTGTTCTAATTTTTCATATCATGAGAGCTTTTGACATTACACAGCTCATCTTCCCAGAAAGGACAGTGAGTCCTTAAAATAATTATTTAACTAACCTCTGAGTGAACTAGGTCTGCTGTCACTGTGAAAATTTGGATGTACTCATTGTATTAATAGGCTTTGGCTCATTTCTGCTTTTTGACTTCCATCCTCTAAGAATGGATCTTGTTCTCAGTGGTCTGCATTGTGAAAAGATAAAAGGCATATTTTAAATAAACCCTACTGTTGCTTTTAACTATTATTCCCCTTAGAATTTGATTCTGGAATCCCACATAGTTAAATCATAAAATAGAAGGCATTGGGGCACTTCATCATTGTGAGAAACTCTCTTATATAATGTTGGCTCCCACTGTTAAAACTGGCTGATATTTTATCTTAGTCCCAGAAAAGTTCCCAGGATTTGAAAGTAAATATATGCTTTTCCCCAATTGTCATTAAAAATCAAAATATTTGTTACCGACATGCTAGTAAACAATTATTTAAAAATCATGTTTGAACATATTTTATCCTATTTGAACTATGGCCTCTGTATTCTAAGTCTTGCTTTGAAAATTCATTGTTACTGTTACTTATTTTTTGCTGCTTCGATGAACACAATTCAAGACTTAACAGATGGGCAAGTTGCCTGAAATACTAAAATTTCACTGGGATGAAACAAAACACTTCAAAATAACCATCTGCAAGAAATCCGGAATTTAGGAAGATGTTCTCACCTTGAGTGAACATCCTTTTTATTCAATCAGGTTCTATTCCATTGTATTTATAGATTTTACAGATGCCTTGAAATATGTGTTTTTCTTCTAAGAGACTATGAAGATATCTAAATATCTACAGGAATTCCTGAGAAAGTATGTTTTAAATAAAACTATAAAAGAGAGAGGGGAAAAAAAGGAATGAATAGATTTTTATTTTTCCCAACACTAAGTAGTTTCTCTTGAAAAGTTTCCAGTAGGGGAAATCATAAAATAAAATTATAAATAAGTTAGCTTGCTAAAATTATTATGCATGAAAAACTTCCTTTAGAGTGTGTTCTAAGATGAAAGGAATTTATATCCACATTTCGGTGTTAGTCATACATTCACTACATAATCTGTTCCATTTCATTATGTATTCGACAATCTTCAGATTAGATCTTGAATCTTTTTATACACAATACCTCTAAGATTTTATTTGAGGTATTGGCTTATTTTTCAAAACACATGATTTGGTTTGTATGCACTTCTATTTTTAACACATACCATATATATCTTTATAGACTTACCATGTCTGTATGTGATAGTTTTATGAAAAAGGTTGTGTGGTCTTGATTAAAGCAATGGCATGCAGAGGTAGTCTCTTTGCAACTGAAGTTCAAACTTACTTCTCACTTTGCTGGAGTTCTGAATTTATTTCTCACTTTACTGAAGACAGCAAGACATAAACAAATCTTTTTATTTTTTTAAAGATTTTATTTATTTATTTGACAGAGAAAGAGAGAGAGGGAGAACATAACCAGAGGGAGCAGGAAAGGGAGAAGCTGGCACCCCGTTGAGCTGGGAGCCTGATGTGGGGCTGGACCCCAGGACCCTGGGATCATGACCTGAGCCCAAGGCAGATGTTTAACCGACTGAGCCAACCAGGCACACCTAAACAAATCTTTTTAAAAATAAACCACAAATTGGGGAATCTGGGTGGCTCAGTGGATTGAGCCTTTGCCTTTGGCTCAGGTCATGATCTCAGGGTCCTGGGATCAAGCCCCGCATCAGGCTCTCTGCTCAGCAGGGAGCCTGCTTCCCCCCACTCTCTCTGCCTACTTGTGATCTCTCTCTCTCTGTCAAATAAATAAATAAAATCTTAAAAAAAAATAAGCCACAAAGATTGCCATGAAGATGAGCAGCACTGCGCTATTTCTCTGAGGGAAAGTCAATCAGGTGACTAGAACTTTCATGGTCTTTGAAAGCAGGTTGATTGCATATGTTGTTTTAAGTATCTGAAAAATAGTGAGGTATGTACGCTTTGTCTTTGCCTTTGGATTTCAAGTGTGAGCTAAAACCATCCTGCTCACGTGAACAATCACATTGGCGGACTAAAGCTTCCAGGAAGGCATTCCTTGGTCTATGGTTCCTGCAAGGCCACCATATTTCAAGGCTGCAAGACGTAGGTCAGTCACAATCCAGTTATTTGTTTCCACAAGGAGAAAATCACAGGCTTTCAGCTGGGTGTGGGATATGGGTGGGTGGGGAAGTCTTTTCTCACTTCTTCTGAAAGCTATAATTTCGCATTTTCAACTGCATCACAATAGATAGAAACTTTCAGGCTTGCTTTTTACCAGAGTGTGGAAACTGAAGCAAGAAAGCCATAAAATGATATCGTAACTAAAGAAAATGATTTTGGAGTGAAAGGTTTTCTTCCATTGGGATGTAAAATCTTAGAAGACCTAAATTTATGTATAAAAGACAACATTTTCAGTTTTTAGCTGGCTACATAAAGAGCTAAAATTCAGCCAGTGGTTGAGATGCCTTATTTTGGAAGCTTTTTTTTTTTTTTTTTTAATATTTTATTATTTATTTGAGAGAAAGAGAGAGAGCATGAGCGGAGGGAAAGAGGCAGAGGGAGAAGCAAGGTGAGCAGGGAGCCCGACTCGGGGCTGGATCCCAGGGTCCCTGGATCATGACCTGATCCAAAGGCAGATGCTTAACCGACTGAGCCACCCAGGTACCCCTAGAAGATTTAAATAAATACTGTGTAGCTCAAAAATATATTTGTGCATTCTTAATTTTTGAAAATACTTTTATTTTTAGTAGGAAAATTCATAGTGATTTTATTTGTTGTTCATTTTATATTGGCTCCCTTATTATTTTCTAAGGACTCTGACTCTTCTTATAAAAATTACAGACAAGTAAATCTGTAATCATTTTAAGTTAAACTTTAGGAATCAATATTTCGTCTATGGCCATACCACCCTGAACGCGCCCGATCTCGTCTGATCTCAGAAGCTAAGCAGCATTGGGCCTGGTTAGTACTTGGATGGGAGGAATCAATATTTCCTTTATTTGCAGTAAGATAAGCAAAATTTTTTTGGATGTCCACTAAGTGCTAGGTACTGGGATGTAAAAGTATATATCAAAATGTGGATAACGGGGGGTTGGGGGTTGCCTGGGTGGCTCTGTCAGTTAAGCATCTGCTTTCAGCTCAGGTCATGATCCTGAGGTACTGGGACTGAGCACCAAGTGGGAGTCTGCTTCTCCCTCTTCTTCTGCCCCTGCTCATGCTTGCTCTCTTTCTCTCTCTCTCTCTCTCTGTCAAATCAATTAAAAAAAATTTTTTTAATGTGAAAAAAATGGGTGCATAAATATGGAAATAATATTACAAAGTGGGCCTGGGACATGGTTACCGCAAATAATTGGTGTGGACAAGAAATACTAGTTGACTTTAAAGGAGACAGATTTCTTGTGGTCAGGCAATCAAGAAAGGTTTTATGGAAAGGTGAAAAAAGAAGGTAATTGAAAAGAAAACAAGTAAGAAAAATTTGTGATAATTCTTTGTGATAGAGGTATATGTAAGGGTTTTGGCATCACTAATAAGAAGAGTCTTGCAAGATTAAATTTTTAGCGAACCACATTACTTCTCACTATACTTATTCTAGGATATCATAAGACACAACTGTTTGGATTGTAGCATGGATACCATTAGGACTCTGTCTATACCCTTTAGGTCTTACCACTTCTGAGTCTACTGGTCTACTTTCAACTGCAAGTTATATGCATCACTGTGCTGGAGAGCTGTCTCTGAAGCTGCTGATATCCTTTCTACTCACTGCAATGCACATGGCAGGATGGAAATGACAGAGAATTACCCTTTGGGAACAGCCCTCAGCCAATGACTGAGTGAACGGGTGTATATAGAGAGATCTCTCTCGTGTGTGTCCTGCATGATCTCCTATATTCTCCCCACAAGATGGAGCTCCAAAAAACTCACAGTGGTGGCTTACCTTCTTGCTAGCACACCTTTTATTGGCTTCTTTCTCTTCCCTGTCTCCTTCCCCACACCCCTACTGATACTTGCTGTATCACCTCCCAAATAAGCTTCTCACACTCGAATCTTTGAGTCTGCTGATGTAGGGAGCCAAATGAAGACAGCTGGGATATGTTTAATTGAATTAGCATTCACCAATGGAGTCATGTCTGAGTAGCACTGAAAACAATGTTATGTATACACGTAAGTGGTAGGAATGAGAACGGTGTACTAAAATGCTAAAGCAGAATAATATTATACTTTATGGTCACTGATGCTCCACTTTAGCTCACTCTCATAAAATCTGAGCCCACTAAGAATGACTTTTAAATGTAGAGAGATGTATGCTGAAAAAACACAATTTACTCTGTATTGCTTTCGTGCAGGCATTACCAAGCCGAAGGTAAGATATGGTGGCTGAAAAAGATCTACCCAATAATTGGTAATGAGGGATGTCTGGGTCACTTGGTCGGTTAAGTGTCCAACTCTTGATTTTGGTTCAGCTCATGATCTCAGGGTCACGGGATTGAGCCCCGTGTTGGGCTCTGTGCTGAGCCCGGAGTCTGCTTGTCTCTCTCCCTCTGTTCCTCCCTCCATCTTCTCTCTCAAATAAATAAATTAAATATATTTAAAATTTAAAAAATGGTGATGAGAGAGAGCTGTTAGTGTAAGTAAAAGACCATTTCCATGTATTTGACTCATTTTGTAATCTTTCTCTTTCGGCCAGTGGATTTCCAGACAAGCACAAATTTGATTATATAAGAATGTTCTCAGATTCCACTTAGTAATGATACTTACTGTACTATAGTATACATAGTATAGTATACATACTATAGTATACATAGTACAGTATACTATACTATGATACTTACTATGATATGTATATATATATATAATTTTACTATCATTACTATCATTAATATATATATCATTTACAATGATATATATGTATATCATTTTATCATTTCACCAATATATATATATATTTATATTGTCTCCCTTCTTATTTTCTAAGGACTCCAACTCTTCTTATAAAAATTACAGACAAGTAAATCTGTAATCATTTAAGTTAAACTTTAGGAATCAATATTTCGTCTAGGCCATAGCACCCTGAACGCGCTATTTCACCAATATATATATATTAGTGAAATGATAGCAATTCCCTCATCTCCTATTAAAATTAGGAGAAAGGAGGGGTGCCTGGGTGGCTCAGTGGGTTAAAGCCTCTGCTTTCAGCTCAGGTCATGATCTCAGGGTCCTGGGATTGAGCCCCGCATCGGGCTCTCTGCTCAGCGGGGAGCTTGCTTCCTCCTCTCTCTCTGCCTGCCTCTCTGCCTTCCTCTCTGCCTACTTGTGATCTCTGTCTGTCAAATAAATAAATAAAATATTTTTTAAAAAATGACTTTAAAAAAATTAGGAGAAAGGAAACAGAATTAAAGACAGACGTTATTACGGGGGCAGATATGAGAAGTCATAGTCAGTGGTCATAGTTAAGTATAACCTATGAATTCAAGACTTTGTAACTAATAGAAAACAGACTTTTAGCCCAAGAATTAAGCCCATCAAATTATATTCTCAAATTACATTTACTTACTGAATGAAACTCTTGTTCATTTCAAGTCACTTTATCACCAGCACTTCGCAGATTTTTTACACAGGCACATGTAAAAGTAATATGTAATGAACAGACCTACTAAGTGCTGGAAAACAGCCCTCATTACAATGACAAGATGGTAAGAGAGTATGGCTCCTGTCCTCTAAGGAAGGAGTAAAATGATGATCCATAAAAAGTTCAGTGACTTCCTCCCGATCCCAGGAACATCAGGAGTACTGCCGTCAAAAATTGGATTAGGGGCGTCTGGGTGGCTCAGTGGGTTAAAGCCTCTGCCTTTGGCTCAGGTCATGACCCCAGGGTCCTGGGATTGAGCCCCGCATTGGGCTCTCTGCACAGCAGGGAGCCTGCTTCCTCCTCTCTCTCTGCCTGCCTCTCTGCCTACTTGTGATCTCTGTCTGTCAAATAAATAAATAAATAAATAATCTTTAAAAAATAAATTGGATTAGTGTCTTCCTTAGCTGTAAAATGTCATGCCTACACCAAATCAAATTGTGAGATAATTTGCAAATATTAGTAATTCATATATAGCATAACCTAATGAGACAAAATTACCTTTTGAAGGAAGCAGTGTCTGTGAGAGGTCCAATTTTTAAAGTTGCTGTAAGAAGTTTCATTTTGCGGAAAATTGAGGTTAAGAAAGTCACCCCAAATCTCAAAGCTGGATCTAGAAACTGCCCTTTACCATTTGGGCTATAGCCAAGGAGAGAGAGGACACAGGACAAATGTGACCTAAGATCTGGTCGTTTGGAAGAAGTGATTAGAAGCACGAACTACTGGACTTGTAAGCTGCTGCAAGTCTTTTGAACTGAGAAGAGACCAGTCTTCATTTCATTAGATTATTCAAAATTTCTGTACCATTCTTAAATTTATGAAAAGAATAAACATTCAAAACAGACATTATGATCAGCCTTTGACATTGTAAGAAGGATTTTTACTTCATTTATCCTCTCTTTGTTCTGTAGCCAATTTTATATGTTGAGTGGGAAACCCAAACAAACAAGGACCGTCTCATTCCAGAAACATCCTGCTCAGTTCTTTCTCAACCTTCCATTACCTCAGGTCACTTCTTGAAAGCGAAATGTCATCTGATCATATGGGAGATTTTACACTAATGAATTGACTGTGATAACATCAAAAAAGAATATTATCAAAAAAGACTGTAGCTCATACTTTTATTTAGTTCTCTTCTTCTTCTTCCATTGTTTACTTGGCTGTATCTTTGAAAGCTAAGTAAGTGGGAAGAAACGTAAGTCATGAATGCATTGCAAATCTTTTAGTGATCTTATTCCGTCCCTGTAGAGAGCAAAAGACTGTAGTCACATTGTGCTATATCTACTGATTACGCTATAACAGAATTTTAATAAATTCAGCTAACTTTATCTAATAGTAGCTAGATACTGACCAAAGAGTGAAAATTTTTCAAGTCTTCAAAACAGAAATGACTTCACGGGACTTCTCTCCTGTACCATTTTTCCCCTAGTTGACAGGAAGACCAGTCACAAAGGTCCTTGTATTTTGGCCCTGATCAAGAATACATCTCAGAGGGATGGATGTCTGGGTGGCTCAGTCAGTTGAGCATCTGCCTTTGGCTCAGGTCATGATCCCAGGGTCCTGGGATCGAGCCTGCATTGGGCTGCCTGCTTGGTGGGGAGCCAGCTTCTCCCTCTGCCTGATGCTCTCCTTGCTTGCATTCTCTCTCTCTGACAAATAATAAAAATCTTAAAAAAAAAAAGAAAGAAAAGAAAAGATATACATCTCAGATTAAGCTATGGTATCAACAAATGACAGAGCGCCAAAAATCTGGGCATGGATACTGAGTCCTATTAGTTAATGACACTTGACGTATTACATAGTGTCTTGGATTGTCTTCTCCAGGAGCATCCCTAAGACCAGTGTACATAGGTAAAGGACTGATAAAGTTGGCCTTCACAGGGGAAGCAATAAGACAGTGGTAGGAACAGAATAAAGAAGGGAAGAAAGCTAAGCAATGTTATGATTTCAGGTGAAGTCTTGTCCTTGGCCCAATCCCATGAAGAGCTCTGGAGTGAGTCACACGTTAGAGCTTTTCCCTGCTCCAGACAAAGGGAGTGTTTTTTATACTTCCATGCCCGTCAGTCATTGGCTAAAGACTGCCTCTAGGGAGACATGAAAACCCAATTATTTTTGACTCTCCAAGAACCCAGTGAAACAGCCTAACAGCGATCCTTTGAGGCAAGCTGCAGGTATGAGTTGTTGGAACAAAACACAAAATCAGAGGCATGGACACCCTGAAGTAGTACAGGCCATCTGAATGTTTAGAGGTGGGGACAGCAACAACTCCTATTACACATACTAGTGTGTAATTTGAACATGTTGGACATGATAATACTCGCCCCTCTGTCCATTCATAATTGAGGCTAATGTGCTTCACTGACCAGCTGTCTGGGTTAAATATGAAACCCAATTTGACTATCTGGATTCAGACCATGCTCCATGATGAAGATAAATGGCAAAGAAAACAAAAAAACAGACTTTCTGTACAAGCGTGCTGCTGTTAATAGTGAACATCAGTATTTTCTGCCTAAGCTGAAACAAAGCAAATTGACAATTTAACACTCATTGCTGGGGCGTCCCCCATGGCACCAGAAGTAGAAATTCATAAAGGTCAAAGGAAACCCCCCTTTTTTAAATTTTTAATTTTTTATAAACATATAATATATTTTTATCCCCAGGGGTACAGGTCTGTGAATTGCCAGGTTTACGCACTTCACAGCACTCACCATAGCACATACCCTCCCCAGTGTCCATAACCCCACCCCCCTCCCAACGCCCCTCCCCCCAGCAACCCTCAGTTTGTTTTGTGAGATTAAGAGTCACTTTTTTTTCTCCCTCCCAATCCCATCTTGTTTCATTAAATCTTATCCTACCCCCTTAACCCCCCATGTTGCATCTCCACTCCCTCATATTAGGGAGATCATATGGTAGTTGTCTTTCTCCGATTGACTTATTTCGCTAAGCATGATACCCTCTAGTTCCATCCACGTTGTCACAAATGGCAAGATTTCATTTCTTTTGATGGCTGCATAGTATTCCATTGTGTATATATACCACATCTTCTTTATCCCTTCATCTGTTGATGGACATCTAGGTTCTTTCCATAGTTTGGCTATTGTAGACATTGCTGCTATAAACATTCAGGCGCACGTGCCCCTTCAGATCACTACATTTGTATCTTTAGGGTAAATACCTAGTAATGCAATTGCTGGGTCATAGGGTAGCTCTATTTTCAACATTTTGAGGAACCTCCATGCTGTTTTCCAGAGTGGTTGCACAAGCTTGCATTCCCACCAACAGTGTAGGAGGGTTCCCCTTTCTACGCATCCTCGCCAGCATCTGTCATTTCCTGACTTGTTCATTTTAGCCATTCTGACTGGTGTGAGGTGATATCTCATTGTGGTTTTGATTTGTATTTCCCTGATGCCGAGTGCTATGGAGCACTTTTTCATGTGTCTGTTGGCCATCTGGATGTCTTCTTTGCAGAAATGTCTGTTCATGTCCTCTGCCCATTTCTTGATTGGATTATTTGTTCTTTGGGTGTTGAGTTTGCTAAGTTCTTTATAGATTTTGGACACTAGCCCTTTATCTGATATGTCGTTTGCAAATAATCTTCTCCCATTCTGTCAGTTGTCTTTTGGTTTTGTGAACTGTTTCCTTTGCTGTGCAAAAGCTTTTGATCTTGATGAAATCCCAATAGTTCATTTTTGCCCTTGCTTCCCTTGCCTTTGGCGATGTTCCTAGGAAGATGTTGCTGCGGCTGAGGTTGAAGAGGTTGCTGCCTCTGTTCTCCTCAAGGATTTTGATGGATTCCTTTCTCACATTGAGGTCCTTCATCCATTTTGAGTCTATTTTCGTGTGTGGTGTAAGGAAATGATCCAATTTCATTTTTCTGCATGTGGCTGTACAATTTTCCTAACATCATTTATTGAAGAGGCTGTCTTTTTTCCATGGGACATTCTTTCCTGCTTTGTCGAAGATGAGTTGACCATAGAGTTGAGGGTCTATTTCTGGGCTCTCTATTCTGTTCCATTGATCGATGTGTCTGTTTTTGTGCCAGTACCATGCTGTCTTGATGATGACAGCTTTGTAATAGAGCTTGAAGTCCGGAATTGTGATGCCACCAACTTTGGCTTTCTTTTTCAATATTCCTTTGGCTATTCGAGGTCTTTTCTGGTTCCATATAAATTTTAGGATTATTTGTTCCATTTCTTTGAAAAAAAAAAATGGGTGGTACTTTGATAGGAATTGCATTAAATGTGTAGATTGCTTTAGGTAGCATAGACATTTTCGCAATATTTGTTCTTCCAATCCAGGAGCATGGAACATTTTCCCATTTCTTTGTGTCTTCCTCAATTTCTTTCATGAGTACTTTATAGTTTTCTGTGTATAGATTTTTAGTCTCTTTGGTTAGGTTTATTCCTAGGTATCTTATAGTTTTGGGTGCAATTGTAAACGGGATAGACTCCTTAATTTCTCTTTCATCTGTCTTGTTGTTGGTGTAGAGAAATGCAACTGATTTCTGTGCATTGATTTTATATCCTGACACTTTACTGAATTCCTGTACAAGTTCTAGCAGTTTTGGAGTGGAGTCCTTTGGGTTTTCCACATATAGTATCATATCATCTGCAAAGAGTGATAGTTTGACTTCTTCTTTGCCGATTTGGATGCCTTTAATTTCCTTTTGTTGTCTGATTGCTGAGGCTAGGACTTCTAGTACTATGTTGAATAGCAGTGGTGATAACGGACATCCCTGCCTTGTTCCTGACCTTAGTGGAAAAGCTTTCAGTTTTTCTCCATTGAGAATGATATTTGCGGTGGGTTTTTCATAGATGGCTTTGATGATATTGAGGTATGTGCCCTCTATCCCTACACTTTGAAGAGTTTTGATCAGGAAGGGATGCTGTACTTTGTCAAATGCTTTTTCAGCATCTATGGAGAGTATCATATGGTTCTTGTTCTTTCTTTTATTAATGTGTTGTATCACATTGATTGATTTGCAGATGTTGAACCAACCTTGCAGCCCTGGAATAAATCCCACTTGGTCATGGTGAATAATCCTTTTAATGTACTGTTGAATCCTATTGGCTAGTATTTTGGTAAGAATTTTTGCATCTGTGTTCATCAAGGATATTGGTCTGTAGTTCTCTTTTTTGATGGGATCCTTGTCTGGTTTTGGGATCAAGGTGATGCTGACCTCATAAAATGAGTTTGGAAGTTTTCCTTCCATTTCTATTTTTTGGAACAGTTTCAGGAGAATAGGAATTAGTTCTTCTTTCAATGTTTGGTAGAATTCCCCCGGGAAGCCATCTGGCCCTGGGCTTTTGTTTGTTTGGAGGTTTTTGATGACTGTTTCAATCTCTTTACTGGTTATGGGTCTGTTCAGGCTTTCTATTTCTTCCTGGTTCAGTTGTGGTAGTTTATATGTCTCTAGGAATGCATCCATTTCTTCCAGATTGTCAAATTTGTTGGCGTAGAGTTGCTCATAGTATGTTCTTATAATTGTCTCTATTTCTTTGGTATTCGTTGTGATCTCTCCTCTTTCATTCATGATTTTATTTATTTGGGTCCTTTTTCTTTTCTTTTTGATAAGTCTGGCCCGGGTTTTATCAATCTTATTAATTCTTTCAAAGAACCATCTCCTAGTTTCGTTGATTTGTTCTATTGTTTTTTTGGTTTCTATTTCATTGATTTCTGCTCTGATCTTTATTATTTCTCTTCTCCTGCTGGGTTTAGTGTTTCTTTCTTGTTCTTTCTCCAGCTCCTTTAGGTGTAGGGTTAGGTTGTGGACCTGAGACCTTTCTTGTTTCTTGAGAAAGGCTTGTACTGCTATATATTTTCCTCTCAGGACTGCCTTTGTTGTGTCCCACAGATTTTGAACCGTTGTGAAACCCCCCCCTTTTTTTTCCCTAAAGTTTTCTTTTCCCGTTCACTTGCATTTCTCTACATTCTCAACAGGACACTTTTTAGGAGAAACAAAGCTTGGGAGTGAAACTGGATAGGGAACCAGGAGTAATCACACATTTCCACTGCAGGGCTGTTTCTCACTGTTAGTGTATGTTGTAAATCCCCAAAGTGGGTGTAACTAAATACGAAATTATCGAACTGAAGAGATTATACAACCCTTATTGTGTGGGGCATCTTTGAAGACTAATATCCATGGGCATATTTTGGTAAATTCTGTTATGAATGTCTAATATGGAAAATGTATGGACCCATTGGCTCAGGATTATAGATGCAGATATCCTAAACAAAATGTAGGCAAATTGAATCTGTATATAAAAAATGATAAAATGCCATGACCAAGAAGAATGTAAACTATAATACCATCACATTAAGAGAAAAATATAGAATCATTTTGATAGTTGTTTAGTAAGCACTCACAATATATATACCTATTCATGATTTAAAAAAACAACACTCATTAAAGTAAGAGTAGAAGGAAAGTTTAAGTTCTGTCAAAAAAACCCCAAACTAGCTCAAGCATCATTATAAATGGAGGAACATGTGAAAATCCTCTTTAAAATTAAACTAAAATTAGGGGCACCCGGATGTCTCAGTGGGTTAAGTGTCTGCCTTCAGCTCAGGTCATGATCTCTGGTTCTTGGGATGGAGCCCCGCATCGGGCTTTCAGCTCAGCAGGGAGCCTGCTTCCTCCCACCTTCTGCTTCCCTCTCTGCCTACTTGTGATCTCTGTCAAATAAATAAATAAAATCTTTTTTTTTTTAAAGATTTTATTTATTTATTTGACAGACAGAGATCACAAGTAGATGGAGAGGCAGGCAGAGAGAGAGAGAGAGGGAAGCAGGCTCCCTGCTGAGCAGAGAGCCCGATGCGGGACTCGATCCCAGGACCCTGAGATCATGACCTGAGCCGAAGGCAGCGGCTTAACCCACTGAGCCACCCAGGTGCCCAATAAATAAAATCTTTTAAAAAAAGAGAGAAACAAAAACTTTTGCCATTTTCCCCGTACCTCAGACAGAAGCCTCTTAAGTCTTATAACCAAGGGGCTCCTAATATGATTCCTAACACTGGAATAATATGGAATAGTCAAAAAGAAAAAAATTCTAACTGAACTTCTTATCGAATGGAAAACTTCTACATGAAGTATTAGGCAAGTTATTTCTTTAGATCAGAGGTCATATTTTTTATATTTCTTTAGGGCATTAAAAAATAGATAAAATTCAACAGGCAATAAAGGAAATAGACCAAACACACACAAAGAAACAAAAAAAAATTTTAATCTGTATAACACACACTGAAACTTGGGTATCTATCTATAAAATAGGATGCCTTCGCTTGGAGGGAAGCCTCAAACATCGCAGCTTCAACACCTCCTCACTCTCCAGAGTTTACTGAAACACTTTTCCCTTCACATGGAGGAGTAGAGAACCCTGCTCCCTGAAAATGGCCTGGGAAGTTCCCGAGTTTTAAAAATAAATCAAGCCTAGTGTATTCATGTTTTGTGGCCAACAGTCTTTTCCCACATACATCTGCAGCTTTTCAGACATACCGAAGTACTTGCTAACTATGAAGCGGCTGATAAATGGTGGCACTGTCACTGTTCCATTATTTCCAGGTTGTGTATTCTCACTACACTTTATTCCAAGAAAATGGCTGGACAGTGGAAAACTATAAAACAGTGGAAAATTATAAAAACGGTCTAAGGTTCATACAATAAGATATGGAATTTTCTTCACAAATATTCACTGTATACCAAAAGCTCCTTCTTAGCAAAGTTGATTTTAACTGGGTAAGGCTTTTCAAAGTAAACTAAAATTTCTCTAATATATTTTATAAAAGTAAACCTGACAAAGGTCATTATTTCATCACAAAGAATAATGTTTTTTTCATTTGGACTTACCATAAATGAAAAGATACTTACTACAAAGAGCAATGTTGGCAGAATTTTTTTTTTAAGATTTTATTTTAAGTAATCTGTACACCCCATGTCAGGCTCGAACTCACAACCCTGAGGTCAAGAGCTGCATGCCCCACTGACTGAGCCAGCCAGGTGCCCTGGCAGAATTTCTTAAAATGCCATATAAATACAATGTTTTAATGGCTTATGTCTTTTTATATCAAGATCACAACCCAAAGAATTATAAAGTTGCCCATAAATTATTCCCCTATTAAAAGCTATAGGCATCCTGAATATTATAGCTACAGCTGCTTCCTTATATGGCTTGTGGCAATGATGCAGAGACCTAAATGGAAACACTCACCCCAGTTGCCAGTTCCTCACATTGCTGCTTTTTGGATGCTAAGTCCTGAGCAGCCATCTCCAAGTCATACTGCATAAGTTCATGTTTCCTGCATACAGCCCTAGGGATGAAAAAAAGTGCTGCCATTTAATTTTTGTGGCTTCTTTTATAACATATTAAAATTTTTTTCAGGGGATGAGGGGAAGCATCCAGAATGTCTTACTAGGCTCAGAACTAGTGTAGATAGAATTTCAAGTTTAAAATGTAGTAGCCCAATATTAAAAATTAAATCTAGCAGAACCTAAGCATAAAAATTTTACATATACTTAACAAAAGAGGGCTGCTTTTTAGATATCTGCGACATTTTTTTT
>NW_022631010.1:10734735-10735311 GCF_010015895.1 Lontra canadensis
TGATAGATATGTTCATTATCTTGATTGTGGTGATGGTTCCTTGGGTTCACACTTATATCAAAACTCATCAAGTTGTACAATTTAAGCATATACTAGTTACTGTATATCAGTAATACCTCAGTAAAGCTGAGAACAGTTTTTAGACAATAGGGAACCCTAAATGATTTAAGAAAAAAGATAGCATGCCCAATTTTATATTTTTGAGATTATGATATACCCCTGGTTTCTGATTTGGAGAATGGAAACTGGTCAAATGAGGACAGCTATAAACCTATTCTACTCCTGTCTATAGCAAAAACTGCCTGATTTTCATACTGGAGATTAATTGTCTGATTCAATTTCAGACTACCAGACTGACTAGTTTTTGGACCAGCTTAATGTTTCACAAACATGAGATTGATTGGTTTATGTCTATAGAATTTGCATTGGTTGTTCTTGTCTGCCACTGTGGGCAACATTATTGGTTGCATTTTATCCCACAGTTTACTACACTGTGCTTGCACTGTGCTAGGAACTAGAGATTTAAAATATCTAGGGGCGCCTGGGTGGCTCAGTGGGTTAAAGCCTCTGCTTTCG